>NW_017804509.1:1120652-1150629 GCF_001625305.1 Branchiostoma belcheri
CTACACCAGTGCATCTTGTGCTTGTTGTCCGTCAGGAGCACGGAGATCGCCCAGAACGCATCCTGGGGGAGGGGGGAAACATACGTAATGTACCATCCCCTAACACACAGTGTACCATCCCCTAACATACAGTGTACCATCCCCTATCATATGGTGTACTAACCCCTCCCCTACACTTGTGCATCTTGAGCTTGTTGTCTGTCAGGAGCACAGAGATCGCCCAGAACGCATCCTGGGGGGGGGGGCAAACATACGTAATGTACCTTCCCCTCACATACAGTGTACTATCCCCTATCATATGGTGTACTAACCCCTCCCCTACACCAGTGCATCTTGTGCTTGTTGTCCGTCAGGAGCACGGAGATCGCCCAGAACGCATCCTGGGGGAGGGGGGAAACATACGTAATGTACCATCCCCTAACACACAGTGTACCATCCCCTAACATACAGTGTACCATCCCCTAACATACAGTGTATCTTCCCTTACAATGTACCCTCCCCTACACCAGTGCATCTTGTGCTTGTTGTCCGTCAGGAGCACAGAGATCGCCCAAAACGCATCCTGGGGGAAAAACATACTTGTACATAATGTACCATCCCCTAACACACAATGCACCCTCCCCTACACCAGTGCATCTTGTGTTTGTTGTCCGTCAGGAGCACAGAGATCGCCCAAAACGCATCCTAAAGGGACCCAAACATACAAAATGTACCACCCCGACATACAGTGCACCATCCCCTAACATAAAATGTACCTCTCACTTGCAAAATATACCACGCCTTAGTTTAACTTTACTACCCTACCAACAATTTAAGAACCCCAACCCACAATGTACCACCCCCTTAGACACAATGTACCCTCCCCCAACACACAATGAACCCTCCCCTACAGAAAGATGATGAAATAAAACATGTTATTTACACGCCAAAAACAGTTACTCAAGCAACTGGATATGATTTGGGAAAACAAATCATATCCAGTTGCTTGTCATAGCTGTTTTTTTTTGTATCTTATTAAGTGGCTGTCTAAACCTTACTGACTTAAGTGTTGTAATTTCTCACCTCTTCGTTGAGGTACATCAGCATGAGAGCGGCAATTTCGCTCATCCCCTGGCAGTAACCAACTTCTGTGTTGTACATGGAGTAGGCTGACAGCACATGGAACAGGGCCTGTTGTCTGCAGCAGAACAACATATGTTACCATCCCTAAACACATAATGTACCCTCCCTAACACACAGTGTCCCCTCCCTAGCGCATAATGTACCCCCCTGGCAGTAGCCAACTTCTGTGTTATACATGGAGTAGGCTGAGAGCACATGGAACAGGGCCTGTTGTCTCGGGGAGAAAATGTCAACATTATCATCCACAAACTCAGCCATGTTTGGGATTGTGTTCTCCAGAACTCCAGTCTGAAGCTCTCAGAAAGGTGTCTGTCAGACATCGAAATGTAAGCTAGGTAAGAGACACTTTTGCGTAAAAGAAAATCCCTATATCGAAAATTTGCACAAGTTTGAAGCTTTACTCACTTGACGCCGTATCTGTCCCTGAACATGATGTGGTTTCTGTAGGTCCGGTTCACGTCGAGGTCGATCTGCCGCACGTCTGGCGAGCTGTTCCTCGCAGATACTCGCATTCTCTGTACAAAAATACACACGACACACATGGTAACATAATACTCACCTACAGTATACACACACAGTAATGTGATACCCTCAAACACACACACAGGCACGCGCACACACATACACTCACACACATGGTAACATGATACTCACCTACACATACAGAGTAACATGATACCCCAACACACACACACATGGTAATGCGATACTCACCTACACACACACACACATGCGAGCTGTTTCAACAGCTACTCGCATTCTCTGTGCAAAAATACATACATGGTAACATGATACTCACTCACACACACACACACACACACACACAGAGTAATGTAATACCCCAACACACACACAGGCCAGCTGTTTTGAGCAGCTACTCTCATTCTCCGCACATAGACACACACACAGTAACGTGATACACACACACACACACACGATGACACGATACCCTGTATATCCAGAACCGTGCCTATCTAGTCCTGAATGGGTCAGTGTTAGGATCAGCACGGTTCTGGACAGTCTCAGTGTATCCAAGAACGTAGATTTGCCTTGGGCAGGGTTCTGAATACTTTTACAATCAACATGGTTTCGAGAAACAATTTCATTTGCTCAACAACATTTGCACCAAAACCAGCCACGACTGTATTAATTTCAGCAACTCAATTTTTCTATACTGAATTTTTATAAAATGAAAAAGGTTCAGCCAAGAGCCCAAAAGCTGGAAACTGAGGTATGAGACCACCCTGTCAGTAAGAACTGAGGTATGATACCACACGCATAGGGCAGGCAGACCCAGAAACACCCAAACTAAAATCAAGCTTTTTTTTTTCCTTTTTGAGGCCACACCAATTTAATTTGTTGGTTCTCAGATTTTTTTTGAAAATATATCAAGCGACAGGGCGAAAAAAACGGTCTAGGCATCCTATTATGGCCCCAAATTAAATTGGTGTGGCCTAAAATTAAGCATTTTTTTCTGTTTGACTGAAAGTTTTTTGGTAATGTAATACACCAGGGGCTGAAACACCAGAGGCAGAGGCTGTTCAGGACTAGAAGAGAAAATTTGTCACATTTTTGACAACTTTCATGTCATCAGAGCTCAATTTCATACAACAGCAACAGTTTTCCAACAAAAATTTTTATTCAGAACGTTTTGGAACAAAATTGTATTCATTTTAATTTCAAGACATCTTTAAACAGGAACATACAATATCTAATGACACTTGCAGGGTTAGAAAAGGATTGGCTATAATGTTTGTAAAAGATTTCTATACACGTACTAGTATCTTTGCTAATTTCTACACTAAAGACTGTGAGCTTATTGTGGTGCAGAAGTGAAACACAGTGAGCTACTCTACTGGACTACGCTCTACAGCAATAATCAAGATGCAGATTTGTGCCTTCAAAGTAACAAAATCTTGAACAGATTGTTTTCTCAAAGAATAAAACATTTAACTGAGTAAAGTAAAAGAATTCAAACAAAACTTCTTGTTCTACAAAAAAAAATCCTAACAACTTTAAAGCAAAGCTGCAAGAAGAAAATCAAATCAAAAGAGGCAAATTTTTCAAGTTTAGAAAAGCCAGTCACTGGCTGGGGGAAACAAGAATTTAGAGAAGCCACCTGACTTCAAGGGAAGTGTCAAGGAAATGTTTAAGAAAAGTATCCAAGCAGTAGAGTCAAACTTGTGTGAAAATGCTGAAAATTTTCGGACAGATTTTGGAAAAGTTTCCGACAGGGAAAACGTTGAGAAATTTTGAGAGAGTTGACCAACCTCTGAGAGGGTCTGAAAAAGTCCACAAACTTCCCAGAAAGGTTTTAGAAGTTGTTTTAGCGATGATTGTAATGTAAGAAGGGGAAACGAAGGTCAAGCATCATCAGATATTGCCTTCCATGTTGCAGACGCCGTTAGTAAAGCGAAAAACGGTAAAACTTAAACAGACCTCGTACACGGTGGGCTGCTCGGGGCGCGGCGCGGAATTACCATAACCCTGGACCAATCACAAATCATCATGCATTATTCAAATCTCAATGGACCAATCACAAAGCAGCATGGATTATTCAAATCTTAATGGACCAATCATATCTATCATCATGAACTGCTCAAAACGTCATTTGACCAATCACAAATCAACATGGATTATTCAAATCTTCATTGCCTAATCACAAGTCAACATGGATTATTGAAATCTTAACTGACCAATCACAAATCAACAGTACTCAAATCTCAGCACAAATATCATCAGAGTAGTGAGTGAGCGTTGTTGGGATCCCAAATCGTCCTCTCCGACACCCCTGCTCGTTAAGTGGAATGTTCCAATATCAGACAGCTCTGACAAAAATCTGGAGCGTACCACTCTCCAGCAGGGGTATCAGGCAGTGTGTTTTTTACTGTACCTCATAGATGCCGTCCTGTTCCTGTTTGATCTTGGCAATGTCCAGCAGTCGCGACCACACCTCCCCGCGGAGAGAATGGGGGATTCCTTTGTAAACTCGTTTGTGCAACTGGAGAAAAAAACGGAAAAATTTTAATGTTTTCTGTGTAACAGTTATTATAGCGGCAACACTAACAAAACCTCAGATTTTTGTTGTAATTATGATGTAATTCTTTATTTTTCACCATACTTCTATGTTCAATGTTTCAAGGTTACCATTAAACTTATCATTACAGTTTAACAAATTATTATTTTTGTCTTTCATCCTACACTTGCTGCCATCGTGAAGATTTCTATTTTCCTCAGATTGTGAGGTTTTGCCAGCGTGAAGACAACATAAAAATACAGTGCTGTAGACACATATACATATAACAGGGAACAACAGTGCTTTCATATTCACAGTGTTTAGACTAAAACTTCTGGTGGTTGGAATTATGCAAGGTTTCACCCCTAACCTTGTCTGAGTTGACGTATTTGTCCCAGTTCTTCAGCATTTTCAGCCATTTGGGAACCCGCTCCACTTCCAGTGTCTTCAGCTAGGGGGCGATAGTGAGAAGGGAACACTGCTTTAGGGGGACGTACTTGTGTATCATCATGGAGGCAGAAAGAGACTAACAATAAACACACAAAGCACAAATGAAGTTTTTTCCTACCTTCTCTTCTTTCACATCTCTCTCTGGCAGTTCTTTTGTGCTGCAGAAACAACAGAAAACTTGATGTCAGTCTGCATAAAAACTTCTATTTATAGACGTCATTCAAAACCCAAAACGAGATTACCTCCAACATTTATCCAGTAAGTATAGTTTAAGTTGCCTAGTATGTGTATTGTTTACCTGATGTTTGACAAATTCATGAACGCATTATAATGTCGGGCGGCAAAATGCATCACAGGCAGTCTTGATGTAAAGTTTGCCCAAATTTTGTGGCTTCTATGCAACTTTTTCTAACCCTCAGTAGCCTGGAATGAGGAAGATTTTACAATAATTCTAGAAACATCTATGGTCAAAACTGGCAAGAACCAACTTACATGGTCCGTAACAGTTGACTGTTATAAGGGTTCTTGTTTATTTGTCTGTTTACTTACTGCATGAAGCCATATCTGTCCGTTATCTTGTACACGATGAACGTTTGTTTGTTTGTTTGTTTGTTTACTTACTGCATGAAGCCATATCTGTCCGTTATCTTGTACACGATGAACGTTTGTTTGTTTGTTTGTTTGTTTACTTACTGCATGAAGCCATATCTGTCCGTTATCTTGTACACGATGAACGTCTCGTCTTCCCACGCGTCAATCTCCGCACCCTCCTCTCTCCCCTGTCAATCAAAGTCACATGACTGTTACCATGGCAACAACTTTCATCAACAGCATTCATATAAACAACATGAGAATATGATGAAAGATCTTTTGTGCAAATGCTGTAAATGTGGTTCAAACTAAATGCGTTTTGCATATTTTTGCCAAAACTAGAATTTCTTCCACTGTATCCTAAATCATGCTTTATCCAGAACCAAGCTCAGACACGGTTCTGGACAGTCCACGTGTATCCAGAACCATGCTTGGGGCAAATCTACATTCTTGGATACGCGGAGACTATCCAAAACCGTGCCTGATCCTCACCCTAACCCATTCAGTCAAAGAACTAGATCCATACATTTCTTGATATGATTAATGCTTTGTCATTATTTCAGTATGTACGTAGCAATAACAGAAAACACAGAGAGTTTGATGCCATATTTTCTGTATGTATCCTGGAAAAGTTTGATGTGATGTTTTTCGATACCGTTATCTGACAGCAATGTTTAGTTTGTCCATATTTCAGTACGTACCCTGTCATATTTGTCCACGATATCTGCCCTCTCCGTAGCCGCACGATCCAGCGCGCTTCTCTCATACTCTGCAGCTGCAGAAATACACACAAAACAGGACAGTTTAGTTCACCTGCAGTACACATGCTAGCCAACAGGGGGCATTCCTGCACTGCTACACGATCCAGCGCGCTTCTCTCATACTCTGCAGCTGCAGAAATACACACAAAACAGGACAGTTTAGTTCACCTGCAGTACACATGCTAGCCAACAGGGGGCAGTGCTACACTGCTACACGATCCAGCGCGCTTCTCTCATACTCTGCAGCTGTAGAAATACATGTACAAACCAGTTAACATGCAGTACACAAACTAACCAACAGGGGGCATTGCTACACTGCTACACGATCCAGCGCGCTTCTCTCATATTCTGCAGCTAAAAAAACACAAAACAGGAGAGTTTAATTCACCTGCAGTACACAAACTAGCCAACAGGGGGCACTGCTGCACTGCTACACGGTCCAGCGCGCTTCTCTCATACTCTGCAGCTGGAGGACAAAACAGGGCGGTTTAGTTCACCTGCAGTACACATGCTAGCCAACAGGGGGCAGTGCTACACTGCTACACGGTCCAGCACGCTCCTCTCATATTCTGCAGCTGTAGAAATACAACAGGGCAGGACACGTCAGTCAAAACAGTTTTGTTCACCTGCAGTATACAAACCAGCAAACAGGGGGCCTCGCTACACTGCTACATGTCAACATGATTACAAATCTGTTCAGTCCGACACACTAGATCCAGCGGGTTTCTCTCATACTCTGTAGCTTAGGGAACACACGACAGTTTAGTTCAACTGCAGTATACAAACTAACCAACAGGGGGCCTCGCCTCACTACATGTCACCATGATTACAAATCATTTTTCCTGTTCTGGCCTGCAACAGTCTGATAACCAAGGGCAGTTTGACCTTGACTTGGACAGGGAGTATGACCTTGACTTTGATCAAAACACCAGATCTGGAACCAGCTGTCAATCAAGTAAAATCAAGTGAACTATCAACACTGAAAGGAAAGGCACTACGTATACGTATTTCGCCCCTCAGTCAAGGGATCCTGGGCCCTACCATGGTTTGGGTTGGCGTTAGGAAGAGCATCCAGCCTAAAAGATCCTGCTTCAAAAAGACTTGCACTTGATGAAAGCACGTCTAACCCCCAGTTTTTATAGCACGTTTTTGCCACACTGGGCTAAGTACAATTTTTGTACAGGTCGTCCTCTATTCTATTGAAATTACAATATTTGCATATAATGGTCACCATACAGGACTCATTATGAGTCATAGATATACAGTATGCAGGTAGTACATGTATTTCCAGCCCTGAAATGTCCATAAAATCACCACATCTTTATTGACAAATCGACACGGCAGTTCTCTATACCATATACGGTTAAACTGAGGAAGGTGACAGACTGTCATCGAAACGTCGGCTGAATAAAAGGCTTGGTTGTGTGAAAAGAGCCTCTTTACTCCCATCTTTGTTGACAAATCAACACACTGCTGCAGTTCTCAACTTCAGAAAATCAACAGCTCTGTTCATTATACGATTCCCAGGAATGGTTTTATGAATACGTTAAATCAATATACCTGTCAGGACTCGAAATCCATGTTTGAGAATAGGTGCACTGGTACACCCAATCTAAAACATTGGGTGCACAAAAAATAATTATGCTTCATTTCGAAAGAAAAATACATTAACAAAGATCTTGTTATCATTCTGACACCTACATGTCAACAATACTGTAAAGTACAATACATTGAATATTTTGAAATAAGTAAACCTATGAAAATATTTGTGTACATTGGTGCATCCACATTAAAAATTGAGTGCACAGCTCCAGTTTTGGGTGAACTAAGGTGCACATGCACCCAGTATTTCCAGCCCTGCCCGTTCTCTATTCGACCCTTATTGCCCAAACCAGATTTCTGATAGTCCATCGATTCTGAGGACGAAAAATCTGATAAACAAAGTCTTGACTTTATTCTCTCTGAAAATGGGAGAGAATTTGCATAAAATCCATAAAACGGAACAGAAAAATCTTTACAAACGATGTTTATTTGATAAGTACAAATGTTTCAGGAATTGAAACAGATGAGACCAAAATGACAGGGTAAAAACCCTGCAGCGAGTCGATAGCCAAATCACCAATAACAATCAGGCACTGCCTGATGCAGGTCTGTAAATACAGGGTGCATGTGCACCTTAGTGCACCCAAATTTGCACCAGTGCACCCAAATTATTAATAGTATGCAGGATATTCTTGGCATCTAAGTGTCAGAAAAATAATAAGGACCTATAACTAATATATCGTGTTTATAAACCTGCATTTCTCCTGCAGTCTCTTAGTGTCACTGATGAAAGGTAGTAGATACTACCTGAAATGTCTGTTTCCTAAACCATATCCAGTTGCTTAAGTAACTGTTTTTTGGCATATCTTATTACCTGGATGTCTAACCTTTATAGAAGTATATCAGGACTACATGTTACAAGAAAAAAAAAGCATTTTGAGCCCTGCAGAAAGACCTTGGGGCACCCAAAATCCCTGATAACCGACTGTACAGTAACTACCATTGATTTTGCCATTACAGAACATCACACACAAAAATCGCACCATGTCCGTTACCATGGCAAAATCATGTCACCATGGTTACCAGGTTATCACCACGGTTACGGGCATGACAGACAGCGACGGCTTACATGTATCTTCAGACATTCTCCAGATGTCTCCAGACTCACACTTAAGGCGATGTCTTGACATGGAAGGCCTCTTATCAGTAAGAAGACATAGTGTTATTCCCAGACACTTGCTACAATTTAAGCCCATATACATGTATATATGGGGGCCTGCATGGGGGGGTCCTGACAAGACTCAAAATTTTGAGAACCGGCTATGTATTATGCTACAGACATGTGCTACAAAGCACATATGTATACATGGGGGCCTGCATGGGGGGTCCCGACAACACTCTTCGCTAAATTTTGAGAGCCAGCTACGTATTACGCTACAGTAGTGATTACGCTTTACGATAAATTCCAAGTGGCTACAACGCATCACGTAGAATTAAAACGCGAAATACACCAATTACGCTCTACTTTGAATTAGAGCGGTCCATCTACTTCCCCCTTATAATTGCCAACATATACACAATTTGTTTACCTCCTTTAAAAGAAACAATTAAATTTTATCTGCTTCACTGAAGCGTAAATAACTTCTGAGACCATCCCTGATGACCTTGAGACTGTGATGATGAAGTCACGAGTGTGTCTTATCCTTCAAGGTCACTGAACCAGACTTATCTTCAAACACCACACTTACCCTCAAGTTTAAACTTATCCCTCAAGGTCACTGAATTGAGACTTATCTTCAAATACCACACTTACCCCCAAGGTCAAACTTATCCCCAAGGTCACATTCCTTCCAACCCACACAAATACCTGAAACATCTTCTTCTAGCAGGGATCACATTACTTTCTTTGTTGCCAGAAATGTGCTCTTCATAATGATACTGTAAATCTTAAAATTTTGCGGCAGTTTTATTTTTGCAGTTTTTGTGGTGACATTTTCTCCACCATCAATTCATGACAATGCAAATTTGCATATCCGATGTATTAAACCTCATGTAATTATAACGTTAAAAATTAAAGCACCACGAAAACCTCATTTTACCTCCTATCACAAATCTAAAACTTCCCTACAAAAATGAATGGATGGGATGTTACATAAAAATCTGCCCAAGGGAAGGTACATACAATGTAACGTTACTATCAGCTATCTAAACAACATTACGCTTCCTTCAATCATAATTTTTCTTTGAAAGTCTACCTGCTTCACAATATAAAATGTTAACTGCCACTTTTTCTGCACATTTTTGGTTGTAGGTTGTTTGAA
This sequence comes from Branchiostoma belcheri, assembly GCF_001625305.1. Lineage (NCBI taxonomy): Eukaryota > Metazoa > Chordata > Leptocardii > Amphioxiformes > Branchiostomatidae > Branchiostoma > Branchiostoma belcheri. The sequence continues at coordinate 1,130,456 of NW_017804509.1, forward strand.
TCAGTTCTAAGGTCAAATGTTCTGCCTGTAACACATGCAGTGACCTTCACCCCCCAAGGTCACAGAACCAGATTGGTCCAGTTTGCGCTGAATGTGTGATCTGTCATCCTGCTGACAGCAAGGTCAGACGACCTTGAAGTCCTTTGTCCTTGGAATTTACATGAATAGAAACACACAGAAGAACAGATAGAAAAGCCCAAAACACTGTTCCAGCCCTAGGATAAAGTACCAAACCAGTGATGTTAAAACCAAGCCTCAGCACATCAGCAGAACATACTGCACCTGCGCGAAAATAATGTATTGTGCATAGCACTTCAGCAGAACGTGTCATATAAGGTTGTATTCGCGCATATAAGGTTAACACCCTGTCTGTAGTGTCCAAATGTTGTGTTGGAAAAGATATCTTCTGCAACAAGCAAAATACTGATGCAATGTTGACCAAAAATCTTTCAAAAACTGTGTATAAGGTTAACACTACGTCTGTAGTTTCCAAATGTTAAGTTGGAAATAAAAGATATCCTCTGCAACAAGCAAAATTCTGATGCAACGTTGACCAAAAATCCGACAAAACCCGTGACAAACCCGGGTTTTGCGCAGGCGCAGTACGTTCTGCCGATGTGCTCCAAGCTGCAATGTTTAATGCATTACACCCAGCTGCAAACTCTCCACAATCCTGGATTCAATAATCTGTAATTTCCCATAAAAATCAGTGTGAAACTGCAGTGATGATAGAATCCCCACTCAGGGAGCTGCGGCCTGGGCTAATTATGCTGCTAATTATGCTGCTAATTACCGCTGATAGTCGTTAGAACAGGGCAAAGTGGCTAATTAACATCACACATCTAATTATGGACAGGAACAACCCAATAATGGACCAGTAGGGGGAATAAACCTGCTGTTTTTTGTACCATACATTTTTTACATATTGTGTTTACCTACTTCTATGTACATGTCTAGTTCATTATGAAGAAGAACAGTAAGGTTTATAATAAGGTTTTCCTGATACTTTACTGTATTTCAATTACGTTGTGCTCCCCAAAGTTTTCTGTGCACCTAAATACATTTCTAGAGTAGTACTATATAGTAGTAGTAGTAGTAGTAGTAGAGTAGTAGTAGTGGTAGCAATAGTAGTACTAGTAGTAGTAGTACTAGTAGTAGTAGTAGTAGTAGTAAGCCTTTATTTAATCTCGATACACTTGTTTGGTCAAACATACGGCTTTTCAACAAGGTCGAGGGTGAGGGCAGGGTGAGGGTTAGGTGCATCTATCCTCAAAAATGAATTCTCAAGTCCTTGTTGTATACATATGCAAGCATATAACAGAGTCCTTGTTGTACTTTCCACCCTATGATCTGCTTGGAGCATACATGTACATGACACCTGGCTCCCAGCCAAAGCTTTTGGCTTGTAGCTGATCTGTAATAGTCAGTCTCCTGGGGACACAGTACATATGTACAGGTCTGGGGAACAGTAACATCAGCAGAACCTTGCACAGTTTTCCATGGATGTTTGGTCAATGTTACCCTGAGTGTCAGCCTGTTTAGCTTTCGTTAGCGGATCGTGGGGAGCAGACAAAAGCCAGAAAGGCTGACTAAAAAGGCTGAGACCACTCAGGCTAGATCACAATTGCATTAGAATTTTGCTTGTTGTACATGTAGATGATATCTTTTCCAACATAACAGCTGGAAACTACAGACTGGATGTTAACCTTCCATATGCGAATACAACCTTATATGAGACGTTCTGCCGAAGTGCTATGCAAATACATTACGATCCGCGCAGTATGTTCTGCCAACGTGCTTGGTACAGTAAAGATTGTGGTGGACTGTAGTAATCATGTTAGCTGGGAACTCTTACCACAAATCTCATCAACTTCACACATGAACCTGGCAGCTGGTTTAACACCACATCAATACAAGACCTGAAAATGCACTCAATCAATCAAACTGCAAGAACCAGGGCAGATGCATGGCGGCTGTAGCCATGTCCCTCCAGGATGTTCTGTTTTCTACCAGTGCTCTCCAGTCAGTTCTGCTGACCCCAAAACTGTCCAACACTTTGAAAACGCACTAAGGGAGAATAAAAATACAAACATCCCCTTTCCAAATTTCTGGGACGCACTCATGCACTAGGGCTCCAATTTGAGGTGCACAAAAGTACACAAACATGGTTCACTGGCCCAGACATGACCTCACAACATGTGCAGTTAGTGGTTCTACATATCTACTCACTACACCACAGGATTTCCCCTTAAATTAAAAACAGCCACGGAAAGATACAATCTATACTGTAATAACTTGCAGACCTATTATAATAGCTATTACAGTAAAGTGGTCTTTATGGGCTGGTGGCCTTCTTGTGCAGGTTGCTTAATCATGCCTGTGCCTTATGATCAGGAAAAGTGGCTGTTATGACCAGGTGGCCAGAGAGAAAAAGTGGCCACCTAGCCGCGTTTGACTTTTTTTCCCACCAACACAAATCAACTTTCATTCCAAAACTTTGCAAGGAAACTGATGAAATGATTTGGTACATGTACATTGTACTTGAATTCATGTATGTGGTGTAACAGTGGGGGGTTTATAGGCGCTACCAACTGATCTGGCAAACGGGTCTAGACCTTTTAGCCGAATGGTTAGAGCATCGGGGTTGTGAGCTGGTGCCCGGATTTGGCGTGGGTTCGATCCCCGGCCCGGGACCAGGAGTGTCTTTCTGTTTCTACTCTCCTAGTTCTTACGCAGTGCTTGACGTGGCGCAGTAATATGTGGGTCAGCGGTGTGGGAAAAATCAGCCACTTTTGGTCCAGTCAGGACAAAAGGTGGGCAGACAAAAGGCTGACGTACCATACAGAAGGCACATAAGGGTTCAAAAGGGTTAAACTATGGGCTGAAGAGGGTTAAACTATGGGTTCAAAAGGGTTAAACAAAGGGCTGAAGTGTTATACAGAACAGACAAGTGTTCTGTGATGTCAAGTGGTGGAACTGAGTGGTTAGTCTGGACAGGAAAAGCTGCGGTCTGGTCTGGTCTGGTCTGGGTAGGAGAAGGGTTTGAGAGATATTTCCAACTCTTCTCTGTATGTAGGGGGTGTCTATGGGGAGGGGGGGTCCACTAGGCACATAGGGGGGTCCACTAGTGTACATGTGCGTTCCATAGGCCTCCAAGCTTAAGCACAGTGCATTATTTAATTTGACGCAAAATTTTTGCCACCCATTAATATAATGATTATATAATGATTACCTGTACATTTAATTCTCAGAGCAGATTACTACAAAGGCCTGACTACGCCTTACGAAAAGTGACATGCAGGCCCTCAACTACATCTGAAATCTCTCAGGAACATTTTGACTCCAACAGCTGCAGTTTTCATGGTCCGCTGCTCAGAACAGCCCGCTCTGTCAGTACCCAAATATCAAGGTCATCAGAGACTGGAACAAAGAACCTTCAGACAGAAACACTGGGGTCAGCTGAAGGTCAGCCAGGTCACGACCTTTGGTATCTGTCAAAAAGAGGTCGGTAAGGTCACGACCTTGCCCTCTATGTGGGAGGTCTGAGGGTTGGAACAATTTTTTATAGATCACACAAAAAATTACAAATTTGGGGAAAGTCCCTCTGATTACAACCTCCAAGCCCATACTTGCAAAATTGCATCACCTATAACTTCTGAGTCTATCCCTGCATCACCTATAACTTCTGAGCTGATCCCTACATCACATTTATCTTCCGAGCCCAATCCAAGAGAGACAGAGAGAGGGAGAGAGGGAAAGAGAGAGAGATTATTAAATCGAAAGATTTTTAATGAAAACACAAATAAAGAAATACAGATGACGGCTCAGCCCATCCCTACATCACATTTAACTTCCGAGCCCATCCCTACATCACATTTAACTTCCGAGCCGATCCCTACACCACTTTCCCTCCTATTTTGAATCCTAACCATCTCCCAGGCCAGTTTGACCTTTGTTGACCCCCAGGTCGTCCATCCATCTCTGTGACCTCTACACAAGCGTTCTGTGACCTTCATTCTTCCCTACACGCGACCTTTGCCCTTAATTACAGCCGGCCCATCCATCCCAGATACAATAGCAGGGCACAACTCAGAACTGGAGCACTGACAACTCGGCCTACCTACATGTACAAAACATATACTCATACATGTAACGTTACTAAACATGTATACATACATGTACACATACTACAAGCAGAAAATCCCTATGTACCTACAACATTGTACAAAATATAACACTGTACATATACTACAACCAGAAAATGCCTACAACATGTAAGCAGTTGCAACCAGCTACAAGAGCAGAGCAGCTAACTGGGCCACTGAAACCTGGGCCTACCTACAACAATTTTACACGTACATGTACAAAACATGTACACATACTACAACCACATAACTTAAAACTGGGCCTATGAACATGTACATTGTACAACATTGTACCTACGTATACATTGCACAACATGTACACATTGACAAACTAGTACACATGCATGCTACTACAACCAGGTACACACAAAACTGGGCCTACGTACAGCATGTACAAAACAGGAACATGTACAGAAAATGCTAGCCTGATTGAACATTGCTTTTCGCCGGCTCCCTACATAGTTAGTACGTAGGGTGGGCAGCTCCTTGAGCATTGAACAGAGAGCTTGGGTTTCACAGGCTAAGAAAATGCCATATGCATGTACACATTCACATACTACATGTACAACTATAATATAACTTACAAGAGTACAGCCAGAAAACGTATAACAGGATGTACCTAGATATGTACAACATGTACATTTGAGTACTATGTTTACAACATGAGCTATGTACAACATCATGTATTACGACTTCAAAATCTATCCAGTTGCTTGAGTAACAGTTTTCTTGTGTATCTCATCACCTGGATGTCTAACCTTCATCAACACTGTCTAATGTACACTGCCTGACTGTATGTTGTGTTCCCATGTGTATGTGTTTCATTGTTTGTAGAAATACAATCAGTCGTTATTTTGATGTAAATAATTAATGAACCTGTCAACTATTATGGCCCTATTTCAAACGTGTCAGACAATGTAATTGTAATGTACACTAAAATCCTATTGTATGATCTCTGTAAAATATTTTCTAGTCATGATATTCAATAAAACAGAAATATATAGACTAGAAATCATTGGTATTGTCAAAATGTGTTGGATCGAAGAAACAACTCACATTCATGACAATATGCATAAACAGACATAAATCACAGGACCCCCCCCCCATACAGACCCTTCTAACTCCCCCTGCACCTGTTCTACAGTGATGTCACTACCCCCTGCAGCTGTCCAGTAATGATACAGCACCCCCCTAGATAATACAGACCCCCCCCAAGTTGACACATGCGCGAATACTGTTGACAGACAGACATATATACCTCCTTACAGTATGTGTACAGTACACTACAGTACTTATAGTTATATACTAGTATTGTGCATGTAAGCTTGTATTTCCAAGAACCACCGTAGACTGGAACTCGTTGCCACCAAGCACAGTTGGGGCATCATCACTAGAAAGCTTTAATTCTTCAAATAACTCCTGCCTGCAATTAACTGTGCAAAGATTTGCTTCATACTAACCACAAAATCAGACCCCTGCAAATATAAACAAATTTACAGTACAAAAGATAACATTAGAAACACACTTCTTAGGTTGGTAATCCATTTTTAGGTTCAAACTCAGAAATTTTACTGTTAATAAGGAAGTGTCAGATTTGAAGTGTAGAGTACACACACATTGCAACATGGTTAGTACAGTCATTACAGTTGCCACACTTAAAACTGATACATCATCATCTATATTACATAACACAACATGGTACTTTTGTAATATTGTATCACGACATTCTTTTGTAGCCATATCAACCTACAGAACACATTAATGGCTACAGTAACCAGTTATGTCAACACACTCTGAAATATACCAGTGTACAAAATACTTTTTTGAACCAGGTTGCCCAGTTGGCAACCTACGGCAAAAATTAGGTTGCCCATCAGAATTTTAGGTTGCCCCATGGCCACCTACAAGTTACTTTCCTCAAATTAAGTAATGTTACATACATAAGCCTTTGACAATATATTTCTAACAGCCTTAAGTAATTCAACTGATTACCTGAAATTAAAAAGCATCTGCCGGCTACAGTGGTGAAAGCCAAGTGGGCATGATTTCATGATTTCACTGTATACCAACTAAAAAAACAGGGGCTTTTGGAATCCAACTTTCTTACCCATTCCATAACACACATGGGTTTAGAAAGTGTTGTTTATATAACAACATGTGATTACAGGTTTCTTTATTTGTAAATATTTACATCACAGCTATGCCTGGGTATCATTATTTGCTACACATCCTGGTTTGGAACCATTTGGGGCCATTCGGGATTTCAAAAGAAAAAACAGCTTAAAAGTTTTCATTTACAATGTTCTATGTACTACTACTAGTATAATTCTGACATTTGGGGCTACTTCAATGGTCTAACATTACCCATTAGTGCACCACATTGCATACCCTACATTCCAAACTATTAGTATATATTACCGTAATACCTCAACTTTTCCTTATATACATAGAGATTGGACTTCAAAAATTCTACTTAAAATTTCTGTTGGTATCAACAGTACTGAAACTTTTTGCTCACAAGAACATGATCATGAACAGCTACTAGTAACTACAATGTAGTATTTGATCTGTAACATCCCAGGTTGTCCCCCGGGGTGTTTCTGTCCCCCCTCTCCTTATAAGGTAACCCCTGAGGTGCCCTGTGGTGCTAACCACCCCTGCCTGTGAGTGGTTTGACCCAACAGACTGTGATCTGCACCTGTGTGTACCTTAGGGACAGTCTGGATCATTATCACAACTGCACCTGCTTCCAAACATGCTGACTTTCCTTCCACCTCAGGCAGGGGTGACTAACAACCAGGCTTTTAGCTAGGATTTTTTTGTTGGGTGTTCATTTTTTTATTGTACGCAGCAAAGACGCACAGTGTGCGACCTTTTTAGGGGGGCTTTTTTGATATTCATAATTCTCTCAAACACAACTTTCTGCATTTTGAGGAATTTGAGTTTTTTCCTTCAGTAAACCATCATTTTTGTATGCTGAAAGGAGGCATGTGTGCATGGCAGGGGTTGGAAGTGGAAAAAATAGGGCGTCTTTTGTCCTACCAAAAAGTAGGGCGTCCAATTTCTTACTATTTTCAGTACAGGGCGTCCAAAAGACACCCTGGACACCCCCTAGCTAAAAGCCTGCTAACAACAGAGAGACCACTTCTGCACTGTTACACTGAGTACGGGACATAGTGAGTGTGAGTGAGTGAGCGTGAGTTACAACTGGGCCTATTTATCACCTACAACAACCAGAGAAGCCTTGCAACTGGAGTTACATGTGCCTACAACGTGTACTACATGTACTACCACAGTTCTGAAACAAATAATTGATTTGTGACGTGGCATTTCAGTACCTTTTGGAACTATTAAATTTAGGAACTTTAGAAACCACATTACGATATCCTTAGGACTCGCTTCATGCAATTGGGGAAGTTATATTACACTATAGTGGGAATAGAACGGAGGTTGTGGAGAGGGCCTAGCTTTAGTCTCCAGCCAAATCATCCCACAGACAATACAACAACCCGAGTTACTCTAACCTAAATTTGTACATGTAGAAGAGAACAACACGGCTTCCCTAGGATTGATAGGAATTATCAGACACGTTATACTATAAACACTGGGACTAGAACCCATGTTGTGGAGACCCAGACACCCCTCAGACAGATCTACAAACTCTCAGCTTCTCTCACCTCCATGTGGAACAAGCTTCCCACCATGCACCAGGCTGGGTACAGGGCGGATTGTTTACTCGGACATGTCCGTTGTTTACTCTGACCTTATCACAGAAGTAAACAAGACAACAACCAGGCCCACACGTGGCAAATCACGATGATGATAAAACTGTTCAACCAACTCTAGATCTGTTTCATGCACTGAACACTTTTAACTGGCTTAGGGAGCATTTTGGCACCAACTTTATATTGGCTTTTCAAAATAAAAACTTAGGCAGCAGCAAAAGAGTCATGCAGCTTTCAGATACAAAAGGCAGGTCAAGGAAAGTTACTTGTTTTTTTCATTCTCACGTTATAATCAAATGTATTTTTCCACTTTTAAAATCCAATGGTTCTCATTCTGAAAAATAAAATCAAACACTATATGCTAATGATGGTGGTGTATTATACTGAAAGGCAGTTATACTGGCTATACAGATACAAATGGGTCATTGTGTCAACCAGATACCTTCCTGATACTATTATATATATAAGCTCTGTATGTTGTCTGGTCCACTCCAGTTTAGGATTGACTGTCTGTCGTAACAAGTCGCGACGTCAGCGCGTGTTTATGAGTCAACACGAGTCACACGGCGAACAACTCAGCGTGAGAAACCCACGTTATGGACAAGCCAAGCCTTCGGCAAACACACACACACCCTACCACTTACCGTACTGAGTTTTTATAGTATACAGTTTCAGAGACCCACTATAAAATTGCTACAGAAGTCAGGGTTCGAAATACTTTGCTGTTTTCTAGTAACTTACATTATAACATTTATGACATAAATGTAGATGAGATGTTGTACGTTTTGTTTTTTTTTTGTTCTAGAAGCTCGAATTTTACCCTACCCACTACACATGGATATTTCCTACCTGAGAAGACATTTTTTATTTTGTGATTGTGTTTTTTTACTCTCATTCTTTATGTTTTTTTAGTATAAGCAACTGCGCTTATTGCATAATACTGACTATAACTAACTATATTGTATAGTATATGTGAATAAAAAAAACATACAAGACTTACTCATTGTGACTGTGAAGGGCCCATTCTGTCAGCTGCAGCTCAAATTTCACTTCAACTTTCTTTGGCACAGTTTCTCCTGGCAGGGAACAAGCTTCATCTTCTCCTCAGCATCTATGGGAAAAACAGATTTTTCATCACAATCTGTTTCTTTTTCTATGATTTCTGCTCAGACCCATTTCTGAGATTATCGTACATGTTAGTTATCACAATCACTATCATTTACTATACGAATCATTTGGCAGAGGCCTGTGAAAAACTATAAACAATAAGGTTTCAAGCCTCCCCTGGCATATTTGTCCATTTTATCATTTGATTATGTATTTCTTTGTATAAGTGTAAATAAACAAATCACATCAAATCAGTTACAAATGAGCTGTAAACGTTACATTTTGACATAAGAAAAGAAGGGTAATTTGGAAGGGAAAAGAGTTATGCATCAACCATTTACATTGTCATTAAGAACATAATTTACCAATGTTCAACTTGGGATTGTCACAAAGTACTAGTATTAGGATAGGATCCGATAGTAAACAGTTTAATGTAACAATTGTATTTTACATATTAAATTCATTTTAGACTGACTTTTCTTTTACTGATGTAAATAAGAAAAATAACTTTGTCTTCAAGAATATCTATTGAAGACTACACAGTTTGGGTTGTGTTCTGCCTGATTTGGAAAGTAATAGATATATATAAATCTGTCACATTTAACAAGAGTCAATACAATTAAGGGTGGGACCAAACTTGCAGAATAATAGTCGAATTCTCGAAATTAGAAACGCAAACACACACGAACGAACTAACCAACTTCCTGCTCCATTCTTGTGAAGTTCAGGTTCAAACTTCAGGCTATTTTCCTGTACCCAAGTAAGGGTAAACTTCTTTCCAGTTGACGAAATTCCAAATACGACGTTTCCCTTCCAGACCAGACTGGTTTACTGTTCACTTCTGTCGATACTTTTGTAAATATAATTATAACGTCAAAGCTTCTGGAATGCTGTCTTTATTTGGAAATAATGTGGGTACAGGTACATTTCCTGTAGGTGTCAGATCTGGAGGTTTTTCGTCCAGAATTGGTGTAAAAATCGGTAGAGAAAAGTGAAGAATTTTGCCCAAATCGGGGGTTAGAAAATTTTGAACTGTGCCTGGGGTCATACAGAGGGACTAAACTCACTACAGCCGATTTGGAGGAAACTTCGACAAACACAACCCCCAAAAACACGCCCTAACGTCGCAAATTAACCCTAATTTTCGTACCTGAGCTAGCTGATAGTACAGACAGAGTGTCCAGACGTACCTTTGTGGGCTGCGAGCGGTGAAAATCCGTGAATTTTGCGCGAAAAGTGCGGAAAGTCGGACCTAGACAGGAAGTTAGCGGCACTTTGGGAGGGGTGCGAGACTGACCTTTCAACTTATGCTAATTAGGGGACCGCGGGGCATGATGGGGGATCTCGGAGCGCGGGAAAAGCCGAAAAAAAATCGTCTGCAAATTTTTTCGAACACAGACGACAGTCAGAAGAAAATTACGTTAAATTTTAACTTTTCTGATGCCTCTACAAGATCCAAGACATTCCAACCAAGACTCTAAGTGTATTGAAAATGGCACACGAAGTTTACTGACTGGTGAAGGTGAGTGAAAGAACCGTTTTACGTGATATCAAAGACATTTCTGATCATTTCTGTGCTGTGTAAATGTCCTTGGTGATATAGAAGATAGAATTACTCAAGTACATCGTCGATCCTGTCTTCAAATCGAATAGACAGACGTTTATTTCCAGCTAATCGAATAAATAATCATGTTTTGAATATTTACCGCCCTATCCATACAGTTTTCCCCCTGGTTTTCCTGTTGTTGACATCTTTACTCCGAATTTGACTATCGTCCTGGTGAGACTGCGCTTCCTAGCGGTCGACTCGTTCATTGCACCAGACTTTAATATTATTTTTTGACATGATGGTGTCATGTTCCTCACTTAACTAACTCTGTTCTTCAGGGACCAGGTCAACACCAAGTTGATTTCCTGGGTTACACTTTAAGTTTAATACACACTTTTAAAAGTTGGCCAGTGTTTATCAAAGAAGGTATTTTTTTCTTCTTCCTTTTCACATTTTATGTCATGCCATGATCGAGTCACTTTATTCCCTCACCATTTACCATCATGATCATTTTGATGTCTACTCCTCTGCAAATTAATGCATCTTTCTTGTACTAATACCATCCTGAACTTCTTTTTTCTAACCATTTTAGTTTTGTTGAAAAAAATTATTGATATTGATGCCAATTTTATCTACTGCTTGTTATTGATTATTATTGAAACTTTGCAGTTATGTAATATGTATAAAAGTTTCTTTTCAACTATGTATGATGTGACATTGTCATTCTTTTCTCCTCATTTTCTTCTTATCCTTCAAATGTAAACATGAGGTCACCAAATAGTAAATTGGAGACACAATTAAGTTACTGCAAGAAAGAAGAGATAGTCATTAAAATCAAGCTACACTGTACGTAAGAAAATTCAAACTCTACTACTGGATCAGTTAACGGATTTATTTCCGGACGTTTCGAGTGACATCCATCATTCTTCTTCAGCGTCACAAATGAACAGAGAACCGATTCACTCTTATATACAAGTAACTAGAAAAAACGGTTAAACAACAAGTTCCGTAAGAAGCTTTATCATGTAAAAGAACGGTTCATTAAATGTACAGGAAATTAGAACTAGAAAAACCTGTTCAACAACCGTAACCTTCAACCCTAACCTTCATCAACGTAAGCTACACTGTAGTTTTGTCCACACTGTGTATTCCAAATATTGTTCAAAACTTCATTTATAAAAGTACAAGTCTTAGTTACAATACCAGATGCTCTGGCCTTATTTGTACACCCTATTGTTACAGTAGAAATACATATATGTTACAACATTTGATTTTTTACCACTCAGTGGCCCTTTACTATCGAAAATACCATTTGATGGGTTCCATCTAGATAAAAATATCAATCATCTTTTTACAAGGTCTTAAATTTTGTGTCGTCACTGCTCATAGTTTGATAGGAAGAATTCAAAATACATTTTGTGTACTAAATGGAATTTGCAACTTTGGTCCTGATCGAGACATACATGTACATCATATTCTTATCTCTATCTGACAATAAATCTAAAAGATAGCTAAACAAATAAAACTTGACTTAATCAGCCTTGTAGACTGCAGGAATTCAATCTGATTGAAACCTCCCTGATCCTAAAACCAACGGCACACTTACTGACATCGGCTGATATTCACATTCTCAACCTTTGGTCCAGACATACATGTACATTGCCTTCTTGTTTGCAATTTATCCATCAAGAGGCACAATTCACAACTTGTCTGTAATCAAATCTAAAAGACTATTCATCAAAATCAAATAAAACTTAGACTTACTCAGCCTTGTAGTAAGCAGTACCACAACATACAAGTTAGGAGTTCAATCTGATTGAATCATCCGATGATGATATTAAGTTTTTTACATTCTTCTAAACCTTTGGTCCAAGTTAATTAGGACTGCTTTAAGTTAGGAATTCAGTCAGGTTGAAACCTCCGCTTGTTCCTACTTTTACCAACAGCTACATGTACTTATCAAATAAGATTTGTTACATTCCAAGCTGTGGTCCAGACATGCCTGTACTAATTATATGTCTGTTATTCTATGAAGAGTCAAATACACAAGCCACAAGTTTTCGCTATCTTATATCAAATCTAAAAGTCATATTAATAACAAATCAGCATTCTAGAGTGCTACAAGTTAGGAATCTGCGTAAGGAGGATGTGCAGCCTTACTCTTAATGTGAGACCATAATATATTACAAATTAATAATGTAAAATGTTCAATTTCTTCTCACTTAACCAACTGGCCATATTTTCTGTCTGGTTTCAAGACATTCAGTGATTCTCTTTCTATCACTCTTCCAGCAGGTTGAACAGAACAGCCTCCTCAAACGTCAACATCTGGCTGGTCGGCTCTGAAATGACAAAAACATGACGTAAACATTTGGAAATGATAATCATTGTGCCATTTTTAACAAGCATAATTGGACTCTTAATCCTAAAAATTTCAACCTACCCAGTTGCATGTAAGAATCATCTGTAACAGTCCATAGCTTACAACTTTTTTCCTCCATAAAAGAATTGAAATTATAATTTATATGACAGAGTCATTAAAATGTTATGCTTGCCTGTCAGCTTACCTTGTCACATGTGCAACAGGTCAGCTAGTCCAAATCTGGATCCTCGCTTTTGGTGCCCTGTCCTTCAGCTGCAGCTGTCTCGGTGCCCTGTTTACTTGAAGCTGAGTCATCTTGCTGTGGACTGTAAAAAGAAAGAAAAAAATAGATGTCATTAATCTTAATTTTCGAAAGCCGTAAAAAAAGGTTGACAGCAAAGTTGGCACAGTTGGCAATTATAGCGGCAAGAAGCAGAACTCCAGTCAGAAGCTCTGAGGAAGGTGTCTGATAGGCATCAAAATGTAAGGTTGTGAAAAAGAAAATTCCTAGTATATCCTATGAGTAATAGATAAAATTAGCATCAATATCAATTATAGAAAAACTACAAAAATGAACTTCAGGGTGATAACTAAGATCCATCAAAATGAGTTTAACCAATAAAGGACTTTATTAATAGCAATGAGGCAGTAAAGTGATAACGATTGTATAGTGCAGAGATTTTTGTCCACGTGTTAATTACATTACGCAGTTACATACCTGCCTGTCTCTTCACTGGGAGAAGCGGCACTAGCTGCACCTGGAGGAATAGCAATTGGGGGACTGGTGAGGGAAACTGGTATAAAAATACAGCTTAATGATCCAACTTTCTGTAAATCCTAAAACAAAATTTTTTAATGCATCAGAATATGTCAGATGATGTTACTTATGACAAAAAGTTTAATAAGCTGATTGTGCATCTGAATCAACCCAAAATCCTGAAAATGTCACAGAATTAACTCAACTGATTCCAACCCTAGAGATAATATAAATTTTTATAATCTAACCGCATGACTGACTTTTTCCATTCACTTATAGCCATCAATAAGTTGGAATCATAACATTTCTCCCTACTAAATGTATTTAGAACAACATGACTACAATTTGTACTACATTTTACAATCTTTCCTGAAATAAATTTTGACACAGTGACTACACTGGCACAATTGCAGTTATCTATAGTTATCACATTTCTGTTGACTTTGTCAAATTGGCTTAGAGTTAGCATTAAACACCTAATCAGCAGCAGACATGTATACTGCAAACAAGAAACGTCACCTGTTGGCTGTCCTATATTGAAGAATTTTAAAACTTTGTCAGCTAGGGCTTTGATCTCCGAATCAATTTCTTCCCGTAGGAAGTGATGTATAATTCGGATGTACGATTGTGGTTCTTCCTCAACTCCTAGCTCTTTCAACACTCCCTTGGCGTCAGTGAATGAAGAGGGTTGTGCCAGCCACTCTTTGGTCTCATCTTCAGTCACTTGATGAAATTCGGGATCCTTGAGCTGGCCAAAATATGTTGTAATGATTGTAGTTATTCTTTAGACACCTGATCACATTGATAACTCTAAGCTCATGATGAAGCAATGGTGGCAACCAAAAGATGAAGCATATGCATAACTATCAGGCTAATATTAATTACCATAACTGATTAAGCATGCTGTTTCAACTGAGACAAGAAATAAAAGGAACAATAATCATTGTTCCAAACAGTCAGCACACGGCAGTAAAGTAACTGCATATATGCTTCATCTTGTAACTAAATGAGAGTAAGGCATACTATTTGTAGTGGATTAATGCAGCCCTGTTTTCACTGAACACAATTGTAAATAAATGTATTAAATTTCATGACCGTAGCCAGAGGAGATTCGAAAGAGGTCAAAGGTCCACTTTTTATTTGGAAGGTCCGAGATTGGACTGGAATCTTATTTGCCTCTTGATTTTTCCTTTGAAACCCCCTCAAAAATGCAGGAAATGCCATTTCATCAGGTTCGATTTTCCAGGGGAGCACATGCCAAATGAGTCAATGACCCTAAGAACTCTGTCTATGGTGTTCACCGGTCCTGCAGACAGTAGGGAGAACCCCTCCAAGCAACATCCTCAGGGCTACTGGCATGAATTTCTATTATCATTCACCTCATTTAGGTTAACTCTATTTTGAGTACTTACCTTGTCTTTACCACCTTTTTCCTTTAGAATATTCCGAACACTGTTCATATATTTCTCCCTGATGCTGAAGGCACGGCAGTGTTTCCTCAGGAGGTCATCTAACTTTTCTATTTTCTCCATACTTTCTGTTTTTCCTCCCTTCTCTTCGAGGTAAGACTTCAGTGCTGTGGCAGACAGGAAGTTGTTTTCCTGTTCATTTTTTTGGTAACAATACCACTCTACTTTGATTCGAACATACTTCTTTGTGTTTTCCCGCAATATGCGTTGCTCCTTTTCCAGAGCCATGTCTGCCTTGTAATCCCTGTCAGTGAGGATGAATACTTTTGCCTTCTCCTGTTCTTTCTCACATTTCTCATCCTGATGGAACAGATTTTTATCCAGAAACCCAACCAGCTTTCCTACAACATCGGGTGTTGGTCTTGTACTGTTACAGTGCACAACAATTTTGTCATCAATGTCAATGTTGCGGAGCTTCTTTATCCATGCTTTCAGTACTTCTGCATCTGTTTCATTTTCAACAATAAGAATGCACTTTGTTTTAAGGGTTTTGGAAAACTCCATCAACCTTGTGGTATGGTCACTTCCCCTAAACAAAGTGCCGAGTGCTGACATGACATCTTTTGGAATGATGCGGGGATTGTCACCATCAAGTGATATGATGCGACTGCATGCCATTAACGTGTCTACTGCATGGCATGCAAGCACAACACAGAATTGTTCCTTCTTCAGGTAGTTCAATAGCTTCCGCACCAAATTGCCATGAAACAAAGCAACTGGCTCATCTAAGAGCAGATGCATCGGCTTTTTCCCCTCCTCCTTTCCCTGCACATAGAGCACCATCAACATGATGATGATGACTTGCTGTAAGCCAGCGTCACAACGAAATAGTGGAAGACTAACACCATGTTCCATGACCTCTATCTGTACTTTTTTTTCACGTTTATTTGGGATAAACTTCACTTCACATCCTGGTCTGATTTTGAATTTCTTACTATTAAGTACTTCGCTGATCTTGTCACCTTTTTCCTGAAGTGACTCTAATATTTTTTCTGTGTCATTGCCTTCTAGTCTTAGCAGCTTTCTGACATGTCTCCGGCTATCAACACCTATGTTGTACACAACCTTACTCTTTGCATGTATGTCTTCCTGGCTAACAGGTTCTTCTGTTCCCTGGCTGCCAAAATAAAATGGAGCTGTGAATGCCCCTATGTTAGAGATGGACAAAACAGTTGGGCATCCAATCTCTTTTAACTTTGACCTGCTATAGCTACATGAAACTGTCACTGTGCCACCCAATTCATCACCATCCAATTCACTGCCAACTTCTGCAGTGACTTCAAAACAAATTGGATCAGTTTGTCCAGAAACTTTGCCACTGATTTTCAAAACTTTACTAGTGTCCTTCTTATACCAAATGAGCTTATAATCTTCTAAGCCTACCAGCTTTGCAAAAGCTGTCTTCTGGCGTTCAATTGAGTATTCATCATCACTTGTATTATCAGAAATTGATTCGGCAAAAAGTCTTGAAAATAGTTCAATAGCTGTCAGCACTGTAGTCTTGCCTCTACCATGTTCTCCCAGGAGGGAGGTTGATTCTGTATGAATCTGGATGGTACATGGTTTTCCAAACCGACAAAAGTTTTCAACACTTATTTCAGTCAGCAGTGACCCTGTAATGGAAAGGAAGATAAATTTTTAGGGAAGTAAATCAAACACTATTACAACACTATAACAAATGATACAACTGCCTATTAAAGTGTTTATGGCACCCAAATACTCAGCCACTGTTCAATATGCCGATACCGTGTTTAATCACAACACAGCAACTGCTTCAGAACAATATTTCTCTTTTTTTAATGCAACCAGGGCAAATATTGTTGGTCATGCAGTTGCATGTGATCATGGTAATTTAGCACTGTTTGCTTCTGAAAATATATTTTGGTGTCCTAAGCACTTCAATCCTGTTGTTTGGGGTTATTTGTCTATAGTAAATGATGATGGTTTTGTGTGAAAAATGTGACTGTTGGTTATATTATGGCTTTCCTGGAGACATTTTGAAGCTAATGCAATCTTCATGCTTTCTGACATAATTCCCCCTTAAAGTTTACAAAACACAATATTGACACATCAAATTTTTGCCATGATCATAACTGAAATTTAAGTACAAGGTGTCCTTCTGAAGTCCCAACTCAATTTGCTTAAGTGCCTTGAAATCGTAGCAAGGAAAAAATGATTATCTGTGTCCAAGGGCAGGGGTGGGGGGTCTTGGTTGTTGAAAGATTACCGTAACACATATTACATATTTTAGCTTACATAGTTTGACCTTTTCATGAGCCATTCTTTGGTACTGGCAGATAACCCAATATTTAACCAGCAGTGCTTAGGGGCAGCCTTGGACAAACCAACCCAACCAGTTTTATTTTTTCATTGCGCAGCTCAGTTTCGTTGGGCGCCATTTTTTCCAACTGTTGGGAAAAGAGCACTACGTATACAAAAGTGAGTAGTGCCCATTGGCACTTGTCTTAAGTGTGCTAAAAGTCAATTAAGTGTTCTTACCTTCAGTAGTCATGCCAGTGCTTCTAAGATTGGTTAGTCACCTATGAACACCTGTAACTGCAAGTTCTCGAAATATTTTTGAAATATTTGGATGACGGGAACAGCAGGCGCTAAACCGGATAGCGAGTGTGGCCTCGGCTATTGCATTACCTAGTTGCAAGAGCGTGGTCTGTGCTGATTGGCTAGGGTGAACAATGCGTGTTTGTATTCGTCTGGTGTCGTGTCACCGTGTTACACCTTCATATACTGTAAGGCAGCCCTGATTAGATTAGTAATATGTCCTCATTGAATGCGATCAGATTAGTAATATGTGATCAGGTTAGTAATACAGTTACCATGTAATTAGCAGGAGCTGGCACTCACTACAATATACAAATGTAAAAGCTCAGGGAGAGGGTCTGAAATCTCTCTTTATTTTGTAGTGGACATTAGGAATGGGTTGTTGACATAGCAAATATTTGCAATTTACCTGTTGCACCAGAACAGTAAATTAGCCGGAGGCAATGTAAATTGCAGTGATTTACACATAAAACAAAGGGAGCAGGGGAAGGAGTGTTACCTGTACTTTTGGTAGCTCAAATCGATAACTTATAATGTAATACATATATTGCTTTCTCCATAGAAATATGAGCTGTACCTGGTCAGGAGTTAGTCTGGCATGTATGTATTCTGGTGTACAGCAGGTCCTGGTAACTGACATCCGTCCTACTGACATTGTAGACGCCTCTTTCACCAAGGCAGCCCCCTTAAAAAATAAGTTATGAATTTCAACTTGTTCCTAAACTGAAGTTAGAGTTAATCTTAATCTTTCTATAATAATTGTGTGTGAAGCAGAATAACATTTTCTTATTAGCCATATTCTTTGAGCTCCAAACCCTACCTGCGACATTTTGGTCCTTTTTACTCCGCGAAGGAGGTATACCCCAGTATTGTGGGTAGACGGTTTTTCGTGTTCGCAGTCAAAACACAGGGTTCCCTTTTTAATCGGCATGCAATTGTATACGTCATCTGCAGGCATGCCAATGTAATATTTCAGATACACCCCTTTATTTCAGGGCATATTGGACTGGCCGAGAAAAACCGATTGTCATGAATAGCGGGGGGGGGGGTCAAGCAGACGTAGGGTGAATTGTTTAAGCATAACCAGATGTGGGTCGTCCATTGTTTATGTATGGATGATGTTTTTTAAGGTGTTCACGGTGAAAAAAATATGGCTGTGTCCATTGTATTTCTCTAAAATTGGGCATGTCGTGTGCCATTATGTCTGTGGTTCTCTAAGCAGATATTAGGTAGTTGTTGGAAAACGAATGAATTACATCATTATAGAAAGGATCATTACTCATATATAAGGTTGTACTAGTAAGTAAGTAGTAAAGCCTTTGGCATAACAGTCCTGTATACTGTAATTCACTTCATGTTCATGGTAGGAAAAGTTCAGTCTGGAGGTGTTCACGGAACTACTGGTATATGTTACATGTTATATACACAGTGGTGGCAGGCACAGAAAAAAAGTTGGTAAAAGTACATGTACCATGAAAAAATTATTTAAAATTCACATTCTTGGCTACCTCATACCACACAGGTCACTGTTGAACCCTGCACAGTTAATCAACTGAAATCTAAACTCCGCCAACTCACCTCTAATCCTTGCTGCTCACGACAAGATATCCCATATATCCC
Organism: Branchiostoma belcheri; assembly: GCF_001625305.1. Taxonomy (NCBI): domain Eukaryota; kingdom Metazoa; phylum Chordata; class Leptocardii; order Amphioxiformes; family Branchiostomatidae; genus Branchiostoma; species Branchiostoma belcheri. Next base: position 1,149,749 of record NW_017804509.1, read on the forward strand.
ATTAAATCAGCGCCACCAGGGGTCTCCCTAGACATGTTTAGGGGAGAGGTGAACCATAATCTGTTGATGCCACTCTACAAAAAAGATCATTGAATGTTCATGCAAATAGCGCTGCTAGGATTTTGGGGAGAGGGGAGCACCCTTGCTTCATTGCCTGGGGAGAGCCCTGGCCACCAAAAACAATACCTGCATCAGCCTTCTCAAAACAAGCCGGCTACCGGCGAAAATCGCCGCCTACTCAAATTTTTGCGCCGGCTACTTTCGTCAAAATTTTCAAATTTTTGCGCCGGCTACTTTCGTCTAAATTTTCAGAAAAACAAGTAAGCTCCGTTACATTTTCTCACAAACTTCACCGGCTCATTTCTTCTGACGAACTTCAGACAAATTTCTGCTAGCTTTCTGGATCTGAAAACTGCTTCTTTCTTAGCCTCCTGTGCAGATTTCTAGTGCACGAGTCAGCGTTTGCTTCTACGAGCGGCCCGCGGCCGGCCAGAGCGGCCGAAACTTTACGGGGGGAGGTTCTCGTTCGGGGCTCGAGTTGTATCCGCGGAGCTGTATCGCTCGAGCTAGGCGGAACTTGCTTCGTAAACTCGTTGCTCACGAAAATTTATCAAGCCGCTACCTTCCCAACTTCTCCCGGCACTAGTCACATTCCTGCTACAAATAACTAGTACAAATCACGTCAAAAAATATCAAGACATGTATAGAAGCGTGTTCATATCTTTCATACACAGAGACAAATTTTCAAAAACAAATCGCCATCAGTGAGATTTCACAGCTGTTTCATTCATCAAAAGTTCTTGTCGATCGTAAAATGATCACTCATCTGTTGTCTCCACTAGTGTGGCATTTGTAGCTTAATCACGGCTAGCCAAAATCAG
>NW_017804509.1:1150649-1151313 GCF_001625305.1 Branchiostoma belcheri
ATATTAAGTAGCAGCGTGCGATCGACGCTCTGATTGGTTCACCTCACATGACCTGCGTTCTGATTGGATAAGCGATGTGGCCAGCAGCCGGCAGCGCGGGAAGATTTTTCTTCGCCGGCAGGCTCTCGCCGGTGAAGAAGAGACACATTTACGCTGCTTTCTACGTTTTTTCTACGACTACTAAGCAACATCCTATTAAAGAAATACATAATTAAAAGAATTTTCGGGAAGATGTATATTTCTCTACGCCGATTTTTGGCCATTTTCTCGTAATTTTCTTGTTCAAGGAACCCGGAAGTCAGTGTACCGGGACGCGGGGTGAATTTCCATAGGGCATTTATGGATCGCACCCCGCTAGAATTAAACCGTCAAAACAGAAACAAAACTTCCAAAAAGCGAAACTGTGACATTTTTTCACATCCCAATGATTATTTTTTCGATCAAATTGACATTTAAATATGCTTTCTTTATTTTTCTGCATTTTGTGGCCGGGCGCAAGGACCGCGCGTAATACGATCGGAGTGGCAAACAATTTTAATACAGCCTTTTTCCGGAATTATTTGTGCACGAACAGTAAATTTTGGAGCCACAAGATTGCCATAAAAGCTGCTCAGAATGTACCAAAAACGATGTTTAGGGGTCTAATTTTTACGATTTCCTCCGG
>NW_017804509.1:1151599-1175641 GCF_001625305.1 Branchiostoma belcheri
CCCCTGCGAGCCGCTGCGCGGCTCGCTTCGAGCCACTTCGTGGCTCGCCTGCTACTTTTTCTTATCAGCCACCTACTCTAAATTTTTTTGAGAAGGCTGTGCATCCCAGAAGTAAACTTGACATGCGTCTCCCCTACCGATTCCCCGGGATGCGCAATGGTTCGGTCCCCTTTATCCTACCCGCGACCACAGAGTGACACGAGATGGGGGGTGCGTGCTATCTTACCCTCCCTGCGCGCAAAGCAACTCGGGATAGTACCAAATCCCTCGTCACTTTGCTCTCTGCTCGGGTTAAGATATGAGAGTTGTACTGGGGCCTTCTTTCCTCTTTTACCTGCCCCCACATTACTCGTATCCTCTCCTCAAGTCCTTCCCTGCTCTAACACCCAATACTCACATTTTTCTCCTCCAATACTCACCCTTTCCTTTACTCTGCCACTCCTATTGTTGAACATAATTTATGTGCTCACTCAAAGCACAAATTTCGCCCCACACGCTTCACAATCCAACCATTCCATATCTACCATGATCCATCTCTAAGGTCCGACCTAAGGCTTGACACATCTTAGGTTTTTCATGTGACCGCCCATCCAACAGGGTTATGGTCACCTGTCCCAGGATCTTCACTCCGCAGGCAACCCTCTTAGCAAGCTAAGATAGGCACCGTGGGAAGTCCCTTCTTCATTCAAGAGAACATCCCGATATTAGGTAGTTAAAAAACCTCCTGTCTCTCTTGTCTAGTTTTCACTCCTTTTTGATTTTTGTTATACCCCAATTAAAAACGGGTATGCGGCCCCTATCCTGAGACTCTCCTGTGGAGCTCTCTGTCTCTCTTCACTTAAATGGAAAGGTTTCTTTCAACATAAAAGTAGCACTGAATGGCCCATACACCCATTCCCAGTTTATTGAATGACATTGACTTTGTTTGTTCTCGGACCTTGCCTCTATTTTCCAAAAGTACAAAATGTATCCAAACTGCAGGTGTGCATAAGATGCCAAAAGTAGGATTTCCCGTTTTTAATTGGGGTATAACAAAATCAAAAAGGAGTGAAAACTAGACAAGAGAGGCAGGAGGTTTTTTAACTATTTTCTTTTTTATTAAACTTTTCGACGTGACCGAGACATAGACAAAGGAAGGGGAATAGAAAAGTAGGATTTCCCTGAACTCTGTCCCATGTTGCTGGTCTGGCTGGAATGATGACTTGCATCCTTTTGCTTCGCCTAAATACTCCCCCCTCCAGGGGGCGTGCCACCCATGAGATGACCACTCTGAGTCACGTCCTGTCTTTGCTCTCACTTCTTCCCGTTTCTTGGAAAGCTCTGACCATTGACCACTTCCTGGTTCATTACTCATCAACGCAGACCATCACTGTTTGCTGGACTCAGATTATTAACATAGCTTAACAACTGTTAGAGTTGCTAAGCTAACATAAAAGGCAAATATCAGATTTTCATTGTTTCTTTATTGACACTGAAGGAAGCTCCATCTAGAAATTAATTAAGTTTTCTTATTCTCTAAAATTGCACTTAAAATTGACTGAAAACTTAATTTAATGTATTATATATATATATTTTTTTCTTTATTGCACTATTTCAAATGTACATTTATATACATACAGTCATGTGCATGATGTGTATGCAAAATAAATTATGCATTGTAACCTGTTAAAATAAAGCCACTAATGCTTGCATCTTTATCTAATGTCCTTCTTTAATGATGATCATGCCTTTGTGGGAGGGCTTTTCCAGTAGCTGGATTGCAAGCCTTGTACACAGAGCTACTAGCGCAATAATTGTCAACAACAGAGTTGGGGAATTCTTCCGGAAAACAGTTGGGGTTCGCCAGGGATGATTGTTATAGCCTGTTCTGTTCAACTTATACCAGGAGAAGATCATGCAGGACTCAGGGTTGGACAAGTCCCATTGCCCACTTGCCCAGGGCAAGTAAAAGTACTGTTCGGGCAAGTAAATATCCTCCTGTACTTGCCCGATTGGGCAAGTAAATTTTTTGGATGCCAAGTATAGCCGCTATGGTGTTTGGAGCAAAATTACTCATCATTTTGCCATATTGATATTATATTAATGCCCTTTTGTCAGAAAATCCATTGCAAGTCTCAAACCGCCTTATTTTGATAAATTAAGCATGTAGCATTATAAACTCTGAAATGAAATAATTTCCTTGCTGGTAGTAAAAATGCATAAAAATGTCATGTATATTTTGGGCAAGTGAAAAGTTGGTTCGGGCAAGTGAAAATGACCATGTACTTGCCCAATAGGGCAAGTGGATTTTTGAAAACTTGTCCAACCCTGAGGACACACTGCAAGATCATCACACCTCCATCTCCATAGGTGGACCTTGTCCCCCCAAGGACCAGGAGCTCAATGGACTAGGTAGGTAGAATTGCAAGCAAATGATGCCCAAGTTCTCAATATTTAGTATTATCACAAATAAATGAAAAGGCTCAGTTAATGTAGAAGATGGGAGAATAATACAGTGAGCAACCAATGTTGTCATCCCGTCTCAATTTTGGTAATGACAGGAGTCACAGGACCCAGGCTGTTCATTTTGTGCAGCATCATTTGTAGTGCCTGTTTCTGATAGCTGAGAGCCTTCCTGTGATCACCAAGATGGATGTTGGCAGCAACCAAGTTGTGAAGTGATAAGACAATTGCAGGATGTTCAGTGTCCTCAACATGGATTCTCCGCCTCATCTGTAGTGCCTGTTCAAGATAGCTGACGGCTTTTCTATGATCACCAAGGCCACTCCAGGCGTTACCCAAGTTGTTAAGTGACGCAGCGATGTCAGGATGTTCAGTGTCCTCACCATGGAAACTCCTCATCATCTGTAGTGACTGTTCAAAATAGCTGACGGCCTTTATGTAATCACCAAGGTCACTCCAGGCGCTACCCAAGTTGTTAAGTGATGCGGCGATGTCAGGATGTTCAGTGTCCTCACCATGGATTCTCCTCATCATCTGTAGTGACTGTTCATGATAGCTGACGGCTTTTCTATGATCACCAAGGCCACTCCAGGCGTTACCCAAGTTGTTAAGTGACTCGGCGATGTCAGGATGTTCAGTGTCCTCACCATGGATACTCCGCCTTATCTGTAGTGACTGTTCATGATAGCTGACGGCCTTTCTGTGATCACCTAGGTTCCTCCAGGCAGCGCCCAAGTTGTTAAGTAACATGGCGATGTCAGGATGTTCAGTGTCCTCACCATGGATACTCCGCCTCATCTGTAGTGTCTGTTCAAAATAGCTGATGGCCTTTCTGTAATCACCAAGCTCACTCCAGGTGGTGCCCAAGTTGTGAAGTGATGCAGCGATGTGAGGATGTTCAGTGTCCTCACCATGGATACTTAGCCTCATCTGTAGTGACTGTTCATGATAGCTGGCGGCCTTTCTGTAATCACCAAGGTGAACCCAGGCGTTACCCAAGTTGTTAAGTGACGCGGCGATGTCAGGATGTTCAGTGTCCTCACCGTGGATACTCCGCCTCATCTGTAGTGCCTGTTCGTAATAGCTGACGGCCTTTCTGTAATCACCACGTTCCCTACAGGCAACACCCAAGTTGTTAAGTGACGCAGCGATGTCAGGATGTTCAGTGTCCTCACCGTGGAAACTCCTCATCATCTGTAGTGACTGTTCATAATAGCTGACAGCCTTTCTGTGATCACCTAGCTCACTCCAGGTGGTGCCCAAGTTGTTAAGTAACATGGCGATGTCAGGATGTTTAGTGTCCTCACCATGGATACTCCGCATCATCTGTAGTGCCTGTTCAAAATAGCTGATGGCCTTTCTGTGATCACCACGGTCACTCCAGGTGGCACCCAAGTTGTGAAGTGACTTGGCGATGTCAGGATGCTCAGTGTCCTCACCATGGATACTCAACTTCATCTCTAGTGCCTGTTCATAATAGCTGACGGCCTTCATGTGATCACCAAGGTCACTCCTGGCATTACCATGAATTGCCTCCAAATTGGTGATCTCAGGATGTTCAATGTCCTCACCATGCATGCTCTTCCTCTTTTGTAGTGACTGTTCATAATAGCTGACAGCCTTGTGATTACCAAGGTCCTCCAAGGCAAGAGACCTAGCCCTTTCAGGGTGTGCAGTACCTGCACCATAAATACTCACCATCATTAAATCCTCTACTGGATGAGATCTGCTGCTAGGACTCTGTAATGAAATCTTTCTTTCACATTCATTTGCAACCTCATCCCATAAGGTAGATATCGCTATCAGGCAATTGATTCTACTTGTCAGACATTTAGAAAGTTTTCCAAAAATGTCACTTCCAAGAAAACCAGCAATATCATCTAGGAGAACTGTTGCAATGGGTCTGTTAAAGTCAAAGCTGAATGGTTTGTGCTGAGAAAAAGATTTCAATGAGTGCAACACAAACACAAGGACTGCAATAATCTGCAGTAAACCTGAATCACAGGTCTGTAGTGGAATGTCAACAAATCTCTCTCGAACCATAATGACCTTTTCACCAATGCATCCTATACCATTTATGACTCTGATTGCACAACCTGGCTGAACACTTTCTAGCATAGCTGTAAGCCACTTCCAGTATGTCTTGTCCTTCTGCAACTCACACAACATGCTGAATACCAGAGTATGATCCAATCTTACCACTGGAAATGAAGGCACTGGAACTTTCACAGGGACTTGCGGTTTGTAGGCATCACTCTTAACATTATTCATCACTGCCAACACTGGTCTGTGAGAATATCCAATGTGAGAATGTGAGAATGATTTCACAGATGTGGTTTTGTCAACTCTAACAAGAGTACCTCCTGTTACATAATTGATTATAAAATGAAGCTCATTCTCGTCTGTATCTATACCACTGATTTTTACAGGTTTCTTTGTGTTTCTTCTGTACCAGAAATCTCTGATATCTGCTAGCGCAAAAATATCAGTGATTGTAGAATTTGAAATCAGCTTATGCTCATCTCTCTCAGATGTAGGCCTTCCTTGTGTGCCTGATGATCTGGAGGACGTTTCATACGACAGTGTTGCAAATAGCAGCCAAGCCCTAATCAACGTTGTCTTTCCTGATGAGTTTGGGCCAATGATTGCTGTTGTCTCAGGGTGAAGGTGGACTGTTTTCTTGTCTTTGAAGCCCTGGAGATGCTCCACTGTTAGTGTGGCCAGTGTCCCATTCCAGTCTGTCCAACCTGTTACACATAATATGAAAATAGAAGATACATTATGATCCAGTGATCATGATTTAAAGATTATACTCCTTTATTAGTCACAATCAAATCTTGTAATTACATCTTAATTGGTATGCCATGTACATGTAGATCTTGGCAGCTTTGGTGGGTAAGAATGCCGGTTATATTGGCTCATCTATACTTACAGTGAGATGTAAATTTGTACAAGTCACACCTCCATTGGAGGTAGGGTTCTGTCAGTCATACCACAGCTCTATAAAATGTACCTAGATGTAAGTAGAATACATGAAAAAAATTCCTGAGTCTGGAAACTGGGGACGGTAATTAAATAACCAGTGTTAGAATCAAGTTCCCTAAACTTCATTCCACAGACCAGTGCCTTACCTTTAAGTTGCCCATTAAGTGATTCTTTCGAGGCTGAAGTAGAGCAGACAGGCATGGACTTATCCAGCATCCAAGGGGGTGGACCCAATACCTGTGTGCGCATGTGATGTGACAATAAGTATTCACTACATGGTCTCTTTGGTTCTCAAACTTAAGGAGAACTTAAGTAGTGAAATGGATGTTTTCCAATGGATAGTAATTCTAAGAAGTAAAATGCTATACTGCTCTATGTACAGTATATGATATAATATGAATCTTTATTGTATGAGTCTATATAATAAAATAACTCACTAGTCACATGTCCTGTGAGGGGTAGTTCAAGCTGGTCAACATTGGCAAGCTCTACATCACTAGAACTGATGATATTCTTGCTCCTACTGTGTAAGGAGTATTACATGAACAGAAATATTTTCTCAACATACAACCTACCTACTCAGTACCGTCTCACCTTAAAGATGTCCACAAAGATGCGGTCCTTGAGACAGTCGATCTCGTGGTACCAGATGATGACCCCGAGGCCGTGCAGGTAGCGGAGAATCTCCTCTGCATCCTCTCGGCTCCGCACCTCCGTCTCTCTCAAGATCCGCTCAACTGCATCCGACAGCTTCATGTCACCTGTAACCAGACATTCATGTGAACTGTGTGGAATATGGAACTGCCTAAGGTGTGACTAGCATCAACTAACCCAACTGAAAGCACATACTGATGAAGTTTTATAGGAAACGTTACGTTTGCAAATCAAAAGAGACTATCCAAGGAATCAAAAGGAAGTGGTCTGTTGTACCATGCTTGAAGACAGAGTTGTCACCACGACCCTTGTAATCCATCAGGAGGTTTTCCACTTCTTTCCAGGCACGTGGAATCGTCCTGCCAACCTGAAGGATTGCAATGAAGCAGTTCATGAAGAATATCACAAAACTGGGCAAAAATTTACTACAATTATTGCACAAGGTGTCATTAGAGCTACACCAGCTGCTATATTATGACTGTGAATCGCATATGAAGTCTCAATCGGTTCACCAACCTGAGCAAAATAGTCCTGGCCTGTGACAATCTCCATCAACTCTTCCCTCAACCTGCCAAACCCCAACAGACCCTCACCGGAACTCAGGGAGATGCCCACCGGCCAGATCTGATGGCGGATCAAAAGTAGAGCAGATCAAAATCAGTGAAGAGATAGACATTGCATGCTCAGCCTGAAATATATGCCTGTGTCACAGACATTTTTCCTTTTTTCTAAACTGTACATCATGAATACAAAGACCTTATAGTAACAAAGTGCTGTAATAAGCCTTAGCTAAATTAGGTTTCACAAAAATCTAATAGTTATAGCTGCTGTTGCTGATGAATCAACGCACCCTGAGTTTGACATGAGCTTTGTTCCTGAGTGGTTCCAGCTGGGTTTCTGCCTCTGCCAGGGTCAGGACTCCTCCCTCCTCCTTCTCCTCCAGCTCTGCAATCCTGAGGCTGATGTTCCTCAGTCTACAGGAAATATCAGGACAAATGCCAGAATTACCTGTGACTGCCTTGACATGCAGGCATGTGATAAAGATACAATGACTGATAAAATTTACAACAAGAAATGACCTAAATTGTATCACCTCTCATCCTCACCCTCCCCTATCCTTCTCAGGATGTCTTTCAGCTTTTTGTCGGCGACTTCTTGTCCGATCTTGTCCAGATGAGTTCCCACCACCAGGACCACAGCGTTGGGAACTCTCATGGCGACGTTTTCTATCCACACCCCAACATGTTTCCTGTAGGAGTCCACACTGTCTGGCCTGGAAAGCACAGGGAAAGGGGTTGAGGGTGTACATGTAACATCTGTGTACATAATATCACCAGGGTACATAATATCGCCACCTTGAGAAATACTATCTAAATTTTAAAGAGATTTTTACTGCATGGTCCTACATTTGAGGTATGTATAGGAGTGCATACCAAAAGTATGTTGCAGTAAAAATATCTTTAAGCACACTGTTTCTCAAGGTGGTGATATTATGTACCCTGGTGATATTATGTACACAGATGTTACATGTATCATCAATTTAGTTAGTACTACATATTTCAGCTTTTGACATAACTTGATAAAAAAGGGCTTGCTGCAGTTTAAACTTATAAACTAAGGTACAGTAGGCAACTCACTGATATTGCAGAAGGTTGACCACCAGCAGCACCAGAGCGTCCTTGGTGATGAAGACAGGGTGAGTAACCTGTACACACCTGTAGTACACCTGTACTCACCTGTATGTCTCCAGGTTGACCACCAGCAGCACCAGAGCGTCCTTAGTGATGAAGACAGGGTGAGTGACCAGGTAGTCCTGCTGTCCTGCGAAGTCCCACGTCAGGAAGGTGACGTCCCCCTCCGTGATTTCGTGTGCATCGATGCCGACAGTCCGATCATCCGGGTCTGCGAGTTGTGATGTTCCCTCCTTCAGCGAATGGCACAAGCTGGTTTTCCCTGCACCTGTTTGGTACAGAAAACAGCAGAAATCTATGTTTATTTCACTTCACTGCATGTAGGAAATGCTACCACCAGTACCACAGGTGGTCAATCAGCATATTGTACTTTCCTTCTTAGTTATTCATTTCAATGTACTTTGCACTCACATGAAAAATGAATCCCAACAAACACTAACAATCAGGTTAACCAGGATTTCAGTACCAAGGAAAGGGTTGATTGTAGACTTACATTGAAACTGAAAAACCAAGTTTAGCAACTGTACCTAGTGCTTTGTACCATGTACACATTCAGGTTCAGGTCCGTATGCAGGTGAATATGACACAATTTTTTTTCTTCAAGGTTCCAAACATTCCTTTTTTTTACTTGAAACGAAACGTTTTTACAAGTTGGGAACCGATCCAGTGCACCGATACACAGCACTAATTGCACCTTTTTCTCCAAGCAACACGAGCTTCAGTCGTTTGTCGTTGATGTTCTCAGATGATTCGCTGATCTGTCTGCAATAACTCTTTATCGCCTCAATGCCTGTAGTTACAGAGAAAGTTAAAGAACAATGTTATTTCTTATGTATGTCTTAAAGGACTGACATGTATTTCAAGAATAGATCAGGTTTTGACCTTGTTATTTCTTCCATCTAAAAGTCAGGATGGTTTGAAACTCACCCCTGCTGCACACTTCCAGTGGAGGCTGTTGTAGGGGGTTGTCCTCTGCCTGGAAGAGTTCCAGTGGTTTCTCAAAAAACTCCAGGGGAACCTCTGTGATCTTGTTGCCGGAGATACAGACTTGCCTGATGCTGGGCAGCTGCAGAAGTTGTGGAGGGAAGGAGGAGAACTTGTTACTGGAGATCTTCAGATACTCCAGATTCTCCAGCTGTGCCAGGTCCTCAGGCAGAGACTTCAGCTTGTTGGAGCCAATCCGAAGGTTCTTCAGCTTCCGAAGACGCGGAAACACACCTGAAGGAACAAAAAAAGTTTATGTGTTAAGAAATGGCAGCAAATGACTTTGTGAATAAAAGATAGATGTCCTCATCCAGAATATTTTTATGTTGGTGAAGGTTAGACATCCAGGTAATAAGATTCGCCAAAAGACGGTTACTACAGCAACTGGATATGATTTTGAAAACAGGTAGCCTCCACTTTTGTCAGTGACACTGGAGAGTTGTCAGAAAAGCAGGTTTATAAGCACGAATCATGGATCGATATGCAAATAAGTGAAGACAAATTTTTTTACAGGAAAAATGAAACAAAAGTTAGACAAGGATGATGCAAATTATCCAAGAAGCTCCTGTTGTTTCAGAATAGGAGTTTAAGTGTTGTCTGTCCTCAGGGCTGGGAGCGGCAAGTCCCAAGTGCCTGCAAGTTCTCACCTGAAGGAATCTCCTCCACCTGGTTTACGGAGAAGCGAAGAACCTCAAGGTCACGGAACTCCTTAATCTCTTCCGGAAACTTCCTGAAGACGTTGTTTCCAAGATCCAAATTCTTGATCTTCTTCAGCTGGGTGAATTCTGCAGTGAGACTTTTCAGTTTGTTCCGATCCAGTTTCACATCAGTAACCTTCAAGTAAAAAATATGATGTTAAACAAGGACTGAAGAAGTGTAAATTTTCTCATTGATTATGCAAATAACATCCTCATTTGTATGAATTATATGAGTTGATCATATTTTCCACCCAATGACAGTCTCATCTTAACAAAAAAATGCTGTCTAGCATTAAGTCATACTGTTTTCCTTGACTTAACTTCCAAATGCAGTATATATGAAATTCTCAAAAATTACCACTATAAATTACAGCAATTTCTCATCATTTATACAAATTAGGTCTTCATTTACTAGTAGTAGTAAAGGTAATCAATATCTGCCGATGTTCCTCTCATTCTCAATTACATATGATTGTCACAAGTTTAAATAGTCCTATGTTGGAACAGAATTAAAACATTTCATTACCATCGCCAAGAAGGTTATGTTTTCAGGGGCATTTGTGTGTGTGTGTGTTAATTTGTGTGTATAAACATGATATTAACTGGAGAAGGCCTTGATGGATTGTCTTTATACTTGGTAGGTGGGTACATGTAGGTCTTCATGACACCTCAAAATAATTAGATTTTGGACCCCCTAGCGGATTGTTATGGTACTGCAGCTGAACTTCCGGTTTTGATATCTCATGATCTAGACATGCTAGGGTGACGAAATTTGGATGGTAGGTAGCTCTTGTGCTGGGGAAGAAGTGACGTGAGTTTGGGCCCCCTAGCGGTTTGCCCTGGAACTGCAGGGCTATCTGTTTGATTAAGAAGAGGATAACTTAAGAACCAGTTGACAGATATGGTGTGTCTTGATTTTTGGTATGTGGGTAGCTTATGTGATGCTTGATATAATTATGTGAAAATTATGCAAATATGGATGTAGTTTGCATAATTTATGAGGAAATTCTATAAATATAAATCAGCTGCATTCCATGATAGGACATGAACACAACAGCTGGCGACTCGATGAGGGGTGTTAAAACAACACATAACCAAACATCTGCTTGGAGAAAACCGGTTCCACAAGTTTCTGAAATACATGTATTACATTACCTATTACCTATGTGCATTACAGTGCGAACATGTACAGGACAAACAGATCACAATACTCTTTCACGGCAATATACATGTATCTTGGACAGGTATCTGTTGCACACAAATGCCCAACAGCTGCACCCACCTGTGAGAAGATGCTGACGCCGGCAGGTATCTTCTTCATCCTGTTGACGGACAGGTGCAGCTGAGACACCTTCTCGGTCCTCGGGTCGCTCCTTAAGAAGTCTGGGAAGCAGGGAGGGTCCTTACTCTTCATGGTCAGGCTGTAGGTTCCGTCGGTCAGAGGCTTCCACTCAAAACTGCAGTCTGGAAACTCCAGCTTATCCATTTGGATGCCATCCCCGAGTAACTCAGCATCTCTCCAGTAGGCCTGCCCATTCTGGAACAGTTTCTCCTGCACCTTGACATGTCTCGTGTTTGTCATCATCTTCGAGACTTTTCTCCTGGCCTGGAACACATTCAAACAATAGAGAAATTAATTTCAAAGTCACAGACAGTCTCCAAGCAGATGTTAGAAGGCAAAATAATTCTACCACCTGCTTGGAGATATGGAAGATCCCACTGAAACTAGAGTTTGCTTTCCTTTGATCTCATACTCATAGATGTTATTTATACATGAATAGGTGCAATGTAACTAAATTCCCTTTGATATGATTGAAGTTACATATGGTCATACCCAATTTGTTCTCATCCAAACTTTGCAGAAACCCCAACAATAAGGGGATGAAGTACATGTAAAAAAAGTACAGGCTTGACATTAAAGCATGGCGATTTGCTGACAAGAAAATTATCAAAATAAACCACCATTAACAAGTGTGTATTTATACCACTTCCTTACAAATTCAGTCAGCATAAGGTGCATGTCAAAATGTATTATAACAAACAGTACATAAATTCTATATAATTTGACAAATATAAAATAAAATTCTTGTGTTCCCACCTTAAACACTTTTTCCTTGACCCTCTCGGCATACTTGATGCGGTGTGTCAGCGTTTCTCTGCCGTCTGAATCTTCACAGCGGTCCAGCGCCGCTTGGTACAGACCTGCTGCTCTGGTGAAGACTGCCTCGTCCTTCCCAACCCTTCCTTTCTCCAGGTACAGGTCTCCAAGGCTCTTTAAAGACTCTACTTGCAGGCATTTATTTCTGTCCACAATTGCTTGTACTAAGGACTTTGTATAGCCTTCAAACCTCGTCTTTTTTTCCACTTTGCCAAGGATCTTTGACACACCCGATATGGTTTTGTCTGAATTTGTAGCATGCACTTTTACAATCTCTTTGCCATGGACCAATTTTGTGCATTTCTCTGCATATTTGATGCGATGTTCTACAACTTGCTTCTCCTCAACACTTGTGTAATATCGTAAGAGTTCTGTGAATAATGAGCAGGCCTTGTGGAAGTTTTCAACTTTATCAGTGTTCATCTTTGCTTTGTGTAGGTATAAATCTCCAAGACTTTTTAAGGCTTCGCACTCCAAAACTTCATTTTGAGTACTTATAGCAAGAATCAACTTGCGTGTGTATCCCCTCTCTACAACATCTAAATCAACACCACTCCTAAAGATAAAGTCCAACTCACAAAACTCCTCCGCAACTGTTTTTGTTTTTTCCATGACTGTATCCTCACTTTACATTGTAAAAAAAAAAAATATTCTTAAATTTCATGCATATCCAATGCAAAGTTGAGGATCCTTGTGCTTCTGTTTATCAGTGGCCTCACATCACTGATTCCTCTTGTTGCATGATCTTGGTGTGACACTGTCTGTGGGTGAGGGTGTTTGACCTGAAGAACAATCAATCAACCTTCATCAGTGTTTGTGAGACAAAGGCTGTAACAAAAATGTACAAAGTACAACATGTATACTGATTAGGCCTAGGGAAAAAAATGTTACATTTCCTTTTTTCAGTCCTGAAAAAAATAGGGTTGGTAGGTAGAGATTATCATTATTTATTATGTTTACCAAAGGAAAGCATATTGTTTTTGCTCAATTTCTTCTTCTTCCATTCCAAACACCTAAAAAACATCGATATTTTTGTAATTAGAGCCTGCAAGAAAATAAAATTCAGTGTGATGGTAGATTGGTAAATAAGACACTGAACTTTGGTCATTTTGGCCAACATAGATGTCAAAAAATGATTTTATTGGCAAAAAATGGGTGAAAAAGTTGCATTTTAAGCCAAAAATAGAACTTTAAAACCCGTTTCGAATTTTAGAACAACGTTCGAATTCAGAGTTCGGCGACCGCGGGTCAATGACCCCGGCGCTACGGAACACAAGGGCTTTTCAAATACAATGTATAAGCATAAATTTGTATGCGAGACCATTCAGAGGTAAGCATATTGCATTTGCTTGCAAATGTTACCTTTCTAGTTTGTTTCTTTTTTTTAAACTTCGGCAATCTCTTAGTGATCCAACTTATATGATACAGTTTAACTTGCATGAGAACACTTACATTTTCAATGTCAGTGTTGGAAAACTGATTGTACATTTCATCACTAAGGTGTCAGATCATGGAGCTAGAAAAGGTTGATCAGCTTTAAAAATTTATGTCCCTATAGCTGGGGTCCACCTAAAAAAAAAGAAAGAAAGAAAAGAATAGGGTCGGTCGAGAAACATGAAACATAACATTTTTTTCCGAGGCCTTATGTTTAACAAAATCAACAGTATTTTCCACAAATGTCAGCTTACCCATATTGTCAAAATATCATTGGGAACAGTAGTAACAGCTTTTGAAAGTTCCAAACATAATATCTTACATCTGAACCAGTACATTATGTATACATAATCGTCATTTGAGTTTGCTACAACTAAGTACAAGAAAAGAAATGCTGGTGGGGGGGGGGGGGGTGAACTGGTTACTGTGGGATACAATTCAGTCTGAACACTGTTATTAATACTATATAGCCTAGCTGCCTCCAAAACATTTCTAATTTCTGCTTTATTAACTACTTTATTAACTGGTGTGTTTTCTTCTGTACCTTGTTCTCTAAAGTTGGTGAGACCTGGATAACCAATAGGGCAGACAACGTCCACAAGGACTTCCCAGGATGAATTTCTAATGTTTATGAATTCATTACAATCTACAATTTGTAGTGAGGAGATAAAATGTATTGAATAAAATGAATTGGAATGCCATTTTCAACAATATTTGAATCAAAACTAAAATTTGGGGTAGTGCTGTGTACCGGTTTGCTGGACCGGTTCCGGACTTGTAAAAATGTTTGGTTCAAGTCCAAAACATGTCATTCAAGAACCGATTCCGGACTTATTACAAAAAAAATGTCACATACTACTTTTCTTTCCAATTCCCAAACCCCCTAATAAAACCTTCCATAGATTACATTGTAGATTACAAAGTCTGTGCTGCAAAATGAAGAAGACATTGCCATCAGGCATTGTCAAGTGTTGGCCTCCATGTTATGTGGCCAAAGTTCTGCACAAACAACATTGCAAGGTTGCCAACATGCAATTTTGTATATGCCATGAGTTAAGGTCCAGACGTACGAGTACAGAACTGAACCTAAACCTCTGGACTTGAATCCGGACCTGAACCTAAATGTGGGTTTAGGTACAGTACACAGCACTAATTGGGGGTATGGATGGGACAGGTAGGGGTTTTATTGTGCTATATCAGGCAAGGTCTTTTTTACAGAAATGGTGTATATGGTGGTTTGGTATATGCCAATAGAGTCTGAGACTTGTAATAAACCATCACAATTAGTGTTGCATACCTAAACCCACATTTAGGTTCAGGTCCGGATTCAAGTCCAGAGGTTTAGGTTCAGTTCCGGACTTGTAAGTCCGGACCTAAACCCATGGCATATTCAAAATTGCATGTTTGCAACCTTGCAATGTTGTCTGGGTGAAACTTTGGCCACATAAGATGGAGGCCGGTACTTGACGATGCCCGATGGCAATGTTTTCTTGATTTTGCAGCAAAGATTTTGCAATCTACGGAAGGTTTTAGGTGGTTTGGAAAGAAAAGGGGTATGTGAAATGGTCTTTTATGTTAATAAGTCTGGACTCGGTTCTTGACTTTTAGGTTTTTTTGGACTTGAACCTAAACATTCTTACAAGTCCGGATCCAAGTCCAGTGAACCGGTATGCATCACTAATCACAATTAGAAGCTTATTGATCTACATAGTGTAGAAGTTAAGAGGGGGTACGGAGGGGACATGAAGTTTTTGAAAAATGCAGCCCATACTTTAATGCGTCAGATGAAAGTCGTGTTGGTCTCTTTTTACTTCTCTTCTCTTACGAAACATCATATCAAAACTTAACATGTCAAACTAACATTGATAACAGCATAACTGAACAATGCTATAGACTACTAAGTAATCTTCAGGTAAATATCACATTAAAACTGGTAAAGTGAAATGTGGGTATATACTATAAGTAAACAAAATAACCCTGCTGGCCCTAAAAAAAATTGGTATATGTTCAAAAAAGGGTAATAAATGTCTAGTTAACATATAGCTGCTTGTATAAAATAAGAAATTTCAAGGTAGCAACTGAGATCGCAGAATATATTGGCATATCCCAGAACCTGCCATAGACAGAAAAAGCAATTTAGTCTTCTTCAGTTTTCGTGTCGAACTTCATTAGGTCGAAGGTTGTGGTTGAAGTCCTTGTTTAACGTCTATTGTACTCGCTACACGTAGTCTTAGTGCTCTTTCTGGTGCTTTTTGGTTGTGGTTACCCAGGTGCTTGTTCATTGGTGCTTTTGACTTGACATGACTCATGACATGGGGGGGGGGGGGGATAGCAGTTAAGAGGGGGTACGGTAAAAGCGACTCTTGATTCAGCGACTCTTGATTCAGGCTTACAGTTCCCTCAGCAAGAGTCGTGGAAAGATCCATTGGCAGAACTGCACATTTCCCGTTGGCTGCCCGATGCTCCGTTTTCGCCCCGTTTTTTTTCTGTCCCGAGCTTCCCTACAGTATAAAACCAAGGCAGAACCGGACATTCCTGACTATATACAAGATGGTCGCCCGGGTTGAAAAACACCGATGTAAGGTTACAAACTGGCTGACTGTCAGGAACAGAATCCAACAGAGAAGCCTTGTCACTTTTAAACGTATCATGCTCACCAAACGACCAAAGGCCTTGTACGACAAAATCATTCCAATCTGAGATTCACAAGTACCGAACACGCTCAACCTAAAGGTCCACCTTCTTTAGGTTCTGACCTTTAGCAAGACCAGGCACTGCCTCGTCACTAATGGCATTGTGACTGAGATCTATCTCCTCCAAGTTGGGGAGGGGAGGTAAGAAGTCTCCCCTGTCAGACAACTTGTTATAGCTAAGATTCACCTTCTTCAGGTTCTGACATGGACCAATACATTTAGTAAGACCAGGCACTGCCTCATCTGTACAAACAAAATCAGACTACCAAAACCAAAATCCAACTCTCAGAAAAAGCGCTTTCTGTACAGAATGTCACAGTTGTGGAATAACACAGGCGGCAACTAGCAAAGTACTGGATTGTAAATAGTGTATTTAAGGAATTGTACATACTGTTAACTTTGTAATGTTTTTGTAGGTTCCTCTTCAATATTGTAATACCTCTTCAATTATTATACATGTATGAATGTAATGTGGAATAACATACGCAACTAGCAAAGTACTGGATTGTAAATAGTGAATTGTGTAAAGTTTGCCATGTACTGTTAATTTTGTAATGTTTTTGTTACGTTGTAATACATGTATGTAAATATGAATGTGTAGACCATAGGAAGAATAGCCTCTTATGAGGCTAATATTGTGGATCTGAATAAGGTCTCGTACGCCAATTTCGCTGTCCCGTAGACTTACACGTTAAAATAGGCCACCATTTGGGCTGTCAATCCAATCAAAAAATCGTATATCAACAGATTTTTTGCTGTCTATACCAAGCACACGTATCATGTAAACGATAAAAAAATTTTTCCCCAATTCTAACCGCTAGTTCGATATTTACGTCATGTATAACTGCAATTACCCATGACCCAGAAGAGGCCCTCTTTTGCAATACTCAGGTCAAAATAAGCGTATACGTCCGACAATCGCTCGGACGCCGAAACGTCCCTGCCTGATCCTGTCAGTAATAAACAGGCTTTCACCTCAAATCCTTTTTAGATCAGGTCTGAGTGATGAAAGGGATTTTATGGTGGACCTAAACTCATGCTGTTCGGGCACAATCATTTTTTTGTCGGGACTCTTTTAGACCCTACACGTGCGGAGTAATTGCGGTATGAGACCATAAAACTCTGCGTGGACTTCCTCTTTTACACCTGATTAACATTTTTACGACCAAAATTCTCAAATATAATTTTCTGCTGAACACAGAGATTTTTTCAAACAAATCATAAAAAGAGAAATTCATCATTCAAAAGTTTATGTTTCTTGCTTCCCCCCGTAGTCAGTAATAGTGGACTAGTCTGGTTCCGGGGAATACCCGTGTATTCCGGAACTTTGGGCAACTACTAGCACTTTTAAAACTGATCAGGTGCACGATGTAAAAGAGGAACGCAGCTAGTAGCTGCCTGGACTTCCTCTTTTACACCTGATCAGTTTTTTAAGTCCGCTAAATTATAGATGAGGGGGGAAAGTATGAAACTTGCGGGGAAAAAATATGAAACCTGAGGGGGAAATTAAAGTATTAAAATTGAAGGGGAAGAGTATCAAAATTGAGGGGCATGTTATCTATTTCCACTCTTTCTAGTAAATTCTAAAGCCTGTACTACTGTGTAACACAGACTCGACAGAGAAAGGAGTAACTCGAAGGTTGACTCTGACCCCCGAAATCGAACCCGCGCGGCGTGTACGCGTGTCACAAAAGATCCAGGATCCCTTAGGCAGGTAGTTTGTGACGCCTATATACTCGCTGTTACAACTGTAAAAAGCGTGTACTTACTAACATCTTGGCAGATCGGAGTAATTTTGGGTCCAAGGCAATCCAATATGGCGGGCTGCCCTGCTGCGCAAGTTTTACCAGTTTTTTCAAGGCGGCACAACACAGTTTTAGCCCTATGGGGATTTCTATAGTTAAGGACCCCAAAGTGACTCACTTCGACTCACAGAAAATCATAGTAGGGTGCACAAGCAAGGTTCAGATTTTTAATATGTTTAATTTCAGGGTATAGTGTACAACATGTGCGAAAATGAGCTTAAATTTGCCGGCTAGTTTTCTTCTCGCGCCCTCTTTTATTAGCGCCACTGCGGAGGTCATGGAACTGCAGCCGACGCACAGTACTAGGCGGGACAAGTATCCAAGCGCAAATCTACGCCGACTGAACACGCACCGTAATTCAACTTTTACAGTCTCAAAACTGACGTATTCCTCTAACACTTACCACAGGTTCTATCTCGATGCCATGCACAAAACAATCTCTGCACCCTTCTCTAGTATTGTGCAGCACTACTTTGTGCCCGGACTACTTTTGAAATACTGTGTTGTGCGGCCTTACCAGTTTTCGGCGGGGTCGGCACAGCAGCGGCGGTACCACTGTACGGTGGGACCAAATAGCTTCATGACAGTAAACCAAGATCGTTGCCTTGGAGACCTTGGGTCATGACGCGAACAGAATCAGAGTAAATCAAGGTATTAAAATGTAAAAAGACGTCTCTTTTGGTTTACATGACTTAAACTTATTTCAGTTTAATTCTACGTAACAGCTACCTTGTACCCTACAAGAGGAGCGCAATGGTTCGCTCCACAGTGCAGGTTGTTTTACCCCCCGCCGAGTCTTATCGCACAAAATAAACACAGATAGCTCAGTTTTACGGCCTGGTTACACGCTCGTCCCCAGCAGTCCGTAGAGAAGCCATAGAATAATGTCACCCCAGGCTATGAAAAATATACTTTCTTTGATGCATATCTGTCTGTTTTGTTTTGTTCCTTTCCAGAAGACTAATGATAACCGCTGGTCGGATAAGGTCTCAATCGTGAGTTTTTGTTAACTATAGCTGCCTATGGCAAAATACGTAACTTTACATAGGCCAAAACCCAATAATTTGAATGACAGCCATCTAGTCTATCCAATCAATTTTGAGCACAATGGCCCTACATTACGTCAAAAAATTCCCAACCAGATCTAACCCAACAATCTCTTTTTATTTATTTATAAACTGCACTTGGCCACTCTCCGCCAGAGGTCCTCCAGCGCTGCTACCTCCTGACCGCATTACCCATCACAACAGCGTGTAAACATCCGACCTGTCGCGCGGATGTCAACACTTACCCACTAATTTTAGCACATACAAACAACCTCTCATATCACAAGCGGTTTACGCCAACTGACTTAGCTAAAATGCAATTTCTGGCGGATATAAACACACATCCATACACGCATTTAATTTTTAGTACGATCTACTTTAGAACCACGCGGAAGAATACCGGAATGAGACCTTAAGTATAATTGAGTTCTTACAAAAATTGACAAATTAAAGAGCAAGTACCCCTCCATCATTCCTGTAAGTTATTCTGTCATACGTCATCGCGTTACCTGGTTTACAGGTGGTTGAAACCGTGTCTGAATTTGACCCTAGCAGCGCCACCTATCATATTAGGGTCAAAGTACAAAAGGGGAAGACCGGAAAGGAAGTTAATAATCCGGCTCTGCGCATGACGTGTTGGAAACTGTATAAGACTTATTTTTTTATGTGTTGGTCAGAGTAGCGTGCTCTCTGCGTACCACCTCAATTCAATCGTGAATTTACGGCAAAGAACAGACGTGAGCGATACAAAACTTCAAGTAACGGTATGGCAAGGAAGAGGAGACGAGACAAAGGCCATAACCCCGGGTGGTTTTTGAAAAACTGCAATAATGTTCCAGCGAAGAAACCGCGTCTCACAGAGGAAGACGAAGCACGATTTGAAAAGATTCGTCGCCACAAAAGGGACGTGTGGACACTGGCGCGGGATGAGGATGTCAACAGTACACCAGGTAGGCTACGGCCCTTACCCGCAGGTCCGACAGAAGTCGAGAAGTTGGAGGTTGGTAGTAGCAAAGTTGAGGAAAATATATCAGAGGATAGACAATTTCATGTGCCTCTCCTTATGAACTTGATAAATGACTTCCTGCAACAGCATTCTCAGGAGAGTTCTGCGTGTTTTCCCCAATGCGTCATGCCCCCAGATGGAGAGCAACCTCGTGGCTTCGTATTCAAGGAGACTTTAAAATGTGCCCGGTGCGGTTTCAAAATTGGCCCCGTTAAACTGTACGAAGAAAGCGAGCGCCTTCCCGGTAGATCTATAGGCCCTAAACCGGCTAAAAAGAACGTGCAGTTTGCAATAGGGCTCACTAAAGTCGGCATAGGAATCACGGGAGCAAAAACCTTGATAAGCAGCATGGACTCACGCACGCCCACTCTGTCCACCATGCACAATTTGATGACGGGCGTATGTGATTCCATGGAGAACATCCTCAAAATGTCTTTGGAGGAGAACAGGAGGAAGCTCCGCGATGCCTTGAAGTTGCGTGGATGGAAGGTGGAAGAGGGGAAACCCATAGCAGTTGCCGCTTCAGCCGACGCCTGCTTCAACAATCCGTCCTTCTACGGCGTGTCGCAACGAGCGACGCAAGCTGTCTTCCCCGTGTTCGAGGCAGAAACCCCTGAGCAATTGCTTATTGGGTGGGGGTTTGCCAACAAGCTCTGTAAGAAAGGGGAGATGCTAAGGGCGGAAGGAGTTGAAAACCCATGTCCTGGTCATGATGGGCACTGCTCTGCTAACTTCAAAGCAGGAGAACCCATCGGTAACGCCGTAAAACACAGTGTAAAACACAGCAAAAGTTGCAGTGTAAAACACCAAAAGTTGCAGTGTAAAACACAGCAAAAGTTGCAGTGTAAAACACAGCAAAAGTTGCAGTGTAAAACACCAAAAGTTGCAGTGTAAAACACCAAAAGTTGCAGTGTAAAACACAGCAAAAGTTGCAGTGTAAAACACAGCAAAAGTTGCAGTGTAAAACACCCAAAGTTGCAGTGTAAAACACCAAAAGTTGCAGTGTAAAACACCAAAAGTTGCGGTGTAAAACACCAAAAGTTGCGGTGTAAAATTTTGTTCTTGTCGGCCACGGTACGACCGGGCCACTCGGGTATGCCGCATGGTGCCGGGGTAAAATGAGCACTTGTACATGTTGTATGTACCAGTTTTTCTATTGCTGGCTCCCCCGCGTGCATGCGCCACTGATGGCTTGCAAACACTTCAATTTGTTTATGGTGAAACACCTGTGCTATAAATAACTAATACTAGGCTCGATGAAGGCAGGTACGTGACTGTCAAATTTAACCTAGTCTACATGAACTTTAATGAGTAGGCCGACCAGATGGCGTTAGTGTTGTGCGGGGTGCAAATAAACATGAATCCGTGCTGCAGCTGCGTACTTACAAGTTACAGGGCTGCGGACACGCAGATCACCCCACACGGGTTGGACTTGAGTTATTACAGGTAAAATCAGAGCACGCCGAATACTTCAGGACAATGTAGACCAGTCCTGTAATAGGCTGACTTCGAGCCGGTCGGTACGAAGTTTGTACTGTTTGTGGCAGCAAGGAGGAGAAACAGTCTTATCGTGAGTGATTCTTTCTTCCTTTTTTGGTGACCTTGTGTTTTATCCAGAGCCGTGTTTTATCCAGAATCATGCTCAGGCACGGTGCTGGATAGTCCACGTGCATCCAGAACCGTACCTGTGAAAATCTACGTTCTTGGATACGCGGAGACTATCCAGAACCGTGCCTGATCCTAACATTCAGGTCTAGAACTAGACAAGCACGGAACTGGGCACAATACTTTAATGTTGTAGACAACATCTGGGTTTTAGGGTTAAAACATGGTGAGGTCCGTTTGGGCCCATTTGGCTGGATTCCTCACAAAAATGCTGCATTGATAGACACAACTAATTAGTAGAGCACCAATAGGGATTAGCTAACCAAAGAGTAACCACATGTCGAATTTCTGCCGTCTAGGCAAAATGTCTAACAAAATGAAGAGGTTGCTGGTTCTTCTGCTGATCCTCCTAAAGGAAGCTGGCCCGGCCGCAGCCCACAACTGCGACTGTTCATCATCTTGGTGTTCCTGCAGCAACAGAGGCCTCACCAGTGTTCCTCAGAACCTGACGACAACCATCACTATCCTGTACCTGCGGGGCAACTCCATCACAACCTTAAGTCAGTCCGACTTCTCCAGGTACAGCAGCCTGACATGGTTAGATCTTCAATACAACCAGATCTCCGTAATCAACAGCGGAGCGTTCTACAGATTATCCAGGTTAACTCGCCTGAACCTTCACACTAACCAGTTAACCAGTCTCCGATCTGAAATGTTTGCGGGGCTTAGTAACCTTCAGTACCTTTATCTGTATCGCAACAACATCCACAGTATCGAGACAGGAACCTTCAATGTCACCCCGCAGCTTCGAACCCTGAACCTTTACAATAACCAGTTAACCAGTCTCCGACCTGACATGTTTGTGGGACTGGATAATCTGCAGTACCTTTACCTGTATCACAACAACATCCACAGTATCGAGGCAAGAGCCTTCATCTCCACCCCAAAGCTTCGCACTCTTCAACTTCAGAACAACAGCATCAGCACCATCGCAGCTGGCACATTTGTAAATCTGCACCGGCTAGAAACACTGAACCTTAACAGTAACCAGTTAGCCAACATCCGATCTGCCATGTTTGCGGGACTTAATAGCCTGCGGGCCCTTCACTTGAGTAACAACATCGTCAAAATTGCACCTGACACATTCGCAAATTTGCCACTCAGATACATAGACCTAACTTACAACGACATCGACACTTTCCCCGTTGAGGCCTTATCGAATTTAAATACTTCAACTGTATCGTACTATCTTAGGTTGTCGATGACATACAACCAGATGGAGACCCTCCCGTCCGCGGCATATGACATCCTGGCCTCTTTCACATACGCGTACATTCACAACAACCCCTGGCAGTGTGACTGCTTGATGCTCCCCTTTAAGCAAAGAATGAACGGTTCCTATCCATTTGAGAACCAGATCACCTGTGTCGGACCTGCTAACGTTACAGGGAAAAGCCTGTTACTCGCTGTAGAGGCTGAAGATTTGATCTGTGAAGAAACCACCACTACTGACAGTACCGGTACCACTCCAGGGGGGTTCTCAACTCAAAGCACCCCTCCAGGGGGGTCCTCAGTCCACAGTACCCCTCCAGGGGGGTTCTCAGCCCAAAGCACCCCTCCCGGTGGATCACCAACCCCTCCCGGTGGATCATCGACCCCTTCCGGAGAAGTCTCCCTTCTCATCGGCGTCCTTTGCGGGGTGGCCGGAGTCGTTCTCGTCTCGGCCGTTTCCCTGACGATCTGGTACCGAATCACGCGCAAAGTCAGCCCCGCCCCGTGACGTTAACGTTGTCAACTGTGCTGTAGACTGTTCTTACACTTACAACTGTCTTAAGAAGCGAGAAGAAGCTGCACCTGTACACACTAGCGGCACGCACTTAGCTTGTGAGAGCATAAATTACAATAAAGGTCTTTCTTCACCCATTGTATAAACCCCAGCAAAACAAACACTACTAGTATTATATAACAGTTTGTCTGACAGCCGCCCTTTTGGCACCCTTCTCGCTGAATTGCGAATCTTGTTAACATTGCTGCATAAATATATATCAACAGTTTATTCAACATGCCTTTTTTTCAAGTGGCATTCTAGAAGCAACTTGTACTTACAGTTTTATGGAGTTCAAATATCTTGAGATAATTTACAAGATAGAATGACTATTCCTGCCCATTGGTAGAAAGTTCAATCTTTGGCTTCCTGTTTATATATAATGTTTCAGGGTTAACTCTTCATTATAGTATATATAAATGTGTCATCACAAATATGACAATTGAAATTTGATGACTTAACAGTTACTAACTACTAAAAGTTTTATATTACACTATACATAAATGTGTTTTCACAAATATGACAATTAAAATTTGATCATGACTTAACAGTTACTAACTACTAAAAGCTGTGATGTTTGCTGTGAGAATATAACATTTGTCGACTTGTGTAGCCATGTAGAATAATGTGTGAAGTTTGTTTGCTGTAACCCCGCTGTGTGGTAGATTTTGTTTTAATTGTTTCCCAAAACAAGCTGCAGAAATTGATGGAAAGTAAGATTGAATTGTGTGACTTGCTATTGTTGACTTGCTATATTGCTGTAATTGTTTGATATTCCCAAATAAATCCCAGTCTGGAATTGAATTGAATTGAATTGAGCTTCTTCATTTCCAAAAAAAAACAAGCAAAACAGTGACGTGGCTATACTGAAAGAAGAAAATTAAACATGTAACGTTACTTGAAGTGATGGTGATATTAGTATGATATACACATGTTTTGATCATAAAAGAAGGGAGAAGGCAACAAAACGGTGTCCACTTACCAAATTTGGTGAATGATCGATGATGATATCGTGG
>NW_017804509.1:1176268-1190426 GCF_001625305.1 Branchiostoma belcheri
GCGGCAAACTGTTCTCTCCAGCAGACCAAATCCCCTGGCATGTCATCTCTCTATTTGGCCGATTCCTACTCTTTCCAGCCGCCTCCCGAAGCCTGGTAGAGGCTAGATTCCAGCCGCCTCCCGAAGCCTGGTAGAGGCTAGATTCCAGCCGCCTCCCAAAGCCTGGTAGAGGTTAGATTCCAGCTGCCTCCCAAAGCCTGGTAGAGGCTATACTTAATGAAGAGTGACACACAGGCGGACCGTGCGTCCCAAGGGCCCCGGATGTTGGCATTGCCGTGTCCAAATGTGGCGAAGTGTTGTGGCAAACTGACCACAGCACGTGCCCAACACGTGACCGGTCATCTATCACGTGGGGAGCACGTGACACATTGGTCATTCTGACGGGAAACTAGTATATCCCCATGGGGGGGGGTGATGTCATGGTGCTATTTTAGGTACAAAATGACCGGGCATTGCTCATATAGACTCATAATACACCATAAAAGGCATAGACGTCCTTGTTTCAACATTTAGGCCACACCGACTTAATTTTATGGATGACATCCTCTGAAGACCTGCAACTAGTGCGCGCGGGCGAATAAAAAAAAATTCCGGCCAAATATAAGAATGCTACTAAACCACAGGAATACAAAGCTGGTATTGTGAATTTGCGGCAGTACATAGCGACATATACGACAAGCCGGCACATGATGGCTTTTTGCGGAATTTATGAAAGCTCTGGGCATTTCGTAGCATTGCCTTTGAACTATCAGGTTTGCCATTGTTTTATAATAGCAAATGTATTAAAATTATGACTATATGTTGTTTATTTCATTCATTCATTTGTTCTGAAAGTATTTCTAACAGTATCTAATTTTCCCAATGCTCTACCCATATATACGACAGGTGCCTGCAGTACCCTATCTGGACAGCAGAGGCGCTGCTGCACAACATCTCGACTATCTATCCAATTTTATGACAATAGAGGTGACAAAGGTGTCTTTCTACATTCAAAGTACTAAGTACCAAACATATGTGAGGTTTCGCTGAATCAAGGTCGCTTTTTGGTGTCTTCAAGCTTTAGGCTGTTTTTTATGAGATGAAATGTGCCGTTTCTAATATCGAAAACGAAAAATATCTCCAACCTCGATTCCCATTTTCCCAAGGGCACCAGATCTTCTTACTCATTTTCCATTTCCAAGATTTTTATTGGAAATTACAGTGTAAAACTAGTTCAAAACTAATTCTACCATCAGAGATAAACTTTTCAACCAGCTAGATCAGTTATTATTCATTTTTCTCCCCATATTTTAATATAATTCCCTCCGCAACCTGTTGCTTTTATACCTTCTTTGTTCCCCCATATTAGACCGTTTTTCTGATAATTTATTCAGCGATGACGTCAAAACATAAGAACGCGGTGCACGCGCGTGACCATATAAGGAGAAGCGAACACGGGTCGTTTATCAGGGGGTTATTATGGCGCATAATGACCGGCGGTGCCAATTATCCACCCGCAGTCTGACACACGTGGCGGGAAAAGTGGCCACAGGAGACACATCTGATTATTTAGCCTGTTTACCAAACCTATCATACAATATAGCTCCACTGGGTAGGTGCACTGGGTTGCATCAAGAAAGATACTGGCACCAAAAAAAAAGGTATTTGAAACAAAAAGCCTAAAAACACGCCAAAGTAAGCCCAAACCTCTGCTTGGAGAGCTGGAATATACGACTGAGTTTAGTAAAAATGCGCTCTTTATCTATGAAATTGTCAAATGTTGGAGTTGCTTTTCATAAAATCAAATGGAATATAAAGGAAAATAGAATAAAACAACAACAAAACACATATATTCATAAACCTGTAACTGTGATATTCTAAAAAAAACAAACAAAAAAAGAAATAAATTAAAACCTGGCTTTCAGTGCACAGTGATCAGTCATATTTAATAGCCCTGATGAAAATGACAGAAAAAAATGTATCCTCTTGTCAAATGCAATAAAAATGATTTTAAAAAAATACCACTAAAAGAACCTGTGATATTCTGCCCCCCCCCCCTCCATGAATAATAACGCGTAACTTTTGCGTCACGTCGTGGCGATAAGAAAGTCTCAAGGCCGCCTTTAAGACTCCAGAAGGATCGATCTGAGACGCGCGGGATGTGAAGACTCTCCAGCTTCCATCTTAAGAACCTGCTTAAGTCTGCGGGGGTGACGTCAACACTGTCCCAGACTGTAGGCCGTGACGTCAGAAGGAAATCCACCGCCTGGAAGTCAGGGCAGCCGGGTAGCCTCCAACAGGCTTTCATAAGGCTAGAATCAACTCCTAAGGCTACCCTCCACTAGGCTTTTGCGAGGCTAACCGTAGCTTGCACTAGGCCTTTCTAAGGATAGCCTCCACCAGGATTTCTTAACGCTAGGGCTATAGTCTCCACCAGGATTTCTTAAGGCTAGGGCTATAGTCTCCACCAGGCTTTCCTAAGGCTAGGGCTATAGTCTCCACCAGGATTTCTTAAGGCTAGGGCTATAGTCTCCACCAGGATTTCTTAAGGCTAGGGCTATAGTCTCCACCAGGATTTCTTAAGGCTAGGGCTATAGTCTCCACCAGGCTTTCCTAAGGCTAGGGCTATAGCCTCCACCAGGATTTCTTAACGCTAGGGCTATAGCCTCCACCAGGATTTCTTAACGCTAGGGCTATAGTCTCCACCAGGCTTTCCTAAGGCTAGGGCTATAGCCTCCACCAGGATTTCTTAACGCTAGGGCTATAGCCTCCACCAGGATTTCTTAACGCTAGGGCTATAGCCTCCACCAGGATTTCTTAACGCTAGGGCTATAGCCTCCACCAGGATTTCTTAAGGCTAGCGATAGCCTCCACCAGGATTTCTTAAGGCTAGCGATAGCCTCCACCAGGATTTCCAGAGGCTAAGGCTTGCTTGCACCAGGCTTTCCTAAGGCTACGGCTAGTCTCCACCAGGCTTTCCCGAGGCTAACAGTAGCCTGCACCAGACCTTCCGAAGGCTAGCATCCACCAGGCCTTTGGGGGTGGGGGTAGCTACTAGAATTCGGTAAAAAAATAGTTAATGTAGCCTCTACCGTGGCAGCTGGAAAGAGTAGAAAATAGCGTGGAATTCATCCCTACGAGCTGCAGGGTCGGTTAAATTGTTAGCTACTGTCGAATCGGACGTTAAACGTATGGTAATGCAGGGGCAAGTCAGACATTTTTTTAAATTCTTACACCCCAGTCACCCTCTGGATGACACCAGCCGTTTTCTAATTGCCGCAGATTTAATGTCTGCCATAAATTCTGCATAATACCGGGGATGACAACAGATGACGTAACCGTCAGGATATGGCCGGCAGTATCGGGTGACGAGGCTGATTAATTAGTCTGGAACCCAGGCCCAAACAGCGGCTTCCAAATGTCTTCTGTTACTGAATAGTCTGGAAAGCCCGATAAAAAAGCCTAAGAACACGCCTAAATTAATCCAAAACCCAAACCTCTGCTTGGAGAGTAAAAAAGAAAATACATCCACACTACGAGGCCGGCCGCTCCAAATACATGTAGCTACCGATGGAGAAATTTCACGTCATATCATGTCAATACGACATTTACGTTCATATTTATGTAGTTATAGTTTATAGGAATAGACTAGTGTTATTGTAATGATCACATTGTCATCCTGGCCATACATTATACCTGTACAACTCCCGAGCAAAAAAGATAATTTATTCATTCAAAATATCATATCATATTATATATATAACGTAACGTAACGTCGCATCGGTTCTGTAGATAATTGTTGATAGATAGATACTGATCGTAATATTTTCGCTTTCTATTTTAGCTTGTGTAGAATTTTTTAAAATGTTTTGCAGTCAATTTCTGCAGTAATATCGCTTCATCAATTCAGCCTTCAGGCTGCGACTGTTCTGGTATAGCTCATGTCATAATAAACCATTCTACATGCAATTCAGAGAGATTCACAGTTCTAGTATTTATCTAAATGTCTAAAATACATATTTTCCAAACATATTCGACTAGCGACAGACATACTAACACTTGGTATCAAATAAATGTGACAAAAATTTAGGGCGTGTGCGCAGCCAGTACACCCTCCCCGATGTAAAACGTACGGTCCCCGTGATGATGTCATCGCTGTGTTATTTGTACCCTCCCCGATGTAAAACGTACGGTCCCCTGTGATGATGTCATCCCTGTGTTATTTTTTCCGGGAAATTTGTGCTGTTTTTGGTGCCGGAGTAGATAATAATATCCGGCCTCGGCAGCTGGGAAATATAAATATCATCTCTTAGCCTCCAACAGCTGGCCGTACCAACTATATAGCCTCTACCAGGCTTCGGGAGGCGGCTGGAAAGAGTAGAAATCGGCCAAATAGAGAGATAAGCATGGGGTGCGGCGAAATGTTCTCTCAACGGACAAACTCCCTTGCCATGCTTATCTCTCTCTTTGGCCGATTTCTACTCTTTCCAGCCGCCTCCCCAAGCCTGGTAGAGGCTACCAACTATACTAAGTATCTAATACCAGCCCAGAAAAGAACAAGAAATAGTCATGCCTTCAAGTACCAGAATATCATCTCTTAGCCTCCACCAGGCCTTCCACTACACGCTTTTTCTACTTGTGGTTTCTGTTTTGCACTGGATTTTTTTTTCACTCAACAGTGTAAAAAAAAGAAACCCCGATAAAAAAATCTTAAAACACGCCAAAGATAACCCCAAACTACTAGTATTGTATAATCCTATATGTTGTAAATATCAGCACAATTCAGTTTTTACTGCAAGTCTGATATGTTCTTTGCTCTTTTCAATAAACCAATCACTACTACACAAACCCAAACCTCTGCTTGGAGAGTAGTGATCACTGCCTGTGGAAGTAGGGCGGGGTAATAACAATTTGGGAATGACTTTTCACATTCAGACCCGAAAATTAATCTCCAAGCAGATCCCTTTCGGTGGCAAAAAAGACAGTATCAAACTGGCCAGGCAGTATCCATTAGCCAGAGAAGTTCCGCGGCCACCGACGGTGGGAGTAGCCGACAAAAATCATTCCGCCACAACCTCTGCTTGGAGAGTAAGAAATGCAGTATTTTGTAGGCTGGGAAGGTGAATAAAGCTAGCTAGGGAACATAATGACACATTCCGAGTTCCGGTTTGGGGCAGTTTCGCGGCGCCTCCAGCTAAAACTTAATCCAATCAGTCCCGCCGATGTCTGATGACTAACCCGGTCCGATACTATCGAGCCCTAAAGGCTGAATTTCCCCTCATTTTCCGCCGATTCTGCCGGCAAAGTAAGCCTGTCTGGTGCAGGGTGAAATTTCTAAAATTCTCTGCTGGGTACGCTAGCTCAGCCGGTGTGATATAGCTAGCTGCCGCCGCGCCGCGTGCCTGCGAAGCTGGTGTGTTACGCCGAAGGGCGGTTATATCGGCCATATCAATACATGTACAGATACAGTCGTCTGGAGGGGGGGCTCTGGGTAGCCTCCATAGCATGCCAAAAACTCGGGGTTTGGGGGGTCTTTGGGAGCTTTTATGTGCTATTTTCTGATTGCATATAGACAACATAGCCGGCCTGGTTGAATTACCCCCGTTTTTAGAACTGGGCTAATCAGAAAACAGCCGAAGACCACCAAACCTCCAGTTCTAGAAGCTACGGAGACTGTTGTTTCAGTTGAAGGTTTCTTTACTTCCTTCCGACTGCGCAATGTTTGATGTATGTAATTTGGAACAACAGCTGGTGCGGTCGGTTGCCATGACTACACGATTCTGGTAACCATGGTAACCATGACTAAGAGACCACTTTAACCAGGCGGTCTCCATGGCGACAGACTGTAGCGAGTCTGGATCTGAGGCGACAGGTTGTAGCAATACGAAAAGGCGACAGGTTGTAGCAAATATGGACACAAACAACACCTGCCGACCGACATGACGTCAGCATAGTTCTCACCTGACGCAGGGAGACGTACCTGTCCGTGACGTCACGCAGGTGAGCCGTGCCGTCAGACACACCTGGCCGTGACCGTGAGGGCGGCAGGATCAAAGGCAGGGATGAGTCAGAAGGCAGGTGGACAGGTGCGGGGTCGTCTAAGTCAGTAGCCATTCTGGACAAACAACAAAGAGACAAGACATTAAGTGTTACTCAGCTCACGGTGCTAATATTCTCAGTGTGGTCTGTGCTTAGCCTCTACCAGGCTTCGGGAGGCGACTAGAAAGCCCAAATAGAGAGATAGCACGTCGGGGAGTTGGTCCGCTAGAAAAGCACAGTTTGCCGAACCGAAAAGTACAGTTTTCCAGCCGCCTCCCGAGCCCATATTTTTGTTTTGTCAACTTTTTCGTTCGGTAAGAAACAGTTTCTTTTTCTCATTTCTTCGCGTTTTATTCCAGTTATCTTCTCCGTATTCCCGTTGGACGTTCGCGAATGAACACCTTGCACGATCGGCGTTACACCTATGCCCAAGTCACCCCAGGTGAGTCATGTGGACAGGTGTGTGGCAGGTGTACACCTGAGCGTCACGTACAGGTAACCTACAGGTAACGTCACCCCCGCACAAAGAACTGCGGGACTTTCCAGTGACGTCAGCCTGGCAGCTGTGCGCTTGTTTGTCGTGTGTCTGAACTCTAACGGCGTGCGTCCAACTCACAACAAGAGGGCGAAAGAGACTCGCCTTGTTGATATATTTTCATTGCTTCCTTCAATGTTAAGTTCCTCTTTCCGAAAAACTAGGAAGTGAGGGTCATTAGTTCAAAGCGCTTCACTGTTCAAACCCTGCGGTTTGTTTCCGGCTTTTTGGTGAAACGATCCGCAGTGTTTTCGCAATTTCCTTCTTTAGTGGAACTACGCATACATGGCAGTGCCGATCCTTTGAAAATCGTCAGCTTGTCCATGTATGTATGCAGTTTTGGGTGTGCAAAATGCGATTTCAGGGCAGCGAAACTGGAAATATTCTGAATAAGGCAATCTTTGTGATATTGACACATACTGATTCATATTTCATACTTTGGGCATTTAAAATTGCAGAAATAAGCCCCAAGATGAGCGCTTATTTTCTGTGGGGTACCCTAAAATTAGCCAACGGTCCTTCCAGTAACCATTTTCCGTCAGAGTTTTGGTAATTGTTGCTCCATGAGGGTCAATATACAATGGGATAGTGTGGTTTCAACTCAGTATGTAGATAAACGACTAGAATGTTGACTTTGAAAAATCGGGTTTTCAAGCCCCCAAAACAGCACTGGATACCTTTAAATGATAAGTATATTACTCTATATTGTAGAGAAAACTGTGCTATCTATGTGTATATTCATATTGTTCAAGTGTTTTTTTAGTTCTCCTATTGAATATTTCCTTTTTACAGAAAGCGCGCGCGAACTTCTGTCCCAAACTTTCCCCACTACTCCCTAAAAGCAGTGACGAAACCACAAAGCGCCGGTCGCTGATTGGCGGGGAGTGATGTCATGGTAACGGGCACGTCGGGCGCTCTGATTGGCCAGCCATGACGTGTGTTCTATTTTTAGCGCGGTGATGTCATGCCTGCCCAGGTTTCGGCCCTACAGTGTTTTCTTTTTTGCTCGCTCCGTTCGGAGAATTTCCCGTGCCGTTGCTGGCTCCAAACCTGCCCGTATCCCGCCGCCATGCCGTCCCAGCCCCCGGCAGCGTAAAGCTGCACAACCCCCGGCCGTCCCCCTCGCCTGTAGCGCCGCCTAACGCCCGTACGCGGCCCGCTATTCCAGCCCATCCCCCCTACACCACTACAGAGGACGGTACGTTAGCCAAACAGGATCACCACGTTAGAATTAGATCCTCATCGCGATCCGGATCCAGCTTTGCAGTGATCTACACACGCGTAGATCCAGCTAGAGTGATCCCGCTACGGCAGAACCTGTGGATTTCTTCAGGCCCGTGTTTGTGTGTGTGAGAGAGAGAAGGTTTGTTGTTGACGCCCCCCCCCCACTGTATGTGTGATCGTGAGTCATCTGTACTGTTACCATCCAGCCACGCAACAATATAACATAACGCATTGCTAAATCGGGAAACTTACAAATTACACAACAATCAAGACGCAAGAAAGACAACAAGAAGTTGGATCTACTACTAAAACGTCTTCAAGAAACCAGGACATCTTCCCAGGACAGGTGTGGAACCATACAGGTGAGTCAATTGTTACCTGCCCATAGTCATACCTGGTATCTCATACATGTACAATGTAATAATACATAAGGAAAACGGAAGCAAATATTCTTGTTTTAGTAGGCAGGATGTTTTGAAAATGAAGATTATTCTGGTTTCTGTGAAAATTTGTTAGTAATTTTTCTAGTAATTTCTGAGCTTTTAAGAATCACTGATATTCTAGAACTTAGTAGAAGAGGTAGGTTGCTAGGCTGAATGTTTTATATATACAATATTTTTTGTTATTATTAAAAACCTACAATGCTTTCCTCTTTTCCTT
The DNA here is from genome assembly GCF_001625305.1 of Branchiostoma belcheri. Classification (NCBI taxonomy): domain Eukaryota; kingdom Metazoa; phylum Chordata; class Leptocardii; order Amphioxiformes; family Branchiostomatidae; genus Branchiostoma; species Branchiostoma belcheri. The sequence goes on from NW_017804509.1 coordinate 1,184,706, forward strand.
ATTAATCAGACTCAGAGGTTCACACACATTTTAAAAAATTTTGTTAGTCTAAAATACTATTTAATAAAATATTATATTTGTAGTTTTTTTGTCTATGATATCATTTTCTATGGTCACCCCTCAAGACCTAAGACAAAACTTAACGATTATAAATTATTGTAAAATACCCCCCACCCCACCCACACACACACTTATCAGTGTAAAAATTTAACTGGCTACGTAGAGTTCCACACGGAAAATCAGAAAATTATTTCATCATCATCCAAAAATAGTGATAATGTCACAAAAGAAGAGTCTAAATTCCTTTCTCAATTGTCTATAAGTTCATTGTCATTGTCAATTCAAAATAAACTGCCCCAGTATACCACAGGTCAGAACGAACCCTTTAAACTTTAAAGATTTAAACCGAGAAGCAGAGTTTGGTGAGAAAGTTCCAGAAGCCTTACCCTGTGTACAGTTTAGTTGATCATGGACTTTAGATTGGACTTTGTTCTGACCACAGTTCCTCTTAGTTCACTGTGACACATACACTATACCCTCAGTCAACCCTGCCTAAAAAGAGTCAACAATCGGGATAGATAAAGCCTATGCAGAAAAGTGGTCACTATAGATAGCGTACTTCTTCATGTCTGTGTCATTGGGGAAAAAGGATAGCCTGGTTACCAAACCTATTATAGCTCCCAAGTCTGAGAGGATGTAGGACACGGGAGCTATAATAGGTTTGGTAACCAGGCTAGAAAAAGGGGTGAGTACGGTACAGTACTCAGACCTTACATATGCAGAGGTGCGTCACAGTTGTGTTCAACATGGTGAGGTAATTTCAACATTAGGGAACAAAACGGCCACCACAACAATTTTAAAAATTTTTGGTTGTTGAATATCATTATCAAGCACGGGAAACAAAGCACTCAAAGTGCAACGCGAATGTTACAACTTGAAAATTGATGAACAATTTGTTTGTATTGCTGGGTACCATGTGTACTCCTCTGGCTCTGTTTTCTGTTAGTTTTTCCTGTTCAATATGGATATTTGGAAAGGTTTGAAAACAAGGAAATACTCTACAATGTAGTGTTGCCTTTCTGGTTCCTAAGTCAGCATTTTTGTGGACACAGGGAAACGTGGCAACTCAGTGACTCAGCGAATTCAGAAGTAGGGAGGGATGACACAATCCAGTGTGGTGAAGTCAGCCATTGTTTTGGGACAAAAGTCAGGTTTAGTCACTGGTCAAACGACAGGCTGACGGCTTTACAGACACAAACCTGCTTCTGTGGGTTACTGAACTTCTCAAAGATCAAAATCGTCATTTCTAGAGATTAGGTCTGAATTTGAAAGTCTCTTTCACTTTCTTAATTATAATGTTTACCGAAGGAAAACATCTAGTTTTTTGCTCAGTTTCTTCTTCCTCTTCTTTTCCGTACAAATAAGGTCAATGACCTGAACCAAACGTCTGTCACCATGGTAACTAGTGTTGGGTTACATCATGTTGCAATTTTATGCCTGCCTAACTTCTACCTTTATGATAAAAGTTTATCTAGTACTGCACATACATAGTACACGTTGTAAGGAAACACTAGTACTAGTGTCGCGTTGTGTTGTCAGGATGATGTCATCTGTTGTGACCCAGACAGGCTGAAAACCTGGGCATTAATATTAGATGAGCTACAGACTGGGACACAAACACACCTGTAGAGCCTCACCTGTGCTGCCAGGTACACACACACACACACCTGTAGAGTTTACCTGTACCTGTACCAGGTACACACACACACACACCTGTAGAGTTTACCTGTACCTGTACCAGGTACACACACACCTGTAGAGTTTACCTGTACCTGTACCAGGTACACACACACCTGTAGAGTTTACCTGTACCAGGTACACACACACCTGTAGAGCTTACCTGTACCTGTACCAGGTACACACACACCTGTAGAGTTTACCTGTACCTGTACCAGGTACACACACACCTGTAGAGTTTACCTGTACAATGTACCTGTACCAGGTACACACACACCTGTAGAGTTTACCTGTACCTATACCAGGTGCACATACACCTGTAGAGTTTACCTGTACCTGAGGTTAGGTACCAGGTGTAATAACACACCTGTAGGGCCTCACCTGTACAACAGGTGTGTTAGTGACTCACAGGTGATGTTTACCTGCTCAGGTGAAGGTAACTGAAGATGGCCGCCTTATTACTAGTGCTGTAACTGTGACTCAGCTAAAATTGTGGGAAGATAAAAAGACAGCCATAAGATAAAAATTTATTGGTTCTTTTTTTTAATCTAGTTGTTTCGGACAAAAGATATAGGCAAGCATGTAGAATATGCTATTTTTGTTTCTTTTGAAGTTTTTCTGTTACTGGATAACTGATATTTTGTGAACTGTTAATAAACTTTTCAGGTAGTATAGGCATAAAATTACGAGTCGTCTGACTCAAACATGTTTCTTATTATTGTCATTTAATCTCCTTCTTGGTAAAACAAACTTTTTCTGTTCCAGTGTCCTCAGAAGACTCCAACTGATGTCTACAAGAACTGCCAGACCCGCGGAACGAAGGAGTGAAAGAAACGAAGGAAGGAGAGAGAACATAGGAGGAAGAGAACAGAGCTGAAGTAGTTTATATGTCGATACTCATGCTAAAAAACGGGAAAGTGCAATATAATCAGAGAGTCATGGCCAACCAAAGAACAGTACAACTAGTTTAGCCTCGCTGGAACGGAGAGAGATATGATCGCGAGCTGAAAGAACGGACGGTTTTCGAGTGGAAATCGGGAAATAAAATCGATGACGATGAAGGCAAAAACGTGCGGCGTACGAGAAGCGATGGCAGAACAGCTCCTGAAGTACCAGGCGAACCTCCTGAACTGTGAGCGTTTGGCGGCCATGTTGCAGGGCGGACTGTCCAAGACGCTGCTGATCGACAGCAGGTCATTCCTGGAGTATAACACGTCTCACGTTCTAAACTCTGTCAACATCTGCTGCTCGAAACTCATGAAGAGACGTTTGCAGCAGGACAAGGTGAGGTTTGCTGTCATGAAAGTTCATCTGTGTTGGTAGTTACATGTTTAGAGTTAAAACTTTTGATCCAACACAAAAAGTTCTCTCACTTGTAGAGCTTTCTACCAGTCACTCTGGTCTTCCTCAGTAGACTGACCGAGTGAAGCATGTCACGTGGCCTCTTTGAAGTGTGAGTCGTCAACACTGGGTCAAAGGTATCTGGTAAACAAACAAACAAACATTTTTCCCATTCCCCAGGTGTCCATCCGTGAGGTTCTAAGAAACACCTGCCAAGTTCCAGTAGAGGAGAAAGAGGAGGTGATAGTGTATGACCAGTGCACCCAGGACCTGGACGGCCTGTCCACAGAAAACTTCCTCTCTGTGTTGCTGGGAAAACTGTCCGTAGCCTACAAGAATGTCTCACTGCTCACAGGTCAGTCTGGGCTACACGTCAATCATTTGTACTACAGCTGTCCATCATTCCTACTGCAGCTGTCAATCATTAACATAGCGATGACCTTGAAAAGTTAAGGTCATCTAATTAATTTACGATGGAATCTGGTTTGAAGTTTCTTCTGTTGTATTTCATTCACACAGTTTGAATTCTCACCCTCTTAGTCTTTTTACCCCAACAATTCTCTTTGTCAATTAATTGTCACGGTCCCTTGTTTTTACTAGGCAGCTGTATAATTATATACATATTTAGTTCACAAGAAATTGATATTTGAAGCAAACGTTTTTTTGACAAAACCACACATTTTCCTCGCATTCTGCATAAAGAATTAGTGTAACAGTTAGTAATAATGAAATCAGCAAATGTCTAATTGTGTGAGAGTCAGGTGATCAGGGATGACATCACCCTTCTATGTGCCACCTCATCACATTCTGTGCACAGCTGGCGATGACATCACCACTTAGTCAGATCAGCTGACATCACATGATTTGTGGTGATCTCATCCCTTTTTTGTGTAAATTGTGTGGAAATCAATTTGTGAGTTGGTTTTGCAGTAAGTCAGCTGGTACGGTTGGCAAGCCAGCCCTTGTGCTTGACATGTGTCATGTGGTACACTGTACAGTACATACTATTTGTAGAAGTTTGAGTCTGGTGCATTTGTAACCCCTGCTCCTGAGCTATATTGTGCCAGTTAGTCCTCACTGAGTCAGTCTCAGTGAGTTCAGCTTGTGTCGAAAGAATTAGGGGAGTAGAAACAGAAAGACACTCCAGGCCCAGGGGCCGGGATCAAACCCGGGCACCAGTCCACAACCTCGACGCTCTAACCATTTGGCTAAAAGGTCTAGACCCTTCAGACTGATCAGTTGGTAGCGCCTAGATATAAACCCTCCACCGTTACACCAGCATTGATATTCTGACTTAGGGAGAAGAGATGCTTTTCCAGTAACCTGAAAGTTCAGTGCCCAGAAGTGATCTCTAGTGGGCAAGTTGCACTGAACTATTCCTTCTCCGAACCTCCCCTGACCCCCCCCCCAGGTGTGCACCAGACTGAAGTGTTACTGAACCTCCCCTGATCCCCAGGCCTGATCACACACGTCCACCAGACTGAAGTGTTACTTAACCTCCCCTGAACCGTGTGTGCACCAGACTGAAGTGTTACTTAACCTCCCCTGAACCGTGTGTGCACCAGACTGAAGTGTTACTGAACCTCCCCTGATCCCCCAGGTGTGCACCAGACTGAAGTATTACTGAACCTCCCCCACAGGTGTGTACAGGTAGATCAGGAAGGAAGGGCTCTTTAGCCTCATTTCCAGACGATAATTAATTAGCTCATTTAGCACCATGTCAGAAACAGGCTGAACGACCCACTTCTCGGGTTGATGGTTTGAAAGGTCGTAAATAAATTAGCAGAAATGGGACTCAAATTTCACGTAAAAAGCAGTGGAAAAAGAAAAAAGTCAGAGAAAATATCATTCATGTTTTTAAGTTTTAAGAAGGTTTTTCCATACTGTAGTTATAGCAAGTCACTCTAAAAATGAAGGAAAATTAAATTGAATACATGTAAGATAAAAGTGCTAATATTGTCCATTTGTCATATTTGTGAGGAGAATAGAAAACAGCAGATCATGCAGTTTTTTGTGAGCATTCATATTGTTGTGTATGAATAAACGTATATGTAGTTTCAAAACCAGAATTTCCATACTGTAGTTTTAGCAAAATACTAAAAGGAAAATTGACTATAAGAAAAAAATTTATGCTACATAAATACTGTCCATCTGTCATGTTTGTGTGTAGAAATGGTTGCCATGGTGATGACCCGCCCTTTAGAACACAAACGCCCATAAAAGGTCGTGTGGTGGTCTGAGGATGACCTCAGTGCAGAGTTATGGATGGTTTGTTGTCATCTGACTCGCCGGGGAAACGGGCGATAATTTCCCCGCTAAACGCGCTCCTTTGTCGCGGAAAAGGTTCCGGGAGAAAGGCGGGTGACAGGAGGCATTGTGGGCCATGAGTGATGGAGGGCAGTGCAATATGGGAAGGCAGCAGGGAGTTGTTAATCGTGTTATTTAGGTTGATGACTTCATCATGGTGAACTGTTGGGGGACTAAAAATACAAATTTAGTAAAGGAAAATCATGAGTAGGAAGGAGGAAAATCGGTATTTATTAGGTTCTTACAGTATCCCAAATACTAAAATGTTTCTTTGTCTGCAATATATGTATCATTACCAGAATATCATTATAATATAGGATATATATATATATATAT
>NW_017804509.1:1190446-1192724 GCF_001625305.1 Branchiostoma belcheri
TATATATATATATATATATATATATATGATTAAGTAGCTCACTGTTTAAAGTTTACTCCTTGTACAGTAACAATATTATGCTGTAGCTTCTTTCCGTGGGTTGTAGAATTATGGTCAGCTCTATCTCCAAAAAGTGGCACCCAAATACATGCAAAACCAACGTTCACTGACACCTCCTATATACAGCCTAGTCCCCTATATCTCCCAACAACTAGCTTAGTGACCAGAAGTGATTTTAAGGCCTTACATAAAACAAACTTGTTAAGATTTCCTAGCTCTGGGCCCAGTGTGTGTCTGGTACCCAGGCTAGCAGCCTTCCTGTAGGTTATAAGTGAAATCTGTGCCCTTATCTGGTCAGACTGGAATCCCCGCATCTTTGGTGATGTCAGGATGACGTCCTAACTCGCAGAGATGTTGACAACTTTAAGATTCTGAGCCGATAAACTTAAGTCTTATCTTCAGGCCCTGAATATTGGAGGCTTCTTCGCAGAATCCGTTGAGCCGGGAAAGTCTTTAAGTGCAATTATCTGCTTATCAGGTTTCTGTATGAAGGAATCTCCTCTTTTCTTAGAGCCTAGAGCTTGGTTCATGTTTTGTTTCTATGTAAGGCCACACCAATATATTTAGTTGGTTCATGGATTTGTCCTCTTCTTTTTTCTGATTCGTGAAAAAAAAAACATTTCAGGTTCAGAATCAAGAAACAAAAATGCTCATATTTTGGCTCCAGCAGTTGAAAGAATAATCTCTCTTCATAGTTGTTACTACAGTTTTTCCATCTATCAATGCAGACTGGTTTGATCAGTATGAAATTCTTTGTTTGAATCACAAGCAGCCTGGTATGTTGATCATTATTTTATGGCTCCTATCATTCCAATGTTACAGACATTTACGAAGAGGACGATGTTGTGGTATATTTGTCATCATCATATTAGTCCAGTCAGTATATATCACCAACTGTAGCCTATAGATAAGCATTACACATGTATGTCATATTGAATGTTAGACATTTCTGAAGAGTACACATAAAATATATAGTAAATGATGGTATATTTTATCATCATATATCTTACCAATATACTTTAGTCCAGTCAGTAATATACTATATATCCCCAACTGTAGCCCATAGATAAGCATTATGTGGCTAATTTTACGGGAGCGTTGCCTGATATCATCGGTGCCCTGCAGCCACTAACTACACATACATCATCAATAACCCTGCGGCTGTACGGCGCTAATTAGAATAAAATTTCATATGCTGACCTCATCACTTAATTGGGTGGAAGGATGGAAATATATTAGCATTGGGGAAAATCTGCCACATTTGAGTGATATGTGGATACATGTATTTTGTTACAGATTTCTTGTATTTCTTTATATACTCGTAAACAAATAGGTTATTGTTATAGTTTATGGAAATTTTTTTAATCTAGAAGTTAATCCAAAATTTTGCTAATCTAGTGTGAGTGAAAGTGTTGTCAGTGTTGAAAATTCCTGGCATGTAGAATTCTTTTCTTTATTATTTATTTCAGGTAAAAAAACACCATAAAACAGTCAATTTAAAATAATACAAGACTCTACAGACATAAAAATAATACAGAAAAAACCTAGATGCATAGTAAATTGTAAGTGTTTCGGTTCAGAAAGAGTTCCTGTAGAAGGTGTCAGAATTCTTTAGTAAGCGAATTGTAAGTGACACGTATGTGGTAATGCCTGTGACAAATGCCATCATTACTGCAGGCTGAGTGAGTTATGGGCCAAAGATGGCTGCACGGATGACATCATAGTTTTCGTTTGGGATTGACCCTCTGGGATCAGGGCTCTCCCCAAGCAATGAAGCAAGGGTGCTCCCCCCTCTCCCCAAAATCCTAGCACTTCTCCCAAAATGTTCAGGTTTTAGGGTTTTTCCCTTAAGTTAGTATTTTCATGAAAATTTGCTGATTTTTCATCAACTGATTAGGGAGCACCTCTCCCATATTTAGAATTTCTGGGGAGACCCATGGGGTCACTTAATTTCGGGATGATGTTATTTTATAACACTAAGTCTTCAACTTTAAAATTCTTTTGTTCTTAAGAATTATTAAGTTAGATGAAATGATGCAAGCATTTAAAGTATAAATCCATCATAATGATCATTGAGGAGTGCTGACTGGTATGAATGTATATAATTTCTTCCTTAAGAAATTTGGAGAACCTGCCATTTCCTACTATAAACTCCACACAGTTAGCCATACTGATGTGCTGTATAGTTGTAACCAGGTGAGAAGGTGGGAGGGGGGCA
>NW_017804509.1:1192744-1192875 GCF_001625305.1 Branchiostoma belcheri
GGGGGGGGGCATTTTTTTGTTTGGTTTACTCATAAATCAATGAAGATCGTAAATTTTGAATCAATTTTAAAATTCGTAGGAATTAGCTTTATAGAGACAAAAATCATGATGTTGTAACAACCTTTGACCTG
>NW_017804509.1:1193086-1196844 GCF_001625305.1 Branchiostoma belcheri
GTTCCTCAAGAGGGTCATAAAATCTGTTTTCAGTTATACTGATCTCTGTTAACTTTTCTCAGTTATGTTACTACCGGGGTAACTTGATTGTATAATTTACTTTTATACAAATTGTTTTATGTTTATGTGTCCCTGGGTCCTCTTGGAAATCAACAATTTACTGTTGAAGAGGCCACCCAGTTGTTTATAAGATGAAATAAATAAATAAATAAATAAAAATAAAATCGAGGATAATCATGGTTACCATGGTGATAAGGAGAGTCATGTTTTTCGGTTAATTTTCATTCTGATTTGTAAGATAATTAAAAAAAACTATTCCACAAAACAACAGAAATAAGCAAATGCAACAGTATAACATACAAAAGTATTAAGCGTATACACTAAATTTCATACTATTCAGTCAATGTATTTGATACTTTCCTCCATTTTCTGTAGTGAGGAATTGAATTGTTTTGTTTTTGTGCAATGTTTTCTACTATGGATTAATGGTAGGAAACAAATTCATACAGAGAAATAATTGAGGACTTACGATTTTTAGAAATGTACACTTTAGGCCACACCAAGTAAATTTTATGGATGACGTCCGCGCGCGCATTAATTTTGACCTCATCCTAGAAGAAAAACAAGAAATTTCACTTCCTGTAACAATGACCAAAGAGTCACGACAGTGCCGCAAGTCGTCAGATTGATGTGAAACCCGTAACGCGAAGAAAGTGTCTATTGACAGGACCATCCTGTCAAGAACAGAAAATTTGCACTATTGACAGGACCGTCCTGTCAATTACAGAAAATTTTTCACTGTCCACTTTTCCACCTGATTTATTGTTGTTTTGATGATGAATAAAAGGCTTCTTGCTTGTTACACTGTGTCACCTCATTCAATTTGTGTCCTAACATTTGTCGTCTCTTAGGATATTTCTAATCTAGGCATCTTGTTTTTTTAGGGCCCTTCTTGTTTTTTTTTCGCCCTCTCGCATTAGGTTTAGTGTCTCCAAAGGACGTCATCCATAAAATTTACTTGGTGTGGCCTTACCTAGTAATATTATGAGATACGATGATTATGAGATTATTTTACTCTAAGTTCAACCCTCAGAAAGTGAGTGTATTGAGCACTGCACTGTGAATTACCAATTGAAAGTGATGTGATAATCTCAAACAGATTTACCATGTTTCTGTAAATTACATAACTTTATATTTAAACCTTTTGCGTCACCCTTGACAAAAATGACCACATTAAAGTTAGCCCTCCTTTCGGCCTTCGATTCGCAACCTTCGATTGAGCCTTCGATTCGAATGGTAGGCACTATTTCGGATACGTCTCAGGCGCGGAAGCATTCTACTGTCCCACATATGCAAATGAGCACGCATACAGTATGTAAATAGACATTCCACGTACGTATGTCAAACCAAACCACAACCTTTCAGACTCTGTATTCATTTGATTAAATAATCGTCTAATTTTCAACAACCAAATGAGTCTTTTTAATCTTTAAGTGGTTAATACTATCGAATTAAATTAATTAAATCAACGCACATGGATTTATCTTCACGTCAAAGATTCAAGAATGCCGTCGAGAAGCGCACCCAACATGTTTCAATCCGACGCCTTCTTGCAAAGTATCGAAATAATTTTTAATAACGGAAAATCTTTTACAAATCTTTGAAAGGTTCAAACTATAAGATTCAACTAATAAAACTAACACACATTTTGTAGTTTTGACGCTATGACGTCATGGATTCAACCATACAGATTCGTAGGGCCAGAATCCCTGTTTATATGATGATACATGTATTCAACTACTCGTAGCTAATTAACGAAATAATTTTAAGTTTTCAAATCATTTTAAACAATCTTTTAGAGGTCCATACCACCAAATAAAACTGATAAAACTAACGCACATTGCGTCGTTTTGACGCTATGACGTCATGAATTCAACCATACAGATTTGTAGGGCCTAAATCCCTGTTTATATAATGATATTCAACTACTCGTACCGAATTAATGAAATAATTTTTAGTTTTCAAATCACTTTTAGCAATCTTTTAGAGGTCCATACCACTAAATAAAACTGATACAACTAACGCACATTGCGTCGTTTTGATGCTATGACGTCATGGATTCAACCATACAGATTTCTAGGGCCAGAATCCCTGTTTATATGATGATACATGTATTCAACTACTCGTAGCTAATTAACGAAATAATTTTAAGTTTTCAAATCATTTTAAACAATCTTTTAGAGGTCCATAACACCAAATAAAACTGATAAAACTAACGCACCTTGCGTCGTGTTGACGTCATGACGTCATAGATTCAACCATACAGATTTGTAGGGCCTGAATCCCTGTTTATATAATGGTATTCAACTACTCGTACCTAGTTAACGAAATAATTTTTGGTTTTCAAATCACTTTTAACAATCTTTAAGAGGTTCATACCACTAAATAAAACTGATAAAACTAACGCACATTGCGCCGTTTTGACGTCATGTCATACCGTCATGTCATGTCATGTCATGCAGAACCGCAACCGCGGTCTATTTAATTATATTTGACGCGTTGAAGCAAAGTAACGAAATAATTTTAAGTATTCAAGTGGTTTTTAACAATCTTTTAGAGGTCCATACCATCAAAGAAACTAATAAAACTAACGCACATTGTGTCGTTTTGACGTCATGACGTTATAGATCCAACAATATAGATTTGCAGGACCGCATTCGAATTGTATTTAATAATACTAGTATTTAACGCCTTGTAGCAAAGTAACGATGTAATTTTTAGTAATCAAATAACTTTTAACAAGTCTTAAGTTATCTACACTTCGTTAATTAGGTACGAGTAGTTGAATATCATTATATAAACAGGGATTCAGGCCCTACAAATCTGTATGGTTGAATCCATGACGTCAAAACGTCGCAATGTGCGTTAGATTTCTCAGTTTTGGTTGATGATATGGACCTATAAATGATTGCTAAATTCATTTGAGAACAAAAAATTATTTTGTTAATTAGGTACGAGTAGTTGAATATAATTATATAAACAGGGATGCAGGCCCTACAAATCTGTATGGTTGAATCCATGACGTCATAACGACAAAACGACGCAATGTGCGTTAGTTTCATCAGTTCTATTAATGGTATGGACCTCTAAAAGATTGTTAAAAGTGAGTTGAAAACTGAAAATTATTTCGTTAATTAGGTACGAGTAGTTGAATATCATTATATAAACAGGGATTCTGGCCCTACAACTCTGTATGGTTGAATCTATGACGCCAAAGCGACGCAATGTGCGTTAGATTTATCAGTTTTATTTGATGAAATAGACCTCTAAAAGATTGCTTAAATTGATTTGAGAAGTAAAAATTATTTCGTTAATTAGGTACGAGTAGTTGAAAATCATTATATAAACAGGATGCAGGCCCAAAAAATCTGTATGGTTGAATCTATGACGTCATGACGTCCAAACGACGCAATGTGCGTTAGTTTCTCAGTTTAATTTGATGGTATGGACCTTTAAAAGACTGTTAAAATTGATTTGAAAACTTAAAATTATTTCGTTAATTAGCAACGAGTAGTTAAGTTGAATATTGAGTTGAATACTGAATATCGAATATCGAGTGTTGGATCTATGACGACATGACATCCAAACGACGCAATGTGCGTTAGTTGTATCAGTTTTATTTGATGGTATGGACCTCTTAAAGATTGTTAAAATTGATTTGAGAACGAAAAGTTATTTCGTAATTAGCTACGAGTAGT
>NW_017804509.1:1196864-1209364 GCF_001625305.1 Branchiostoma belcheri
ACATGTATTCAACTACTCCTAGCTAATTAACGAAATAATTTTAAGTTTTCAAATCATTTTAAACAATCTTTAAGAGGTCCATACCACCAACTAAAACTGTTAAACTAACGCACATTGCGTCGTTTTGACGCTATGACGTCATTGATTCAACCATACGGATGTCTAGGGCCTGAATCCCTATTTATAATGATATTCAACTACTCGTGGCTAATTAACGAAATAATTTTTAGTTCTCAAATCAATTTCAACAATCTTTTAAAGGTCCATACGATCAAATAAAACTGATACAACTAACGCACATTGCGTCGTTTTGACGCTATGACGTCATGGATTCAACCATTCAGATTTCCAGGGCCAGAATCCCTGTTTATATGATGATACATGTATTCAACTACTCGTAGCTAATTAACGAAATAATTTTAAGTTTTCAAATCATTTTAAACAATCTTTTAGAGGTCCATACCACCAAATAAAACTGATGAAACTAACGCACCTTGCGTCGTGTTGACGTCATGACGTCATAGATTCAACCATACAGATTTGTAGGGCCTGAATCCCTGTTTATATGATGATATTCAACTACTCGTACCTAGTTAACGAAATAATTTTTGGTTTTCAAATCACTTTTAACAATCTTTAAGAGGTTCATACCACTAAATAAAACTGATAAAACTAACGCACATTGCGCCGTTTTGACGTCATGTCATACCGTCATGTCATGTCATGTCATGCAGAACCGCAACCGCGGTCTATTTAATTATATTTGACGCGTTGAAGCAAAGTAACGAAATAATTTTAAGTATTCAAGTGGTTTTTAACAATCTTTTAGAGGTCCATACCATCAAAGAAAACTAATAAAACTAACGCACATTGTGTCGTTTTGACGTCATGACTTTATAGATCCAACAATATAGATTTGCAGGACCGCATTCGAATTGTATTTAATAATACTAGTATTTAACGCCTTGTAGCAAAGTAACGATGTAATTTTTAGTAATCAAATAACTTTTAACAAGTCTTAAGTTATCTACACTTCGTTAATTAGGTACGAGTAGTTGAATATCATTATATAAACAGGGATTCAGGCCCTACAAATCTGTATGGTTGAATCCATGACGTCAAAACGTCGCAATGTGCGTTAGATTTCTCAGTTTTGGTTAATGATATGGACCTATAAAAGATTGCTAAAGTCAGTTGAAAACTAAAAATTATTTCGTTAATTAGGTACGAGTAGTTGAATATCATTATATAAACAGGGATTCAGGCCCTACAAATCTGTATGGTTGAATCCATGACGTCATGACGTCCAAACGACGCAATGTGCGTTAGTTTCATCAGTTCTATTTTTTGGTATGGACCTCTAAAAGATTGTTAAAAGTGATTTGAAAACTGAAAATTATTTCGTTAATTAGGTACGAGTAGTTGAATATCATTATATAAACAGGGATTCAGGCCCTACAACTCTGTATGGTTGAATCTATGACGCCAAAGCGACGCAATGTGCGTTAGATTTATCAGTTTTATTTGATGAAATAGACCTCTAAAAGATTGCTTAAATTGATTTGAGAAGTAAAAATTATTTCGTTAATTAGGTACGAGTAGTTGAAAATCATTATATAAACAGGGATTCAGGCCCAAAAAATCTGTATGGTTGAATCTATGACGTCATGACGTCCAAACGACGCAATGTGCGTTAGTTTCATCAGTTTTATTTGATGGTATGGACCTTTAAAAGACTGTTAAAATTGATTTGAAAACTTAAAATTATTTCGTTAATTAGCAACGAGTAGTTAAGTTGAATATTGAGTTGAATACTGAATATCGAATATCGAGTGTTGGATCTATGACGACATGACATCCAAACGACGCAATGTGCGTTAGTTGTATCAGTTTTATTTGATGGTATGGACCTCTTAAAGATTGTTAAAATTGATTTGAGAACGAAAAGTTATTTCGTTAATTAGCTACGAGTAGTTGAATATCATTATATAAACAGGATGCAGGCCCTACAAATCTGTATGGTTGAATCCATGACGTCATGACGTCCAAACGACGCAATGTGCGTTAGTTTTATCAGTTCTATTTGATGGTATGGACCTCTAACAGATTGTTAAAGTTGATTTGAGAACTAAGAATTATTTCGTTAATTAGGTATGAGTAGTTGAATATCATTATATAAACAGGGATTCTGGCCCTAGAAATCTGTTTGGTTGCTGAATCTATGACGTCATGACGTCAAAACGAGGCAATGTGCGTTAGTTTTATCCGTTTTATTTAGTGATATGGATCTCTAAACGACTGTTAAATTGATTTGAGAACTAAAACTTATTTCGTTAATTAGCTAAGAGTAGTTAAGTTAAATATTGAGTTGAATACTGAATATCGAATATCGAGTGTTGGATCTATGACGTCATGACATAAAATCTACGCAATGTGCGTTAGTTGTATCAATTTTTTTGGTGGTATGGACCTCTAAAAGATTGTTAAAATTGATTTGAGAACTAAAAGTTATTTCGTTAATTAGGTACTGGTAGTTGAATATCATACAAACAGGGATTCTGGCCCTAGAAATCTGTTTAGTTCAATTTATGACGTCATGACGTCCAAACGACGCAATGTGCGTTAGATTTCTCAGTTTTATTTGATGGTATGGACCTTTAAAAGATTGTTAAAGTTGATTTGAAAACTAAGAATTATTTCGTTAATTAGCTACGAGTAGTTATATATCATTATATAAACAGGGATTCTGGCCCTAGAAATCTGTTTGGTTGAATCTATGACGTCATGACGTCAAACCGACGCAATGTGCGTTAGTTTTATCAGTTTTATTTGATTGTATGGACCTTTAAAAGACTGTTAAAATTGATTTAAAAACTAAGAATTATTTCGTTAATTAGCCAGGAGTAGTTGAATATAATTATATAAACAGGGATTCTGGCCCTAGAAATCTGTATGGTTGAATATATGACGTCATGACGTCCTAATGACGCCATGTGCGTTGGTTTTATCAGTCGAATTTTGTGGTATGGACCTCTTGAGAATTTTTAAAAGACATTTGGTTTCTAGAAATTATTCCGTTACTTTGCGACATGGCGTTAATTCTCTATGCATCCACTAGTGTTGCGATCCTCGAAAATCCGTATTGTTTAATCTATGACGTCATGGCGTCTAAACTTCGTAATGTACGTTAGTTTTATCAGTTTTATCTGATGGTATAGACCGCTAAAAGATTGTTAAAAACATTTGAATACAGAAAATTATTTCGTTACTTTGCAACAAGGCGTCTAATGGAAACATGTCGGGTGCGGTCCTGGACGGCATTCTTGAATCTTTGACGTGAAGATGAATCCATGTGCGTTGATTCATTTCGATAGTATCGACCACTTAAAGATTATTAAAACTCATTTGGTAGTTAAAGATTAGAAGATTATTTAATCAAATGAATACAGAGTCTGAAAGGTTGTGGTTTGGTTTGACATACGTATGTGCAATGTCTATTTACATACTGTATGCGTGTACATTTGCATATATGGGACAGTAGAATGCTTCCGCGCCTGAGACGTATCCGAAATAGTGCCTACCATTCGAATCGAAGGCTCAATCGAAGGCTGGCGAATCGAAGGCCGAAAGGAGGGCTAACTTTAGGTTGGTCAAAAATGAACCAATCATATCTAAAGATTGTCGGGGTGTTAGTGTGTGTGGGGCAAATTGTGTGAAGCTGGATGAAATAATGTTCTTATGTAAGATCAATAATCCAGCTAATATTGACACTGTAAATGTAAATTTCTCCTATCTTCATGACCTTTGAAATATTACATTACATCATAATTCCCTCAGGATAGAAACTGCCTTCCCTATAGATTTATGATATTTTGATAAATTTGAGGGCCATAAAATATTTTCAATTTGTAAGATGATAAAATGTGTTACCCTAAAAATTTGTTCATGTTTCTTGCAGTTATTGAAAATTTTGGATGTTGTGGTATTGTAAAAAAAATGATGTCATAATCTAACCTCAAGAATTTAACTGATAGTATTTTCCTCTAAATTTTATAATATTTCATAAAATTTGAGGCTCATAAAACATTTTCAATTTGTAGAATGATATTAAATATATTATCCAAAAAATTGCCAAAAATGAAAATACATGTACATGTACTTTTGATAGTAAATGCTTGAATTAGAAATTGTGGATGGTTTGGTATTGTGGTAAAAAATTATGTCATTATCGAACCTCAATATTGACAATATTATTCAGCTTATAGCATTTCCCTATTCACACCATGTTTGTATTTAATCCATTTACATCATCTCTGATAGAAATAAGCCCATTACACTCGAAACTCGTGGGGGGGGGGCAAATTCCCAACAATTGACGGACAGCGGCGTAATTAATTAGCCAATCAGGTCGCACCTGTCACCGGGCGTGTCCCCGGAGACCGCTCACAAATAGAACCATGACATCATCCGTATGCAAATGTGCCTCCCTCCATATGCAAGCCCGAAGCAAAACTGTAATGACTTTTGGAAACAGCGTTGATATATACATGACATGTAGTGTGTGTGTTGTCAGTGGTTACTATTCTGCTACATATATGATATAACAAATAACAGGAAGGATATTGATGTACCTACATGTATGTATAGGTTTGTGTTAATGTATTTACAGGTATGACAATCATTATACATTAATTGTGAACCATAGGGCCAGCTGTTCAAGTGTGAGCAAGTTCTAAATTATCACATTTCCATTTTCCACAAGCTGACTAACTGGAAATGATAATAATAAAGAAAAGATGTTCAACTTGTTAAAATTTCCTTCTTGAATTCTAAGAAACCTCTGCTTCAATGGGCGTTTATTTACTTTATTTTCCTCACTGCTCTAAAAGCTTTAGCTGAAGTGTACTTGACAGGGATATGCCCAAGGTTTTAACTAATGTTTCAGTCAGGAACACGTCCAAGGTTTTAACTTAATGGTTTCAACTCCTTTATTGGCGGCACTTCCCGCACTTTGATTGACAGTTCAATTGGATGGTCCCACGTCAGTAGCATTATGGGATACGTCATTTTGTACACAGCGTCTTTGTTTTCAAATGTCACGTTTCCAAATTTGTCGTATGTTTGAAGATGATTGACACACGGCATATATCTGGTGTCACGCGTCTCTTGTTTTTAAATGTCCAAGTTTTCTCAACTTGTCAGTAATTGACAGAAACAACAGACAAGAATACTTGTAATTCACTCTATGTTCATGGTAGCAAAAGTTCACGGTCTGAGAAAATGGACATGTTTACGGAACTATATATTCACGGTGGTGACAGGTGCAGGAAAAAGAAAGTCCAGGAATCATTTGTTAGCATTTTTCTTTGTAGTATCATGCTAAGCCTTACATTTACTTTGTGGATTTTAGTTAGTGTTTTTGTATCCACTTTCAGTTAGATTCCCCAAGTATAAGTTGTTGTGTAGAATTCCTGACAGCCACGTTGGTTTGGTTTGAAATTATGTACCTAGGTTGGGTCCCTCAAGCTTTGATACATGCATGGTTCAGTCCAGTTCCAACTTGTATGGAAGACATTTCATTCACTTTTATGTAGTAGTACTACTCAACAACTCTTTAGTTAATTTCTGGGACAGTCCTGTCCTTGGTGCTGAACTCATCCTCCCATGGCAGGGGCAGCGGCTCCGAATTCCTTCTCCGCCCCTACCCCTGCCCTATTACATGGCATCTTCTACTCTACGACCCGAGGAATATTAATATTCATGAGCTTGCCTTATTTGGCATGACCCCATTTCTGACTTGGGCGGCGAAGGGACGTCACCCTCCCCGCCGGCGACTCCGCCGCCGCCCGGTGACGAGCCCGTTAACGCGTTGGGGAGGCCGTGCGGGGCAAAGTCACCGAGTTAACACCTTCCCCGTGCTCGGCGGGATCCGCGCGCAGCCTCCAGCACACGCTAGCGCCCCGCCGACGCCCGCAGCGGCCTGCATCGCAAAAGTTCTCTTCCCGAGACGACGCCATGTTTGTTTTTATTTGTCACTGAATAGCCGACATGATTGGTTCCGATAGCTAGCGCATCTCATAAATATTAATGTAAAGTGCGTTGAAGATTTTCTCTGTGATACGTGATTGGCTGAGAGCGTGTCCCTGGAATCGGGTCGTAGAGTAGAAGATGCCATGTAATAGGGCAGGGGTAGGGGCGGAGAAGGAATTCGGAGCCGCTGCCCCTGCCATGGGAGGATGGCTGAACTGGGTTTAACAGTTTTGGAGGCATATTATGGGATGGCTCTGTCCTTGGTGCTGGTTGGTCTGTCAGACAGCAGTTTTGGAGGCATATTATGGGATGGCTCTGTCCTTGGTGCTGATTCAATTGTCAGCATTTTTACCGGCATATTATGGGATGGCTTCAGCTCAGAAGGATCAGACATGATTCTTTCTCGGTCAAATTCTCAGGGTGATTATATTACACAAGTGCAAGGAATGTTTGATTCTCAGGACGATTACAATTTGACAGAAAGATTATAATTTTACAGAAAGATTATAATAATTTCAAAGTGCAGAAGGATATTTTTGTGTACCTTGATGTACACTGACATCACCATGGTCATGTGACCAGCCCCATTGCCCCATGGGAGTTGGCTTTGTGCGTACGCACACCTGTTCCGAGGCGATAACGCGAGAAATCCCCGGAGCTCGTCAAACGTGCAAAATCCCGGCGGAGACCGCTCAAGCACGCAGAAATTTTACATGCAGGGGTGAAAATATTGTATCCAGAACCGTGTCTGTCTATATCTGTTTCTGAATGGGTTAGGGTTAGGATCAGGCACGGGTCTGGGTAGTTGCTATGTGTCCAAGAATGTAGATTTGCCCCAGATATGGTTTTTGATATGAGTATTGTTTTGGAAAGAACGCAGTGAGCTGGATACAGCAGGGGTTTCCAAAGTGATGACATTGATAGAAAATGTTTGTCTTACTTTTCAATTTTTCCATTCAGAAATCTGAGCCGTTCTCGGGTTGAACATGCATGCATATATGGAATTTTCCACCATTCCTGAAAAACAGATCGCAGAGGCCATATTCCAAGTGGAAATTTCATGGAATTTTCGGCTTTTGTGTTGGACCAGCAGGAGGTTTTCCATATGGGAATCAGCTGAATAGAACCAGGTGGAACGCTGCAGATCGATTCATTCCATTAGCAACGTGATTCATTCTCCATATGGGAATTCTGTGTTGTGTTCTCGCTGTGACATTCCCGATGTGGAGCGACTTTAATTCTGTCGGAACGTCGATGGAAATTCTTTAGGGTAACCATCGATTATCTGTGTAGGAATTTCTGCTAGTGGAATTTTGTGTTGTTTTGTCGTGTTAGTGGATTTTTGATACGCCAAAAAGCAGTTACTCAAGCAACTGGATATGATTTTGGAAACGGTCAGACGTTTCAGCTAGTATCCACTAGCTTTCGTCAGTGACTGAGAGACCAGAGGAGAAATGCAGGTTTATAAGCACAAAATATTGATTGATGTGCAAATAAAGTGAAGACAATTTTTTAAAGTCAGGGTGTCTAACCTTCATCGACGTATAGTGGATTTTGTTTCATTATTTTTTCTGATGCTCAACTGTCAAGCATAAATGTATGTTGTGTACAAGTAGTTAACTGTAATGCTAAAGAAATATACAGTGTATGGAGCGACTTTAATTCTGTTGGAATGTTGGTTTCAGGAATTCTTTCTCTGTCCATTAGGATAACGATCGATTATCTGTATGGTAATTTCTGCAGGTGGAATTTTTGCCTTTTGTAGTGTGTTTTTTTTCATCAGTTTTTCTGGTGCTCAGCTGCATGAGTCAGTCTCCCGTAGGACAGGCTGTTTCACACTCAGACTGCACAGCTGCAGGGTTTTATGGTGCTACTGAATCAGCTGCATTCTAGATTTTTTCTTACAAATTTGCTCAGTGTAAGGCAGAGAGACAAGTTCTAGGTACTGAACATAATGTTTGGGCTACTGGAATAACATCTCTTCTCTCTAAGTCAGAAACATTATATGGAGACTACTGTAGCTGACTGGTACTTATAATGTAAATGTTATACGGTACATGAAGAAAAATGGAAAAACAATCCTCAATTTGTTGTAGTACTTTTCTTTAGGAATGAAACATATTTAGTTTTTACTGATATTTTACTTAATATTTTACTTGATAGTTTATATGGTGCACCCCAAATATTTTTTATATATCTTTTGAAGTAAGTGCACCAGTGCACCTATTCCCCAAAATGAATTTCAAACCCTGTGTAGGTATTTCATTTGGAAAAAAGTATAAACTTTAAAGCAGAGAACATTTAAGCTAAGTAGATTAGGTTCATCTGTGAATGACCCTGAACCTTTGAGCCGCTCCCTGCATGAGTCATGCGGAGGCAATAGAGACGAATGGAGCTGCGCACCTGTTGATGGGGATGTTCTCGAGAGATAAGGGGATCAGGAACGGATATTCCGTCTCTCCCAGTGATGATTCATGCTGGTTCAAACCAGATTTGCACCCAAATGACCCGTCAGCTGGGAGATACTAGTAGTATGCTACCAGCGGATTTCTCAAAGTTTACGACTTACAGATAATGACTTTAAGTTGTTGGTAATTTGCAATTACTGGTGCTATTCTGGTCTACACGTACATGTATGTATGTGCTAGTATTTTCCATGTGGTTTCAACTTTTTACTAGTCTAGATCCAATATATTTGTGGTTTATACATACAGACATACACATATGATATTATATAATGGTATTTGAACTAATTTGTGCTATTTTTGGATTATTTCGATTATTTGTAAATTGCATCAGTCACTTAAACCTCTTTTCGGGTTACTTTATCAATTTTATGTTTTTTTTCAGGTGGTTTTAACCATCCCCAGTGTAGTTTTAACCAATATTTGACTCCTTAACCAATTTCTTTATCTGTTCGCATTTGTTCATGTTTTTTTCCCTATTTTCCAGGTGGCTTTAACCATTTCCAGTCGTGTTTCCCGACCCTGTGTGAGGGCAAGCTGCCGACCTTTAACCTCCCGACCCTGTCCCAGCCCTGCCTGCCGGTTGCTAACGTGGGCCCCACCCGGATACTGCCATTCCTGTACCTCGGATCTCAGAAGGACGTCTTTAACAGGGTGAGGGAAAGTTCTTACAAATTGGGAAAAGCGAAAGTTCTTAGTTAAAGTTCTTAGTGAAAGTTCTTAGTGAAAGTTCTTATAATTAGTGAACACAAAGTAACCAAATTTACACATGACGCGCACACACCAAAAGTCCTCCCCACACCAATATAAGGCCAAACCAATTTAATTTGTTGGTTCTCGGATTCGCCTCTTCATTTTTTTCTGATTTGCAAAAAAAAAAAAGATTCTGGTTCTGAATCAACTCAAAAATGCTCATATTTTGCCCCCAACAGTTGAGGAAAGTCCCTTTCTTCCTAGTTGTTACAGCTTTTTCCATCTATCAATGCAGTGGTTTGATTAAAAGTTCAAAATTTATACTTTAGATTTTAACCCAGCTGGCCTTTTTTGTTGACTTCATGGCTCATATTGTAGCATTTGGGGCTATAATAGGATGCCTAGACCTGTTTTTATTTATTTTTTTTCGCCCTGTCGCTTCATATTTTTTCTGAAAAAATCCGAGAACCAACAAATTAAATTGGTGTGGCCTAAGTTAACTTTATAAGAATCTCCACTACAACAGGAAAAATTCACAGACAAAGCCTGTATATCAAAGACTATTAAATTTAGTACCTTTCTATGTCTTAGGCAACTTTGTATGCAGTAAGTATTTTTTTTAAGTAAAACTTTAAGGCATCAGATAATTATAGTGTTACACCTTATAACCTCCACTGTGAGAGGAAATCCACACTAGCTTTTAACATGAGAAACATGGCATGTACTAAATACTATACATAACATCATCATTTACACTAAAACTTCCTACCATACATATTTCTGAATCACCAGTTCTTATTTTTCTGTCATGGCAAGTTTGACAGTCCAGACTGTAATTTGTTATCATAATACAGCAGCCAAAATAATGCACAGTCATGTCGTAATAACTTTCTGTTGTCCATACAAACTATAGAGGTGTACTTACCTAAAGGTGCACAGTCTTCAGACTTGGCTGCCATCTTGGTTACTAATATGAATTTCAATGTAGCAATGCCATTTGGGAGTTAGACCGGCTCATTTAAGGAGAGGGGAGGAAGGAAATAAGGGAGAAACCATCATGGAATAGGGGGAACTGACTACAAAAAGGTTTATTATCAACAGTTATAGGTGTAACTAATTGTTTTTTATGGCTCAAAGAATTTTTTCTATTGGAAAAACTTTTGCTCTTCCAGTTTTTCACAATTGTTTGTTGAAGGTTATAGATTTCTACTCAACACCACGTTTGTTTGTTTGTTTACCAGGAGGTTATGGAGTTCTATGAGATAAACTACGTGCTGAACACCAGCGTGACGTGTCCGAAGCCCGACTACGTTCCAGACACCCACTTTCTGCGGATTCCCGTAAACGACAACTACGCCGAGAGGATTTTCCCCTGGTTCGACAAAATCATCGAGTTCATCGGTAAGTCACTCTTTTTTTCTTCCTTTTTTGTATTGATGTGCCCCCTTCCATCAGTTTCCTTTTTTTTTTGTCAGAACTGTGTACGTGTAAGCTAACACTTTGCTTGTGTTGCAACAACTAGTAAGTCACAATATGGCCAAACCAAATTAATGTCTCGGTTCTCTGATTTGCCTGCCTAATTTTTTTATCATTGCAACAAAAAAACAAATATGTAGATGCACTATATTCAGGCTTTTAATCAATCCCCATTAAGTTGTTTTGCAGACAAGGTTGGAGTGTGAAATGGTTGTGTAATGCTGTTTCTTTGTTGTTGTTTATTGTTTGTTTATTATTTTGCAGACATGGTACGCGAGTCGAACGGCTGTGTGGTGGTGCACTGCATGGCGGGCGTGTCTCGCTCGGCGACGGCCTGCATCGCTTTTGTCATGAAACATCTGAACCTCAGCTCTGATGATGCATACAGGTAAAACTAAGGCTAGGATTGTCTTACTTAGGGATACAGGTAAACACACCTGTACACAAACCTGAACCTCAGCTCCGACGATGCATACAGGTAAAACTCAGGGCTCTCTTAGGGACAGTCCTTCGAGTTCATGTGTTCATGTTCAGTTCAGTTCATGTTCAGTAGTGAAATGTTGAACTTTATTCCAACACAACGGGTACACAGAGATCAAATTTTCAACAACAATATCTTAGTGTGTACCAGTTTTGCTGGAATAAAGTTTTACTATGATTACTACCAACAGAGATGAACTTTCATGATAATATTTGCGCGTAATCATAACTAACTAAAAGGATTTCCAACAATACTCAATAAGGAAGAATAAAATTAACATTGCCACAGATAGATCTCAGACATTCTGTCCTTTAATTTGTAAGTACATTGTATGGCTAAAATATCTTGAGAGTCTACATACTTAAGACATTTTAAGAAAAACATAAAACTTCTTAAGACACAGCTGAGGCATTCCTTACGTTCCACTGTCTATTGTCTGTGAAGAATTGTCTAGAGACATATTCAAGACAACTTGAGACAAACCTAAGACATCTTGAGACGTAGCTAAGATGTTCCTTCCATTCTACAGATACGTGAAGGACAAGAGGCCGTCGATCTCGCCCAACTTCAACTTCCTCGGGCAGCTGCTGGAGTTCGAGAAACTTCTGACGGAACGACGGGCAGCATCTGCCGTCATCGAACAACCCGCAAGGCTCGACCTCCAGGCTAAGGTAAACATACCTGTGAACACACCTGTACAGGTAAACACACCTGTCATCCTGAGTACCAACCCGCCATAATGTAGCAAGTGGCAGGACAGAGTTATGATCACTGTGTTTGAGCAGAGTAGTTTGCTAGGCTAGACAGTGTGGAAGTAAACATGATTGTCGATTGATGTATTTCCTTCTAGTTTAAAATTTACACTAGAAAGATAACATTTGCAAAGCAAATGCATAATGTTTACCTTTGTATATGGTCTGCTCTATTAATTCTTATTCAAACACATTTCACATATATGGTCAGACAGGAGTCTAAATCCCTCCTGCTATAAAATCGCAACATTATGTAATCATGTTATAACACTAGTTACCATGGTGAGAGACAGTCTGGTTCAGATCTTTGACCAGGTCAGAGGCCAGCATTTGGAATGGAAGAAGAAGAAACAAAGAAGCAAAAACAATATGTTTTCCTTCACCAAACATAATTATTTTTATCCCAGTTGCTAATGCCTGTCTTGTCCCTCCCCAGGATTCCATGGAGGATCCAGATGAGAAAGATTTTCTCTTCTGCGACGTTTTGCTGGACAACAAGTCGAACGAGGCGCGGTGGAAGGAAGAGAGAGACGCCACCTCCCCGTCCCAGACCCACGCGGCCAAATCACTAAGCAATACAGCGCCTGTACGGGACATGCGGCA
>NW_017804509.1:1211864-1233477 GCF_001625305.1 Branchiostoma belcheri
GCAGGTGCAGTACGTTCTGCCGACGTGCGGCCCCCACAGAGGGAGGCATTCCTCGTTACCTCCTAAAGTTAATTAGAGGTGTAATTAGTAATAAGTGATGAGATCTCAGGTCTTCTACTTGTATAGACTGATCTGCTGTACATATGTAAAATTTCTTCTCGAGCTTTGGGGTAAAAACGGGGGAAAAACACAGCTGTTTTGATAGAGTATTTTGACACACACAGACAGATTCAACGTTACTCAGGAAAATACAGATTTATGAGCAGATAGAAGGGATCTTCCCTTGGGAAGTGGACAGAGAAGGTCGCTCATCGTTGGTAGAAAAAAAACGGTCGTTAAAAAATGAAGATTTGCTGATTTTCCTCAAGAAAGGAACCAAAACATTAATCTCTGAGTCTCAGGAAGATAGAAATTCATTGAAATTATTGTGTTTTTTTAAAAGAAAATCTTGCAGACAATCCTCCACAGGACGACATTAATGTTCTTTTTGAATGACCTTCAAATTGAAGGTCATTTGCATTTACTCACAGTCACATCAACCAAGGAGGTTAAAATCAACCTTCTTGCATCAACAAAACTGTACAGTTGTAATGGCCATGGCATATTGCGTGTCCTCTGTTCCAACATTTCAAGATGCACAAAAAAAAAAAACCCATCATGACATTTCAGTAACTTGATATCAAATCACCTTGTCAATTGGCATGAAGGTCACGTTCCGGAAGGGGGAGGGGGGGCACCTGGAAAAGCAATTGGAGTCACTCAGGGTTCTGCCAAGTCAATTCGACCCAAATGAAAGTTCTCAGGCCGGGCCAGTGCCTTTCTGATGTATCTTAAATGCTGCAGCTACAAAAATATGTTAGTTTTAAGAACAAAGACAAGATTTTTGGCTTTCAGAAAAATTTTACTCAAGTTGGGCAATGAGTAACCTTGAACTGCTGCAGCATAATTAACTATTAGAAACTGAAGGATCAAAATTACCTCCAAAGAGGCTGGAACGACCTTGTAATCGGTCAGCGACCTTTTCTGTCCAATTCCTCAGGGGAGACGTATACCTGGGGGCAGTCTCAGAAGTTCACGCTGTTTCTAAACAAAATTTCCGGCAGGTTAATTTTGGTTCCTTTTCCTTACTCCAAAGAAGAAATTAACCTTGACGATATTTATTTCTGTGTAACGTTACATCAACCACTTCCCCTGAATGAAAATGACTTTGTTTAGAAACAGTGTTTGAACTTATGAGACGACCCCCACAGCAGATGCAGTGTGCACAGAAATGCCCAGTGGAAAATTTAAAAAAAAAACTACAGAACTCACAACCTTTCCACGGGTCATAGGTCACCTCAGGCCACAGGTCAGAGGTTATAGGCTAACACTGCAGGCTGTCACTGGAGGATGAAGGTCATTTCAAGGTCATAAAAGATCATCAGATCAAATTTGTAAAAAAAAGTTCTACGGCCACTTTTCTAAAATCCATGTTTCTGTACTACAATGTACATTAGATAAGACTGCATTCGAACAAAAAAATCATACCGGTATTCTCTGAAGTTGCCTGATTTTTTATGAACTTTATATGAACCAAAAGTACTAGGGACTTTTGTGACAGAACTTTATCAACCAGAAATTATCCTTCCACAAAGTGAACTACTCTCCTCAAAGGAAACCATCTCTAACTGATAGAAAAGCCAAACTGAGGTAAAAATTTGCCCTTGAACTCCTTTAAGTCCACAGTGACAGTCTGTAGGTTGCTTCTGATGTTAGAAACCACAGAAAAACTTCAAGCGTTTCAGTCGACTCTTTGCCTGTGTTACATGTATGATGTAGACGTTCTGATCATGTCTGTTATTAAGCTGCAAGTTTCATTCCTTTGTAGACGTCTGATAGCAGAGAAATGCGAAGAGAGTTTCTGAATGTGAGTGATGTAGCATCTGTGTCCATAATATCACCAGGGTCCATAATATCGCCACCTTGAGAAATAGTGTGCTTAAAGATATTTTACTGCAACATACCCTATAGCTAGGTATGTACATTTGATGTGTATAGGAGTGCATACCAAAAGTATGTTGCAGTAAAAATATCTTTAAGCACACTATTTCTCAAGGTGGCGATATTATGGACCCTGGTGATATTATGGACACAGATGTTAATCTCCAAGCAGATGCAGCGAGGGAACAACTAAACATTTCCTGACCAGCCACTCGTAAAATTGGTGGTTAGAAAATGTTTTGATCCTCGCTCGTAACATCTGCTTGGAGATTTGGGACAGGACTTGACTTAATTGCGTCTCCACCACACTAAAAGAACATTATGGTGGAGATGTGATGAGTTCTGTACCTGTATGAGAACAGGGTAGGAAAAGTTGGTTTGGAGGGAGGTGGTTAAATTCAGAAGGTTGCTTCTCAATTGATGAAGCGGATCGTCTGAAGAGCTGCCCAGTACAAGTTGTATAGTCTCCACCAGACTTCTTTGTAGGCTGAATAAATAGAAGAAATCGGCCTAAAAGGGGGATATCATTGGCCAGAAGAGTTTGACGGCCATAGAGGGTCCAGTTTGCCTCCAGTTTACCTTTTAGGCCGATTTCTACTATTTATTCAGCCTGCAAAGGTGTCTGGTGGAGACTAAAAGTTGTAAGGCATTGGTTATCCGGGGTGTTTTTGGCACCACCTCTGGGGCGGAGCCATTTAGACACCTTCCTAATATGGAGTATACATGTAGCAGACCACCACATAGTTGTGGTCTGACTAAAACTGCCAGACTGAGCCAGAAATTTGCCCTTGAACGTCCTTGTAGGCTGCTGGCTGGCCAACTCCACTGCCAGACAGGCTTCTTGGGCAAAATGTGAAAAACGAGATGTTGTTGCACCATCTGAAGCAATGATACTCAGTTCTGGAGGACATATTCCTGGTTTTTGCCCATCTTGGGTAACCAAAGGGTCTCAGAACTCAGGCCTTGCAAGGTCAATGAGAAGGGATGAATGAAGGTTACATAGTAGTGAGGAATAGGATGGTGAATTGTGGGTACTGGTGTCCAGTTTCACTGCCATCTTGGTTCTGTGCTGTGACCTTGAACCTTGACCTACAATTGAGATAACCACCTTGTGTTAACCTTGACCTTCGTACACAAGTTCAAAAACAACACTTTCGAAAGTCGTGTGGTGGTAGAACAATGTAGTCCTAGGGATTCTGGGTAGGTCAAAGTGCAGAGGTCGCGTGATGAATCCAAGATGGTGGAAAACAGGTAACATTATCGTGAATGTGTCCTAGAGACAGGTGTGCTTACCTGTAGCAACAGGTGTGTTTACCTGTAAGGTGTTCCGAATGTCAGGAGCGTATCGTAAGGTCAACAAGTACACGGGTAAAGTAGACTAGTGTTGGCTCTTCCTTCTAGTGGCTCCCTCCCTCCCATCTACAAACACTCAAGGTTTGCAACACATCAATGCAATTGGACGTTTCCCCAACCAGGACCCCTTTTCCAGGGGGAGGGAGGCGCTAGAAGGGAACAGCCCAGGTAGGGAGAAATTGCACAATCATCAGGAAGTGTTGACAATATGGTAATTTATTGGACAAATATAGTAATTTATGTGAGCAAGATATTATCTAAGTATAATTTGTGACTGGAATTTTGTGAATATTGTGCATTTTTAATGTCACTGGAAATTTCTATATGGAACCAGCTGGATTTTAATACTGTTAGTCGACGCTAGTTTTTACAAATATGCCACTTTTACATATTTCACAGCGATAACAACGTACACATTTTGCACTGGCCAGAAAAAAAGACGTCCTTTGCAACTATTCATGCTTTTAAGTCATCGTCTGCAAAACTGCCGATCATTTCTGCCTCTTTTCACTGCACACCCCTATATTACAAAAGTGGTTCTGTCCAACACCTGTTGAGAGGCAGCAGTTGGAATATTACACTTACAAAATGGGGGTGTCCCAGTTGCTTGAGCGGGCAAGCTTGGCGATGCTGTCTTAGGAACTCGCTTAGACATTTTAAAGACTTTTAAGACCAAATATTTCAAAAGAAGACGGAAATATTCTCTAACTTATTACAACTGACTGTGAACTCGCCACGAACACGTGACGTGAAGCGATCAATTATTACTTATTTATTGATTAGTGTATTGATAATGCCGATTTTGTATGTGTTTTGTCTTTGGAAGATAATAAAAGGGCCGTCACAGAGAAGGTTGCAGTGTTTGTGTTCTTTGGGATGACTTTTGGGAACTCTTAATCAACTATAGCAGGGTGGAAAGCTATCACTTTCTCCTGTTCCACTCTATGGAAGGTTGAAGGACAGGAACTGAGTTAAGTTTTGTTGTCAGGAAGAAACATGCTGGAGCTCCCCCTAGTACTGCAGGAAGGTACTGCACCTTACTAGACTGGCAGTGAGAACCATCGAATTTGGAGTTATACAATAGAAATGTCTGAAAAACAAATATTCCTCCATCTAGATGGCTGCAAATGAAAAGCAGAAAAGTTGGAAGGATTTTTGTAGCAGGAATCTGAAAAAGAACAATTCTCCTTTCTTTAGTCCCTTAAAATAGTCTCCAGTCAAGTCTTTTATCTCTATATCCAGGCAGTTCTGGATGTTTTATGTTTATTTCAGGCAT
This sequence comes from Branchiostoma belcheri, assembly GCF_001625305.1. Lineage (NCBI taxonomy): Eukaryota > Metazoa > Chordata > Leptocardii > Amphioxiformes > Branchiostomatidae > Branchiostoma > Branchiostoma belcheri. The sequence continues at coordinate 1,216,474 of NW_017804509.1, forward strand.
CTCCATGGTAGTTGTCTCCATGGTAACTGTCTCCATGGTAGCCATCTCCATGGTAACCATCTCCATGGCAGCCGTCTCCATGGTTGCCATCTCCATGGTAACTGTTTCCATGGTGACCATCTCCATGGTGAACATCCCCATGGTGACCATCTCCATGGTGACCATCTCCATGGTAACCATCTCCATGGTGACCATCTCCATGGTGACCATCTCCATGGTTACCGTCTCCATGGTTACTGCCCTGTTCATGATGCGGGTGGTTCTTCCTTCTCCATGGCAACCACGCCCATGTGGCAGTTGGTGAGGAAGTCACATGACGGGTTGGAGCTCACTGATTGGTGGATGTGGCTGGGGAGGATGATGGGAGGGGCGTGTCTGGAACAGTAAACAACAACAGTAAATAACAACAATGAAAAGTAAACAACATCAGCACACAACAGCAGTGCACAACAATAGTAGACAATGATGATGATGATCAGTAGACAGCTTGTGATGATGCTTCTGGACCAGCAGGTTGGGGGTTCAAACCCCAGACTAGGAGGCCTGCAGGTACTTTCAATGTAGAGCCTGTGTGTTCAAGTTCACATAAATTGTAGCAGGACCTCTCAAATCATTGCATTCTACACATTACTCTAAATTCCTGGAAAGTAGATTTTTTTGGCAGCTAGGAGAATCATTTCAGGCATCCATATTTGAACATATGCATGTAATACATGATTGTATAGCACATATCAGCTACTAGCGACACACAGGTACCATATCAGGGCATACAGTACATGTATATCACATTCGTGTGACAGGACAAGTCACTCTGACAAATGGGTACCATATTAGGGCGTGCCCACCTGAGTGTGCTGAGGTTGTTCCGCTCGTACGCGCTCGCCAGAGCACCACGCAGCACGTCATTGGTGAACAGCAGGGCAGCCTGGGAAGGCAGATCAGGTTACACGTTCAGAATATGGGGAGGAAAACGACTCAAAACAAGACAAGTTAAAAATACCAGATATACCAGATAGAACATCCTTGATAAACAAGTCATCTGCAACCAAACGTTGGCTTTGTCTGCATTTAGATTGGATTTGAACTTTTCAGTGAAAAGTGTTGCTACTCAATACAGGTACAATCTCTTACACTGCACTCTTGAGTCTTAAGAAATAGGGAAGGTACCTTAAGGACCATCTCCTCCAGGACAGGTGAGAACATGTCTTTAGTCGTCTCCACAGGTTCCAGTTTCACTCCCAGCTGAAGGAAAAAAGGAGAAGAGTCTTCAGCCTAAAACAATGTAAAACCCTGCTTTCTTGTACATGTAATTTCATGGGAGGTTACAGAAGAAAAAGTCTTCAGTCTTCTTCACTTTTTCATAACTTTGCAAATGGTTCCAGCAAGATAGGAAGAGAGTAAAGCGATTTGTGCCCTCTGACCTTCTGTGCGGTGTCGTGCACGAATTCTGCGGCAGGCGACATCGGCAGGAAAAACCGCGGGTGGTCATCCTCTTCTTCCATTGGCTCCTGCTTCACCACCACCTGCGGGACAAAGGTGCTGATTGGTCAGTTCAAATGTGGGAGGTGCTCTGATTGGTCAGTTCAAATGTGGCAGGTGCTCTGATTTGTCAGTTCAAATGTGGCAGATTTTTAAGAAGTGCTCTGATTAATCCTCTTCATCCATTGGCTCCTGCTTCACCACCACCTGGGGAACAAGGGTGCTGATTGGTCAGTTCAAAGAGGGAGGTGCTCTGATTGGTCAGTTCAAATGTGGTAGGTTTGTCAGAAGTGTCCTGATTGGACAGTACATCCATTGGACTGCTTCACCAGCACCTGGGGAACAAGGGTGCTGATTGGTTGGTTCAAAATGTGGTAGGTTTGTAAGAAGTGCTCTCATTGGCCTGGAGGTCTTTTTGCACGATATGACAGTGTTCATTGTTTGTAATAAGCAGTTTGATTGGTTGGCACAATGACTCTCTTATGTTGGCATAGAAAATATTAATCTATTTCTGAAAATCTTAACTCGCACAACACAACAATGCGACCTGTGACCATGACCCCTGACCTTTGTCTCCTGACCCAGCGAGATGACATCCACTTCCAGGTCGTTGTCATCGGCATGCTGGGAAGGTTTGGTGTCCTCTAACATCTGACACAGGTCGGCCGAACCACTGCAGCTGGAGGGGGGGCCTGGTAGGAAGAAACAAACGTTCATAACTGATGTTTATCATAGTCTATTTTCTCTGGACCGTTAGATGTTACATCAACAATGTTTACATGGTGGTAAATAAGATAATTCCACTAGTCCTGACAGAGAAGACAGATGCTATGTACAGTACATTGTATTTACACAGGGTACATTTCCTCTAGCTCTTTTTGTCAAGTACAATTAACAGTTGAGTTATTGTTCCACTGGTTGTGACAGACAAGCTTTGTACAGAGGAAGACCAGAGTGATTGGTGGTTTGTCTTGATGGTTCCTTACTGTATGCAGGTATTATAAAGCTCTAGGTGAGAGAATTTTTTGTGTTGGACCAAAAGTTTTAACTCTAAACATGTAACTACCAACACAGATGAACTTTCATGATAACACTAGTAGACAGACTGGACAAAAGTATAACAATAATATTATTAATAATAATAATAAATGGTTTTTATTGTCCAAACAGTACCCGTGCAGTCGCAGCCTTTTATATGGCTGAATTGATGCAGGGTATCACATAATAATCAATACAAATCACAACAATCAAATAATGATACACATATTTGTTCCACTATATACTATACTTCTTTAAAGTTTGTCTCAGCAAATCTCACCGTTTGCAGCCCAGAATCGGAGGCAGTCTTCGTGAGCCGTTCTCAGCTTTGCCCGGAGTTTCTGTCCACACAGCTCGCAGTAGTTTTCATCTTCCTTCAGCGCATCTAAACACAAACAACAGACTTACTCTACCTGTTTCACAAGGCTCACAGTAGGTTTTATCTTCCTTCAATGTGTCTAATATCATGTAAATTTGAGACAAAATTGATACTGAAAGCCCTAAAAAATATCATGTAAATTTGAGACGAAATTGTCACTGAAAGCCCTAAACATGAGACAGCAACATTCCACACATACTAGCTTCTGTTCTTCACAATCATGTACCATGTTAGGTATTCTACTTCACTCACTACCAGCTGTGACTGATATCACAAAAATTACAAGAAATGTAGGATTTTGTATGACATCAGAAAGTATGCTTTCCTAGAAGCTATAAAAGCCATGGAATAGTCTATTATGTGAAGGGGATGTGTCTAGTTGAGGAATCATGTAAGAACATGTGCAAGTTAAGACGTTTGTCTTGATGGTTCCTTACTGTATGCAGATGGGGTGTATCCATGGGTCCTGGACCAGTCCATGATCTCCCTGGTGGTGGGGGTGGGCAGGGCGAGTTTTTGGCTGGAGGATTTGACCTTGTCGATGACCTTCCTGACGGCGACGGAACGCTGCCACTCGGCTGCGCGCTGCTTGCCGACGTTCCAGCCGAAAAACTGCTGACGGGTCTGGGCACAGTACGGGTGCTGGCTCAAGGCTGGAGGAAACACAAACAAACAAACAAACATGTTAGTCATGTAAACTGTTAGTCATGTGCTCTCAGTACATTTAGTGACGGATGTCGCTTGAAACGTCCGGAAGACATCTCTGTTATCTATCGAGTAACACTGGTCACTTTAAAAGTTTAAATATGGAATTTGAACAGAGTTTGAATTGTCTTATAAATAAAACATGTCAGTCATGTGTCTGGGCTGCTGGCTAAGGGCAAACAACCAGCAAACATGATAATTCTGTCAGAATTTGTTTTTCCTGCATTCACAAACTAGCCTGAGTGTCAGCCTTTTTTGATTTCACGGGGAGCGGATCTTGGGGAGCGGACGAAAGCTAACAAAGCTGACATTTAAAAACAGCTTGAAACCAAAATCTTCTCAGAAGACAAACAATTGGAAAATTATGTTACTAGAGAAGGAAGAGAGACATAGGTAACTTAAAGCTGCTCACCCCTGTTTGGGTCCACGAGTGGAACGTGCCGCACCACAGCACCAATCAGCTGTTCCTTTGTCTCAATGCCTGACGTGCTGCAAGGGATTGTGGGTAAAACTTAGAACAAGGCATCATCACAGGAACACATAGAAAACTCCAGAATATTCAGAATAAATGTCATCGATACAAAGTATGGAATCTCTCAGAAGTGTAGAAAATGTCTACTGGTATGTGCATCATAACTGAAACAAAGATATCATTTACTCGTGTTTCGTAATAAATATTTCTAAAAAAATCATGCGGCATAATCAAGTTTGAAACAAAATGCATTTATCTTGAACAACATGGATCTACTATATAGTGTTCGAATGTGAAAAAAAAATTAAAATTTGGCATTTTTCCCCAAAAATCTGTAATTCAAAACCAGCCCAGCTCACCAGACTTTCCGGGCCATCAGCTCAATAATGTCAAAGGTCGGGGTGGGAGATGTTCCCGTGGCCCTTGACCCCGTGACCTGTGACCCCAGCTTCATCTGCAGGATGCTCTTCTGCAGACTAGAGGTGACCTTGGATGAAACAAAATGTACAAATCTTTAACAACATGTACCAAAAAGTATTATGGTCTGCTCTGGTAATTCTTACTCAAACACATCCATATATATGGACAGACAGGAGTCCCTCCTGCTATAAAATTGCAACAAGATATACATGATGTAACCCAACACCAGTTACCATGGTGACAGACACAACATAGGTTCAGGTCACTGAGGTCACTGTTTGGAGAAGAAGAAGAAGAGGAAGAAGAAACTGAGCAAAAACAATGTTTTCCTTCAGTAAACATAAAGAATTGAAAGTTTGAAGAAATTAAAGTCTTTAGTGACCTTGGCTGGTGTGGCGACCTTGGCAGGTCATTGAGGTCACTGTTTGGAGAAGAATTAGAAGAAGAGGAAGAAGAAACTGAGCAAAAACAATGTTTTCTTTCAGTATATAAACATAGTAAAGAATTGATTTGAAGAAATAAGAGTCTTTAGTGACCTTGGCCGGCGTGTTGACCTTGGCAGGCGAGTTCCCTGCGCGGTGGGAGGGGGAGGGGGTGAGAACAGTCGGCGTACAGGCGGACTTGGTGACGAGCTGGGAGGTTCCCGCGCCCGATCCCGCCATCTGCACGTTCTGCACGGGAACCAGGAGGGTCTGGCCCGCTCCAATCTGCTGGGGGGTGGGGGCATTCATTTATTTCATCATAAAACGGCAGTTGGGTAGTCCATTCAGCTTGTAGAAGCTGTTTTGCAATGGAGCCCAGCATACATTTACACAGGACATTAGACATGGTTACATTTAGTCAAGCAACAAAAGGTGAACAACAGTCAAATAAAATCTGATGCTTCAAAACAAAAGCATATCCATAAATCAAAGTGGCAGTGTTAACAGTTAGCAGATTTCTTTGGGTTGAGCAGAGCACTGTGGACTAATGCACACAGACTCTTTGACTTCATTACAATCTGATAGTTTTCTGAAAAATTACAAATGATCTAATACTTTGCCATAATTCAACTACATCTTGAGACTTGTTGAGATGTTTTGACTTCATCTTGAGATTTCTTAAACAAAATCTGCTTTGAAAAGATGCTTTGAAAGAATGTCAATATGCTTTGAATATGTAGGTAAGAAGCCCATGGCTTGAAGATGCTTTGAAAATCTCTCAAGATTGAGATCTCTCAAGATTATCAAGACGCTCTGAAAAGACTTCAAGATGCTTAAAAGGACTTCAAGATGCTTTAAAAAGGCCTAAAGATGCTTAAGAAGAGTTGCAGCTACCTGTTGCGCGCCAGGTTTGCCGATCTGGCTGAGCTGTTGCGGTGTGAGCGCGATGAAGGTGTGACCTCCTGCCGTGGCAACGCTCGGTCCCGCCTTGCCGCCGGAGTCCGCGGTCGGGGACTGCCCACCCGCCTGGGTGGACGATGGTATGATCCGGAAGGACTGCATGGGCTTGGTGCTGGGCTGTGGGGCAACCTGCATCTGTAAAACAAGCAGAACAAGTTGGTTGAGTAACTGTTTTTGGCATAAATCTTATTACCTGGATGATTAACCTTCACCAACCTTACTTCATAATGATTTCTACCAACACTGACAAGCATTCAAGCTCTGACATGTTTTTTAATGTTTGCTGTACAGGGCTCAAAATTCACTTTAGGTAAACCTACTATGCGCCAAGTATTTCCAGCCCTGCTTTTCCTTTCTGATGAGAGTGAAGTGAGTATAGAGAGTATAGAGAGGTACATGTAAAACTGTGTGAGTTCTCTGTATCGTAGGTGTTTTCTTAATACTTTTTTGTAATGTTTTTTTGTACCTGAGTGTAGTATTTGCTGGCGAAATAAATAAACTGAAACTGAAAATTGAAAAATGAAGCCAGTCCCACCTGTGTCTTCCCAGCCTGGTCCTGTGCCAGCTGCTGCACCATGAGGGTGGAGGGGCGACTGGGGGAAGAGCCGGGGACGTTCCCGCTGGTGGAGGCACCCCCCGGGGGCTGCTGCTGCATGAGGATGTAGGACGTCCCGGGCTGCAGAGGTAGCGTGATCGTCGACCCCGCCTTCACCGTCTGGGCCACACCCGGCGACGACCTTTCACCCTGCGACCTCTGACCTGTCACCTGCACCGCACCACCCTGGGACACTGGAATGTAAAAGTTGGCCTGACCTCTGACCCCTCCATACCATTCAATCAATCATCAATCAAAATGGTTTATTGCTAAAATCACGAACATTGCAGCAGAAAGCTGAATTGCATTCATAGATGTACATTCATTTTTCAAAAACGTTATTGAAAATGGAGTCACCCTGTTTAAATATGACGGAAATTAATAAATAAATAAATAAAACAAATAAAAATAAAAATAAAAAGACTGACCTGCGACCTGTGTGGGTAGAGTAGGAGTGGGGCTGGCCCCCTGTGCGGCCAGCCCACCCCCCTGTACCACGTGCACGATATTCCCTCCCTGGGGGGACCCCCCTACAACCTGCGCTGGCATGTTGACCCCCGGGACGACCGGCGACCCCTGCAGCACCGTGACCCCCGACCCCTGACCTCCCTGCTGGAGCGGGATGCCCTTGACGATGGCGGTCTGCGGGATGAGGATCACTTTCCCTTTCATGGCCGGGTCGGTGGATTTTGCGGCGAGGAAAACTTTCGCTCCCGGCGCGACGTTCACCAGAGGGAGGTTCATCACGTTTGGGGTCAGCAGGGTCGTACCACCCGGGACGTTTGGAGGGGGGGACACGATCTGCTGAGGAGCAACCTGTACAACAAAAACAGAGAAACTGAGAGCAGGGTCGTACCACCCGGGTATGTTTGGGGGAGGGGGACAACCTTCACAAAAACACACACTGTGAGCAGGGTTGTACCACCTAGGAATGTTTGAGGGGGGGGAGACGATCTGTGAGGAGCAACCTGCAGAAAATAGACACACTGTTGGGGAGGGGGCAACCAGCATAGCACAAGCGGAGAAAGGACTTCCAGGCAGATTCTGTTCATCCACAGACTAGAACATAATATATATGAAACCAGCAGTGCCATAATGTACTTCAGTGTCGGACATTGTGCTTCATACACATGTATGTCAGTCTTCTTTATAACTTTATTGCATTGCTTATTCACCATGCCGGAATGAGAGTAACAGTCATTACTCCATCTCTTAAACCTTCCATAGGTGTGAGGAATCAATAACAAACAAACCTGAACGACATTTCCCGCTGATGTACCAGGATGAGGCTTCGACACGGGACTCAGTCCACCAATCACAGCTCCACTGATCGTGCGCACCTGCAACAAAGAACAACTATCACCTCTGACCTCTGACATTTTTGTCTTAGGTTCTTGTTGCAAAGAAACCAGAATGTGCGATGTATATCGCAAGAAACCAAAAAAAAAATGTATTTAAATTAGTACATTACCAAAACTGTGTTTTCTGATTTTTCATTGATTTTCTCGATCTTTCTCTCAATAACAAAAAAAAAACTTTTTTCTCTTCTTACACAAAACACATACCGGTAACAGATTATTTAAGAGATATCTCTATATTTCTTCAAGACTATACGTGATACCTTTTAAGGAGTTTGTAAACCAACCTGTGGCGGAGTGCCGGGCGGAACAGTCGGAGACGTGCTGCTGACCTTGGTCGGGGTCACCGGAACCTTCCCTTCCCCCAGCTTCTCCACCTTCACCTGGGGGGTGACTCCGCTCAGCAGAACGGCCTTGCCCTGTCCTGGGGGGGAGGCGACGACTCTCGGAACAGCCTGCACCGCGCTCTGCTGCGAGCTCATCACGATCATGTGACCCCCCGACGGCGAACTCTGACCCGGCAGCCCAGAGAGTTTCAAGATGGCGCCCTTCGGCGGCGAGGTCAGGTTAACCGTCTTTGGTCCGGTTCCCGCGGTTACCACCACGCTGGGCTGGGTTGCCATGGCAATGGTCGCCTCCTGCTTCACCTGCTTGATGATGGTGATGTTCTGCTGCTGCGTCGCCGCGGAGACGACCTTGGAGGCGGGTTTCAAGGTCAGGGTCTGCTGGACGGTGGTGACGGGTTTGGCGGCGGTCGGGACGATTTTGGTGATGACGATTCCCTGCGGCGGGGTGCCCACCACGGTAGTGCCAGTAACCGCGACCGGTTTTGCCGTTTTCACTGGTCCAACCGCCACCTTTGACGGGACGGACAGGAGCGCCGGTTTCGTGTCAATCATACAGGAAAACGGAACCGCCTCGCGGGACGGCGGAACCACTGCAGGCGAGACTCGCATCGGAGACAGCGGCTCCGATTTCACCTTCACCGGAACCGCCAAGGTCATCCTGTCTTTCTCTTCTCCCACCAACGTCTTGGGGGAAACCGTTGCCTTGGATACGGCTCGGCCAGTTGCCATGGTGATGGCTGGGATGGGCGTGGCTGTGCTGGTTACCATGGCAACAGATTTGGGTTTCGGACTGTCCACAATTGACCCAGAGGATTGTGGAATAGCTGTCGTCATGACGATTTTGGGTTTCTGTTCAGACGTTACATCTTCAGCAACGAGTTTTCCTTCTTTAGATTTTTCTTTAAGACTTTTATCTTCAAGTTTTACACTTTCCTTGGCCTGGCTGTCTTCCTCTCGGGTCTTGCGAGGTTTCTTGGAGCTGCTTTCTTCAGGAGGAGAGAGTTTCCTGGTGTCTTGCCGAGTTTTCGCACGGGGGGATCTGCGCACCAGAGAAGGGCCAGGTTTGGGCTCCGGTTCCGCCTTTTCTGCCCCAGCTTTAGCGGCTTGCAGTTCCTCTCCAAAACTGCCAGGTGGAGCTGCTGCACTGGTGCTGGGTTTGGCAGTGGGCTTCACATTTGAACTAGAGCTACTCTGGGGGACAGCTGTACTAGTGCTGGGCTTCACTGTGGCCTGCAGTGCTGAACCGGAGCTGCTAGAGGTAGCTGTTGTGACTGTGGCCTGCAGTTTCACATCGCAGCTGCTAGAGGGCACTGTTGTACTGGTGCTGGGCTTCGCTGTGGCCTGCAGGTCCGAACTGGCACCAGTAGAGAGCTTGGCTGCGCTGGCTTTGACTTGAGGAGCAGTTGCCTGCAGTTCTGAGCTGGAGCTGCTAGATGGGGCTGTTGTGATGGTGCTGGGTTTCCCTGGCGACCCAGCAATCTGCATTTCTGCGACAAAGCTGCTAGAGGGAGCCGTTGAGCTGGCACCGCGTTTGACCGGAGATCTGTCAGCCTGCAGTTCACCAGCAGCGCTAGGAGGCTTGTCAGCCTGCAGTTCTGAACTGGAGCTGCTAGAGGGGGCTGTTGTGATTGTGCTGGTTTTGACTGGGGACCTGCCAGCCTGCAGTTCCGCGGACGCACTGCTAGAGGGAGCTGTTGCACTGGTGCTGGGTTTAACTGGGGAACCGGCAGCCTGCAATTCCGCACTGGAGCTGCCAGGTGGCGCTGCAGGCTTGGCTGGCAGTCCGGATGAGAGCACGGATAGGTCGGGGAAGAGCGGCGTTCCTGTCTCATCAAACAGGTGACGGTCCAGCTCCACGTCTACGATCTGAGCAGGGGGGAAAATGATACTGATGTAACCTGATACACGTACATGCTGTAACCTGATATGTAACTTGACACCTGCTGTAGCCTGCTACATGCTGTAACTGTTATAATCTGATATGATGTTTAACTTAATGTTCTGATAAGAAATCAGAGTAAGTATGTATCTTTATGTATTACTCTTACAATGTGTATAATTCAATTGTTGTTTTAAAAGGCTTTTTATTGATGTAATTAGGGGAGGGAGCTGGTAAAGGTGACCCACCTGTTCTCCCTCCCCCTCCACGCATGTGCTGGAAAAATTTTAATAAACAAGTTAACAAATAAACAAATAAGTCTGAGTCTCACCGTCTCGGCTCCAAGTGTCTGCAGGCCGGTGTAGGTCCTGTCCAACTGGGGGAGACACAACAAGTGGTTGAGTACAACTCACTAGGGAAACAACATGATTACCATTATAACTTCTCATCAAAATGTCTGCTGGTCTCCTTCCAAAGTTTGCAAGCACTACTAGTCACCTGACAAAGTTTACAGGTAATGCTGGTCTCCTACCAGAGTTTACAGTCAATATTGGTCTCCCATTACACATTTACAGTTTGCCGTTCTGACCTTGAGCTGGTGGATGATGTCGACCTTCTTGTGTCGAGGGTCGACGAAGTGTAGCTGGACTCGGACAGGAAACTCCCCCCAGCCCCGACGCGTCAGGTGGAAGGGGGCTCACTGAAACAGGGGGGGGTGTGGTTAGGAGGGTAACAGTGAGATGTTTGGTATGTAGTTAACATCTCTAACGTGTTGTTCAGAATATATTATACTTGAAGTGAGTGATAGGATGTTTGTTTTCCTTTGGGCATGTGTATAATATGTTCTTGTTTTGCTGGCAGTTTTGAAGAGTTCCGGTCTTGAGTATAATACTATAACACTGGAACAAAATTCATTGGATGACCCCCCTTTGCAGCAGGGGTGTACAGGGTGTTTCGTACCTGATCTCCACTAAGTCGTTGGGCCTGTAGCTGGGGTGCAGGTAGAACCACACCTTCTTCACAAAGTGGTCGATTCTGGGGGCCTGGAGACAGACAAAAGGTGATGACAGTCAACCACAGAGGTTTCAGGTAGCATCCACAACCTCAGTCACTAATGAAAGCTAGTTGCAATTAATGCTAGCTGAAACGTCTGACCGTTTCCAAAATCATATCCAGTTGCTTGAGTAACTGTTTTTGGCACAGCTTATACCTGGATGTCTAACCTTCCCTGATGAACCATAGAGATGTATGACTGTACAAAAGGCCTTCATGAACCTTTTTAATTGCAATACAAACATTCAACCAACAGTACAATGTTATAAACATCTGCCATTGAATCAGTTACCAAATTACAGTTCATCAGACATGACCCTGACCCAACCCTCAAGACCCCTGACCTGACCCATGTGACCCCCGACCCATAATGTGACCCCTGACCTCTCGCGGGCCGCGCACATAAACCATCCACTTGTGGGTTGACTGGTCATTCTCCTCGCGCTTGTCTGCTGTGATGTACCTGGGAAAAAATATAGCAATCAATCAATTAACCAACCAACCAAATTCATTTATCAACCAATCAATTAATCAACCAATCAATCAATCAAGCAATCAATCAGCCAACCAATCAATCTACTTATCACTGCTAGTTCAAACTGTATCTGCATCTTCCACAGTATTTGATGGTGTTAACTGTGATTCTTGGAGTGTGATATTAGATTCAGGAAATACTCACTTTGTGATGAGTCTGAATCTAGGACCTGTTCTTCACTGCTTTTGTAAGGAATTCACTGAATTTGAAACATCCCACATCTTCCTATTTAGCTACTGGAAAGGGTTCCAGTCCTTTGGATGGAATTTCTGTGAGCCTATCACTTTACACTCTCACTTTACACTCTCACTTTTCACTTTTACTTGTCAGGCTCAGTTTGCACTTTCAGTTTCGGCCACCTACTTGGAGACGTTTCCCACGATGATGCGTTTCTTGACGCAGAAGCGGCTCGGCCCTCCCGCACTCCTCCTGCCCAGAACCTGCTCAAAGTCAAACCTGCCGTCATTGGTCGGTTCTTGGGTGGGCGGGGCAGGGGCGGGGTCAGCCTGCTGGGATGGAAATAAACAAGTAAACATAAATAAACAACAAACCTGGATAAAGAACATGGATAAACAATTAACACATAAATACAAAACTTCTTTCCTAGTGTAGAACTATCACTATGGAAGAAGCTTCCTTGTGAATGGATACAACCTTAAACTTTTCAAGTCTCTCTCTACTCTCTCTTAACACTAGGGTGAACAAACATTTGTCTCAGACCACAGTTCCTTAATGTAACCCAAAACTTGTAATATTGGTTCGTATGAGCCTTGTTTTGAGGTGAAAATTGAAGTGAACAATAAAACAAATTACCGTAACATGCATATTTAAACATCTTCACATCTCGTATTTAAACAGTTTATGAATTTTTGCCAGATCTAGCAGGTAAATCCAGAAGGATTCAAGTTTTCCCTGCAGACTTGTACACATTGTAGTTGATCTGTCAGTGAAGGTTAGACATCCAGCTACATGTAATAGTATGCGTCAGTATTCCTCTTGCTCTACTGATATGAGTCTGATGTTAACAGGATTTTCACCTTGTCGACAGAATCACAGATTTCCTCCAGACTGGGCAGTCCTGCATCCCTCTCCTCGGGCTGACGGTCCTCCTGAGAGCCTTCTGCTGATTGGTTGGAGCTTTCTGTTTCCTCTGTCTGATTGGCCGATGCAGCAGCTTTTGGCCTATCGATGAGCTTCTTAATGGCTGGGTGGTTGGCAGCAGTTGGGTCCGGTGGCTGGAAATTTAGAAACAAAATCAGGAGGGTTGAAATACATGAATTGATGACATAGTATAACAAGATGTGAAAAAAAAAGACTTCATTGTTTGGTATACCATGCTCTGTGTATTCAGTAAATTATTCAACCTCTCTGACCACTACCTTAACTGTACAAAGAAGACAACTGCCTTTTTTTTGCCAAACTTTTTTAGTGGGGATTGTGGTGCCTAGAGGATGTACAATCAAATTAGAATGGCCCTGGGTAGATTTGACTATTTCTAAGCTTGGATAATCATTCTGGTGGAGACTGTGAGCATCAGTAACAGTGATATGTTGGTGAAGGTTAGACATCCAGGTAATAAGATACACCAAAAACAGTTACTCAAGCAACTGGATATGATTTTTGAAACAGTCAGACGTTTCAGGTAGTATCCACTAGCTTTCGTCAGTGACACTGGAGAGTTACCAGAAAGGCAGGTTTATACGTTCGAACTATTGATTGATATGCAAATCCAAAACCATATAAAGTTGCTTGAGTAAATGTTTTTGGCGTATCAGTAACCGTGGTTGACCCCTGACCTCGTTGGGTTTCTGCGCGACCCCTCCGTAGTAGCTGGCGATGATGCAGGCACGGAGCCGGTCCAGCATGCCTCTCGCCTGGTGGATACGCTGGAAACAACAACAATAAACTTAATAAATAACTTTCTCTCTCCTTCGTTCATCTGGAATTCCTAAAAAGGTTGCTCACAAATATTGACAAATTAAGGAAACAAAAACTGAACAACTTTCATTAATAAAACAACAATAATAACAACTTTGATTCAGAAGGCCATGGGTGGATCCACTCTGAACAACAACAATAAACATACAAATAAACAACTTTCATTTTCTTTTGTTCAGTTGGAATGCGTCAGGATTACCAAAAAGGATGCCCACAAATATTGACAAAATGAAGAGAACAAAAAATAAATAACTTTCATTAATAAAACAACAAAAATAACAACTTTTGATTCAGAATGCCATGGGAATATGAGCCTGATAGTGATAACAGTTTCCCACAAATATTGACAAAATCATAACATTCAATGCCAATGGCAAGAGACAACAAAAATAAACAACTTTCACTCATAAAACAACAAAAATACACAACTTTCACTAAGAATGTCAACAGGAGTCTGCAGCAGTTCCCCACAAGGAAAAAATTTGCGATGTCAAAGGTGAAAGGTCGTTACCTCGTCGATGACCTGTATTTCCCTCTCCTTGTTGCGGATCTCCTGCGAAAACTGGTCCTTAATAATCGTCACGATCTTCCGAACCGTCGCGTCCTTGGCTGGGGGACAGAAACACAGAGGTGAGACCTAACAGCACCAATGTCGCTGGAAAACTCCAGAGTGAGACCTGAGAATCTCCTAAATCATTGATACTTGGCATATGGCAAAAACACACATTGTGAGGTCTCTATCACCAAAGTCACACTGACACTGTGAGGCGTAGGATTAGGGGAAAAAAATTTGGCGTTTCCTGTTTCAGTTCTGAAAAAAATAGGTTCGGCACGTAGGGGAAATTGTCCCTTGCTGGGATCCACCCCCCCAAAAAAGACTAGGGTCGACAGGTTTTTCTAGTGTCGGTCGGGAAACAAGTCGAAGAAACACAATATTCTGACTTACCAAAATTGGATCCTTGCATGTCTGACATGAGTGACAACAGATGGGATTCAAACCCATGACCCTCAGAGAGGGTCACTAAACCACTAGACTATGCACCCTACTCCATATGTTGGACTAGAGAAAACCAAATCACAAGAATTGAACCATTTGAGACGTTTCTATAACAACTCGTGACTGACAGCTGTGTTACCATGTGGCAACTCACCATCCTGCTGCATGGACCTGAGCCGCTTGTTTGGCTGGACAACGTCCTGGTAGTCTGGGTCAAGGTCGTCTGAAGGGCGTTTCCCCGACATGGCGGCAAGGTCACACCCTGGGCAGGGTTTCTGTTGTAATACATGGGGAGGGGGGCGTATTAATATTACATACTAGTTGAGACATTGAGAGAAATTTTATGCAGTTTGTTTTCTGTTGCCTGAAATGTTATTTCCATCATAAATACATGACTTATAGCACGTCGGCAGAATGTACTGCACCTGCGGGAAACCCGCAATATATTGTGCATAGCACTTCTGAAGAACGTCTCATATAAGGTCATATTTGTGTATATAAGGTTAACACTCCGTCTGTAGTTTCCAAATGTTATGTCGGTGAAACTATTGTCGGCAACAGGCAAAATTTTGATGCAATGTTGACCAAAAATCCAACAAAAACCATTTTAAGGGGTTTTGCGCATGAGGCGCAGTATGTTCTGCCAATGCACTATGACTGAGGTAATGTGCACTAGACATACCATATCGGATGCACCCTGCCACACCCCCTCCCCCTAGCTTTACCCTGACACATGCACACACGTATGTAACACAACCTTACGTTACACCAACACCTACAGCTAACTTTACACCTCTCATACAGCACAGAAAATACACAGTTTACAACGAAAACAGTCATGTTTAGGCAAAAGTGTTGAAGGTACTTTGAGGTGCCCAGTACCCCCACCCTAACCCATATGTCACACCCCCTCCCCCCAGCTTTACCATGACACATGCACACCCACAACACAACCTTACGTTACACCAACGCCTACAGCAAACCTTACACATCTCACATGTAGCACAGTAACTACACAGATTACAACGAAAACAGTCATATTTAGGCAAAAATGTTGAAGATACTGAAAGTGTAGTTTGAGTACTACTCTCAGTCCAAGCAGAGGTTTGTTATTTTGGGCGTGTTTTTAGGCTTTTTCATGGGGGTTTCTTTTTTGCACTGGAATTTTTTTTCACCCAACCAAGTGCAAGAAAGAAACCCCGATGAAAAAGCCCCAAAACACGCCAAAAATAACCCAAACCTCTGCTTGGAGAGTAGTCCAGCACCCCCCACCCTAACCCACATGCAACAACACACGTTTCAGAACTCTTATATTTTCGTCCGCATATCGTCACTTCAGCGCTTAAAAATCGGCTATTCTAGCGCCTGAAAAATGCTCACGGAGGTCTAAATCGGACAAATATGTTGTTGTTGAACTAAAGAAATGATTTATATGATTACAATGACTGAATTATGGCGGAAATGAGTGAATTTTTCAAACCTTGTCGTATGTTTTCGGCTGGTCTGGAGCTAACCAACCTGAAGTAGGCCGCCGATTGGGCCGCCGATTCGTAGCCGCCCTTTCAGCCGCCGATTCGGGACTAAACCGAGCATAGCAGCTGATTCAAATACAGATTCGAAATCCCAAAAATTTCCTAAATCGACCCCAAAGAAAAAACACGAATAGGGAATTGTTGCAAATGGTCTAAAATAACGCAAAAAATGTCAATTCGAAGATTTAAAAAAATGGTAAAGTACCAATTAAACGATAAAGTGCAAATTAAAGACTTAAAAACGACACCTAGCGACAATATCATAATCTGCTGATGCTGGCCGCCGATTCAAGTGAATGGTCTCCACCCTCAGGTGTTAAACACCTTGCGTGCGATTAACAATATAATTCCATAACTCGTAATGACTTTCCATCATTTTATGATGATCCATGCTTTGGTGTTCTAGTAAGAAAAGTAACGCACGCGACGTCGTCTTAAACTGAAGAACATGGCGGGCAATTGTACCGTAACTGGTCTCCACCTTCAGGTGTTTAACACCTTGCAGCAGAGTAACTATATAATTTTACAATTTGCAATGACATTCAATCCCTTTATAATGATCCATACTTTGATATTCTAGTAAGAAAAGTAACGCACACGACGTTGTTTTGACGTCACGTCGTCTTAAATTAAAGAAAAATGGCGGGAAGCTGTACCGTAGCTGGTCTACGCCCGCAGGTGTTAAACACCTTGTAGCAGAGTAACTATATAATTTTACAACTTGCAATGACTTTCATTCCCTTTATAATGATCCATACTTTGATATTCTAGTAAGAAAAGTAACGCACACGGCGTCGTTTTGACGATATGTCGTCTTAAACTGAATAGAAATGGCGGGAAGTTGTGGCAGTAGCTGGTCTCCGTTCTCAGGTGTTTAACACCTTGCAGCAGAGTA
>NW_017804509.1:1233670-1234982 GCF_001625305.1 Branchiostoma belcheri
ACCTATAGGTGATTAATACCTTGCAACAAAGTAACCATATAATTTTACAACTTACAATGACATTCAATCCCTTTATAATGATCCATACTTTGATATTCTAGTAAAACAAGTAACGCACACGACGTTGTTTTGACGTCACGTCGTCTTAAATTTAAAAAAAATGGCGGGAAGCTGTACCGTAGCTGGTCTACGCCCGCAGGTGTTAAACACCTTGTAGCAGAGTAACTATATAATTTTACAACTTGCAATGACTTTCATTCCCTTTTTATTGATCCATACGCTGATATTCTAGTAAGAAATGTAACGCACACGGCGTCGTTTTGACGTCACGTCGTGTTAAATCAACGAAAATGGCGGGAAGTTGTACCGTAACTCGTCTCCACTTATAGGTGTTTAACACCTTGCAGAAGGGTAACAATATAATTTTACAACTTACAATGACTTTCAATCCCTTTATAATGATCCATACTTTGATATTCTGGAAAGAAAAGTAACGCACACGGCGTCGTTTTTGACGTCATGACGTGTTAAATCAACGAAAATGGCGGGAAGTTGTACCGTAGCTGGTCTCCACCTGTAGGTGTTTAACACCTTGCAGCAGAGTAAACATATAATTTTAAAACTTGCAACGACTTTCAATTCCTTTATAATGATCTATACTTTGATATTCTATTCAGAAAAGTAACGCACACGACGTCGTTTTGACGTCATGTCGTGTTAAATCAACGAAAATGGCGGGAAGTTGTGGCAGTAGCTGGTCTCCGTTCTCAGGTGTTTAACACCTTGCAGCAGAGTAACTATATAATTTTACAACTTGCAATGACTTTCAATTCATTTACAAGGATCCATACTTTGATATTCTAGGAAGAAAAGTAACGCACACGACGTCGTTTTGACGTCATGTCGTCTAAAACTAAAGAAAATGGCGGGAAGTTGCACCGTAACTCGTCTCCACTTATAGGTGTTTTAACACCTTGCAGCAGGGTAACAATATAATTATACAACTTACAATGACATTCAATCCCTTTATAATGATCCATACTTTGATATTCTAGTAAGAAAAGTAACGCACACGTCGTCGTTTTTGACGTCATGTCGTCTTAAACTGAATAGAAATGGCGGGAAGTTGTACAGTAACTGGTCTCCACCTGTAGGTGTTTGACACCTTGCGGCAGAGTAACCATATAATTTCAGAACTTGCAATGACATTCAATCCCTTTATGATGATCTATACTTTGATGATCCAGTAAGAAAAGTAACGCACACGACGTCGTTTTGACGTCATGTCGTCTTAAAATAAAGAAAAATAGTG
>NW_017804509.1:1235002-1318745 GCF_001625305.1 Branchiostoma belcheri
CATTTTGACGTCATGTCGTCTTAAACTGAAGAACATGACGGGCAGTTGTACCGTAACTCGTCTCTACCTGTAGGTGTTTGACACCTTGTGGCAGAGTAACCATATTATTTTACAACTTGCAATGACTTTCAATCCCTTTGTAATGATCCATACTTTGATATTCTAGTAAGATAAGTAACGCACAAGACGTCGTTTTCACGTCATGTCGTCTAAAACCAAAGAAAATGGCGGGAAGTTGTACCGTAGCTGGTCTCCACCTGTAGGTGCTTAACACCTTGAAACAGAGTAACCATATAATTTTAAAACTTGCAACAACTTTCAATTCTTTATAATGATCTATACTTTGATATTCTATTCAGAAAAGTAACGCACACAACGTCGTGTTGACGACATGTGGACTTAAAGTGAAGAAAAAGTGTCAAAACACCAGCGGGCGGAGACCAGCTACGGTACAGCTTCCCGCCATTTCTCTTCAGTTTAAGACGACTTACTAGAATATCAAAGTATAGATCATTATAAAGGGATTGAATGTCATTGTAAGTTGTAAAGTTATATTGTTACCCTGCTGCAAGGGGTCAACCACCTATAGGTGGAGACCAGCTACGGTACAACTTCCCGCCATTTTCTTTTATTTAACACGACATGACGTCAAAACGACGTCGTGTGCGTTACATTTCTTAGTAGAATATCAAAGTATGGATCTTTATAAAGGGATTGAATGTCATTGCAAGTTGTAAAATTATATGGTACTCGGCTAAAAGGTGTCAAACACCTGAAGACGGAGACCAGTTACGTAGCAACTGCCCGCCATCTTTACTTGAATCGGCGGCCAGCTTCGCTTCAGCTTCAGTTTATTATATTGTCGCTAGGTGTCGTTTTCAACTCGTTAATGTGCACTTATTCTTGTCGTCATTACGATGTCGTGTGCGTTACTATTCCTACAAGAAGATAAACGTATCTATCATTCATAAATATTAGAAAGTCATAACAAGTTGTGAAATTATATGCTTACTATGCTACAAGGTGTTAAACACATGAGAGTGGAGACCAGCTACGGTAAAACTGCCAGCAATCTTTTCTTCAATTCAAGACGACATGACGTCAAAACGACGTCGTGTGCGTAACTTTTCTCACTAGAATGTCAAAGTATAGATCATTATAAAGGGATTGAAAGTCATTGCAAGTTCTAAAATTATATGGTTACTCTGCTACAAGGTGTTTAACACCCACAGGTGGAGACATGTTACGTTAAAACTTCCCGCCATTTTCTATAGTTTTAGACGACATGACGTCAAAACGACGTCGTGTGCGTTACATGTCTTACTAGAATATCAAAGTATGGATCATTGTAAAGGGATTGAAAGTCATCGCAAGTTGTAAAATTATATGGGTACTCTGCTACAAGGTGTTAAACACCTACAGGCGGAGACGAGTCACGGTACAACTTCCCGCCATTTTCTTCAGTTTAAGACGACATGACGTCAAAATGACGTAGCGTGCGTTACTTTTCTTACTAGAACACCAAAGTATGGATCATCATAAAATGATGGAAAGTCATTACGAGTTATAGAATTATGTGCTTAATCTGACGCAAGGTGTTTAACACCTGAGGGTGGAGACCATTCACTTGAATCGGCCGCCAGCATCAGCAGATTATGATATTGTCGCTAGGTGTCGTTTCTAAGTCTTTAATTTGCACTTTATCGTTTAATTGGTACTTTATGATTTTATTCATCTTTGAATTGATATTCTATGCGTTATTACAGACCATTTGCAACAATTCCCCATTCGTGATTTTTCTTTGGGGTCGATTTAGGAAATTTCTGGGATTTTGAATCTGTATTTGAATTAGCTGCTATGCTCGGTTTAGTCCCGAATCGGCGGCTGAAAGGGCGGCTACGAATCGGCGGCCCAATCGGCGGCCTACTTCAGGTTGGTTGGAGCTAGGGGCTGGGCGTGACCTATGACCTCTTGTGACCTGTCAGGTTTTACACCGCAGCAAAACGCAACGAAACGTGTCTAAAACCGACAAATGGTGATATAAAAACCTCCCCAAACAGTATTCAGCAGTTGGAATATTTTTTTAAAATTAATAATCCAGAAATTGGAAGAAACATCTTTGCATTAACTTTAATATTCAATGTATTCACCTTTGTTATAAAGATATCCATAGCGTTTGTGTGTGTATGTATGTGTGTGTGTGTGTACAAAGTATAATGTGTGGTGTGTGTGTGTGTGTGTGTGTGTGTGTGTGTGAGAGAGAGAGAGAGAGAGAGAGAGAGAGAGAGAGGGAGTGAGAGAGAGAGTGTATGTGTCCGTGTGTGCGAGAATATTCAATGTATTCACCTTTGTTAAGGATATCCGTAGCATTTGTGTGTGTGTGTACGTATACTATAAAGGTAACACAGTATAATGTGTGGTGTGTGTGTGTGAGAGAGAGGGAGTGAGAGAGTGATAGTGAGAGAGAGTGCGTGTGTGCAACTGTGCGTGCGACTGTGCGTGCATGTGTATGCCCGTGTATGTGTGTGCATGTATGCGTGTGTGCATGTGCGTGTTACATGTGGTGCAAGTAAAACTGTAACGTTAACAATATAGTAGGTAATCAATATTAGGGCAGGGTAGTTGTAATCACTGGTATGGTCATTATTGTTGTAATAACTCAGGGTTTCACTGCCTAATTAAGCTATATTAAAACGTACTTACAGAATTGCAATATACAGTAAGCCTGAGTCATCATACTTCTGTTTCATCATAGTTTTATTTATTAACACCATCACTTAATCTCCAAGCAGATCCAAGGGTGGCAAAAGACAGTTACTGTATCAAAGTGGCCAGGCAGTATCCACTCGCCAGAGAGGGTCCATATACGCCACCAAAGGGTCTCTGGCGAATGGATACTGCCTGGCCAATTTGATAGTCTGTCTTTTGTGACCCTAGAAATTTCTCCACCATTTCTCCTGCACATTAAGCTTCACCACGATCATTCGGAACTGTACTAATCTTAACTGCTGAGGGACAGATTGCAAGTAGCACTACTTAAAATTTCATATACATGTACAAAATAAACATTTATTACCAAGTAATTGTATGGTAGAATTATTGTTTACATTGTGCAAATTTTTCACCTAATCATACAAAAGCTACTTTCATTATCTAAATTATGAGGTTATGTTATGATGAATCTTATGATGAGCTGCTATGATGAATCTTACAGTTAACATTAAAACAGAGCACCATTAGTTGTAACATTTTTGCAATAAACTTTTAACACTGTTACTACAGTTAATCCTCATCTGTTCCTGTAGGTATATAACAAAGGGGTGTCCTCAGATATCGCATGATGGGTGGCTTTGATAGTTTGCTAATCGATAGTGATATATTGGTCTTGGCACAATTGGGATGACTTAGATCTCTGAAAGAAACATGGCTGGTACTCGGATATACATGTAAAACTCTTCAACATTCATCCTAAATTTACAGCCGATATAATTTTATATAGCACTTGAAACATTAAAAAATGGTTTAGCAACATAGAAATATTATCGTTGGTACTTTCTGACTTCAAATCACAGAAATGTTATTTTTTACACCGTTGCTCCCTACAAAGGGTTTACGGAAAAGCCTGGGTGCCTACCAGCCTAGGCTTGGGTTTACGGAAAAGATGGGCAGGGCTAGGGATACTTTGCAGGCTATCCTTTCTGTGCCCCAAAGGGTGAGCATGGGGGTTTTGTCTCTAACAAATTCACTTGTATTTGCACCCAGCCTTTCCGTAAACCCCCTACGAAGAGTCAGACGGTTGGCGCCGGCATGGGACCTGTGTCGTCATGTTCCGGATCCTCCGCAGACAATCCAGCGCGGTGGGCCGTCTGCTGGCGTACGCGTTCACACAGTCTCTCACCAGAGTTTCCCACTCCCGGATGGGGCGGATGGAGTCAGGAGTCGGAGGTATCATCCCAGAGTTGCCTTCTGTCAGTCCTCTCAAGCTGCGGTCATCCTGTGGGGAATCAAAGAGAACCAAACATCACAACTTGGTAGCTCTAACACAGAAATGCTGGTACCTACTGACAACATACAGGGAAGGTCATGAGCATGAGTGACATCTGATGCTTCTTGGCAACGCTGTGGTTGGAGTGACTAAGGAAAGCCGACACTCGACATAAGTCCAGTCACAAGCTTCAACAGTGTTTGTGCCCTTTGTTTTGCCAGGCCTGAATGTCTGCTTGGAGTCTGTAACAGTTTCTCTGCAAGCAGGGGTTAGGCTCAACAAAACGTCTAAAAAAGCTTTTTAGAAAGTTTCAAAAAGCAGGCTTCAGCTCTGTTAGGAGAGTAGATACTTGTAAAGTGTCATAGTTAATGCATCATCAAGTTAACAGGAGCAGTTGTGGATTAAACGTAATTCATATTTACCACCGTCCGCCCATACCACATCTCCCACAGGATGAGGCCCAGGCTGTAGATGTCGGCACTCTTGTCGTAAACCTTCCGTTCCTTCACCTCTGGTGCGGCGTAGGTCGCCGTGCCTGTGATGGTGCCTGTCACGTCCACTTCTCTCTTCGTCACGCCGACGTCAGCCAGCTTCACAACGTCACCGGCTGTGACCTGTGACGAAAAAAGTAAAAAATGGAAATCATGCCTGCACCGGCAGTGGCTTCATTGGTTATATTTTCTAATGCACATAACAGAATCTTGTCCCAATTGAAGCATCAATCAGCTATATCCTATGTATAACCTATGATCACCCCTACGACGCCATTTATTAATATTTCCCTGCAATGGGTCAAAGATGAAGAGTTGGTGAGCAATGATAAATTAGACTGTAGGTTTTGACGACTAACCAGTATATTGATGAGTTTGAGATCTCTGTGGATGTAGCCTGCATCATGGATTGTGCTGAGTCCCTCACACAGCTGTATCGCCTTGTCCTGTATGTATCTGAAGGCTCGTTGCTTCATCACAGGGTCGTGTCCCCAACGGGCTGGATTGTGCTCTCTACATGGACACAAATTATCACATGTTTTTTTTTTTCATTAATTCACATTGCTAACCGGCAACAAAACACAGGTGAATACTGGACGTTCAACTCTGGTTTCAAACATCAACTTTCTTTCTTACATTTGTCCGATGATCCTGCTCTCCAGTGTTCCGTCACACAGCTCCATGACCAGCCCCAGTCTCAGGCCTCCTTCCTCCTTCTTACAGGCTGTGCCGTAGTACTCCACAATGTGGGCTCCCCTCAGCTTCCTATAAGAAAAAAGTTTAAAAAAAAAGGGAACCATGGACACTCAGATCAAAGCCAGACACAATGTCTATGAGCAAGTTGCCATCGAATCGAGAATAATTCCCGTCTTTTGACAAACATAGAATTGAAGGATGAGTAACACCTTATTAAAATTCTCAGTCATTGCCCAAAATGTCAATTTCGCAAACATTATAAGATTTTGCATTACCTGAGGTTGTCCTCTTCAGTGAGGAATTCCCAGGCGTTCTCCTCCGTAGTGATGTCGTACGGGTAAACTCCGACCTTCAGCGCAGCCCGGACAGGCGCCCCGTCCCGCTGGACCTGTACCCGGTACACCTCCCCGTACGAACCCCCGGCGAGCCTGTTCTGCGGGTCCGGCCAGTCGAACTCGAACTCCCTCATCTCGGTCAGCTGAACCATGGCCAGCCGGCCCAGCTGCAGGGTGATGCCGGACGCCTGTGGCTCGTATGTGCTGACCAGTTCCATCTGGCTCCGCGTCTCCGCGAAACGCTCCTCCACCAGGCGTTCATCTACAACTTTTATCGCCAGTAGCTCTGATTCGAATAACTCCATCAGCCTAAATGACCACTGAAGGCTATCTTCAGCTATCGAATTCATTCCCTCAACTGTTGTCATGGCACCAATAGTCAATTCAGGTAATTGTATATGTTCTTTACGTACACGATCACTACCAAACCTATTCAGCAATGAGACCGCTGTAGACATGCCCAATGGCGGACCGGTCAAGAAATGGGATGTAACATCAATACATACGTGAAACAACCATTCGAGGAAGAGGATCCATTCCTTTACCTCCAATTGGCATCTTCTTCCCGTCATGGCTCTGACAGTTGTGTTATACTCAGAGTTCACCCGGGTGGTCATTTCTCGGAGTTTAGCCTTAAACTGTTCATCAATGGCTCGTATGAGTTCTCTTGACGGCTGATGCTTCTCAGTCAGATATCTGACTATCACTGATTTTATTTTGGTTTTATCTTTAAATACTAAAGTCCCCGGGAGCACCTCACTCAAATGCAGCTTCAGTTTGTCATCCTCTAAGACGTCGGCTATGATGGCCACAGCTGCTTTCTTAGCATCTGCAAGGAAATCTCTCAGTTCTTTGAGGATGTCAGCCGTAAATTCATCGAACCGTGATAGCGCCTGTCGAGCTCTCATGCACTCTGCATGCCGACTGTCCTTGTCGAGGTTTCTGTACGCGTCATTCAGCTTCATTCTAACATAGGTCAGTGCCTCTTCCAGAATACCCACCATTCGCCTGGTGGAGGAGAACACAAGTCACCTTTAGGTTAAGCGGTTCATACTACATTGTAACTGTATATATAATGCAGTATGGAAATTCCATCCTGATGTATTTGAGAAATGCATTGAGAATGAATAAAGGACTTTCCAATGGAGGAAAGGAATGCCTCTGACCTGTACTGAGTTGACAGCTTGTGGTTAAGACTCTGTGGCAGGAGCTCATAGATGCCGTCCAGAAGTTTGGTGAAGTCTGCCGACCGGAAGCCGCCCTTAACAGCGTCCTGCAAAAATACATATGCCCATGATCTGTATGACTGAGGAGTGTGTGATGTGTCCATACATTATGTTCAACTGCAAATAATTCTAAGCAACATTCCAGTGAAGCATTTTAAAAGAGATAAAAATCAGTCCAGAAAGACGAAGAACATGAAGAAGCTATAATCAGCAAATGTTGTCAAAAGCGCCGTTTGGAGACATACATGTACCTTGTTTGAATGAACGTAGACCTGAGTCTTGTTCAGTCCTTTCCACATCTGCCCCACCTTCCGAATGGTTTCTTCCTTGACCCCATCCCTCTCCCTTTCCGGGACCTGGTCCCACTTGTTGCAGATGAAGATGGCTTTTGTCGGGTCGAACTGTTCCAGCTCAGACCGCGCACCCTGGTCCTTACACTTCTCCAGAAGGAGTCCCAGCTGCGTATTACCGAATACCCAAAATTAGCACGAAGAATACCAACAATGATTTATTCCAACATTTCATGATGACTTAGACATGGCGACAGCACAATTAAGTTATACCAACTAATATTTTATACTTCACCAAGGCAGAGAGCAAAATTTAATACAGGACAGGTCAATACTCATTTTCACTTGAGTTTATTGCTAATTCCCTATATATATGTATGTATGTATGTTTATACATGTATGTATGTATGTATGTATATACAGTATATACATACATACATACATATATATATATATATTATAGCTAGCTATAAGGGCACAAGATCGATGGTAGGACTCGAACCCGGGACCTCTTGGTTCCGAGTCAAGCACTAATACGCCACACAATGGCCAACAATGATTGCTTATTGCAAGAACACTGGGAATCCACCTACCCTGTCCTGCTGCACTCCCCCTGCCCTGGAGCTGTCAATGATATAGATGAACGCAAAGGCTGATGGGATGTATTTCGCAACCACCTCGTCCATCATCTCACTCTCTCCAACTCCCGGGCTGTCCACGATCGTCACGCCGCCCTGGGACAAACGACATCAAACATTCATCATAACTCTAAAACCATCTCAGAATCAGCCCCTCTCCAACGATATGCATATGGCTGGATGGTGTCCTCAGCCAGCTGTTTACTCTACAGTTGTAGATCTACTTTAAATCATTGTACAAAATTACCTTGAGAAAGGCAAGGGGCCAAAATATCTCGGTCTTTTTGGCCCTGGGAAGGGTTTCTCTCTCTGTTGTTCTCAGATGGATGTAGGGTTCCAGTTGCTGGCGGCACTCCTCTGGGTCGGTACTCAGTGCCAGAGTGACCTGGTGTGACCCTGTTTCAGGGTCTGCCTCTCGCAGATGGACAACTGCCTGCCTGGTCTCCCCATACTTGACCTCACAGATGGTGGAGGTGCTGCTCAGGTGGGCCACAGGCAGGATTTCCTCACCAAGGAGCAGGTTCAGGAACATGCTCTTCCCGGCAGAAGTTTCCCCTGGAGGGTATATTAGAGTTAATGAATATGATTATATTATGTTCAACTTGGTGATATTGAAATTAGCGATAATAATGATGATGGGAACAACGCACAATGCTTAGTGACAATAACTTGATGGGTGATCAAAAATGTTTTTCTAATGTTTTTTCTCATCCTTATCAGGCTGGCTGATCCAGTGTAAGTATCAATCCCAAGAATGAGGGTAATAGTTTGACGGCCCAAAAGTCAAATTCATAATTGAGCCCACCCTCTCTAAACTTTTTTATCGGGGTTTCTTTTTTTGCACTGGAATTTTTCTTTCACTCAACCTTTGAATTTGAGTGCAAAAAAGAAACACCGATAAAAGAAGTCTAAAAACATGCCAAAAATAACCAAAAACCCAAACCTCTGCTTGGAGAATAGTACATGTAGTTAAAAAATGCGATCCAACATAGTAGTATCGGTACAAAACAACAAACACATCACAATGCCAACACACCTGCTACAAGTATCGGGCAGTCATCCTTGCTTAGATGATCTTGGACTTCTATTAAGATTTCCATGACGTCACGTTTGAAGCGTATTGTGAGCTTCTCGATGTCGCTCTGCTCCAGGCTGGGCAGGAAAGCTATAATTTCTTGACATCTCTGCAGCAGGAGTTCCCGCCTTGCTTTGTAAGACTCGGCTATGTCTGCCATCATCTCGGCAACCTAGCAGAATCATGCATAAATATCTTGTGGATTTGGAAGCAGACATTTTTTGTAAGGTCAGGCTGTCCAATCTTGCAATGCACTATCTTCAACCCCCTCCGAACAATCTAAGAAGGCTAAGACTGAAATCACAATAAAGCCAACTTACCTGTTCAGGACTTCTTGTTTCTTCTGCTTCTTCTTGTAGCTCCCGGATCTTTTGCTTGAGGGCGCTTTTTGCGTCGGCTGGACTGAGATCGTCGCCGTCCACGCCGTAGTCGCTGAGAGTTTTGTACACTTTCCCCGGCTTCATGGCGTCTATGTCCGCTTCCGTGAGGGGGTCGCTGTCGGCCATACCGTTATCTGCACCGGGTTCAAGGAGAAAATTTCTAAAGACGTCGATTTGTGTAACTTCTGGCTTGCCTGACACTGAGCACACATACTTTGGCCTCCTTGTCGAAGGCGAACGAAATAAAACTGGACCAAGAGAATCAGCCAGAGAGCTATACGACGACTAAGAGATTTGCAGCTCAACTGCTCGCTTTCATTAAACAATGACGTCAATACAATAGAAAGTGAAAGCAATGAGTCTTGAGGTTTTCTGTACTTATAGTCACTCAAATTCTGTAAGGGCAGAGTCTTGTCGCACCAAGGAACCTCCTTAGTTACACATGTGAACAACTTTACTGTCAAGTCTGTGTCGACATTCAAAATAAGAACAAAGACCACAATATGGCGGACCACCTTAGGCGTACACTGTTGTACTGAACAGGAAATGCCAACTCACCTGTTTGTTGGAACTTTAGAACGAGGCTGCCGGCGCAGTGCGATGAGCGAAGATCTGGTATCCTAAGGAGAAAATCAGACCAACGAAAGTCCGAAAAACTATGTGAAACTACCTCATAGAATTCACCTGTTACTCTCTTTCAGTAGTAGGTGTAACCAAATAAAACCGATGACTCATTCGCGACCTTTCAACCTGACCAACACCAGGTTGGCTATCTGCCAAACTACAGTCACAACAAACAGCAGCCCCCATAGGCGGATATGGTGGCTTCCATCCACTTTGTTCAGTGGTGATTTATAGCCACACCACGTACGTAGGTCTTAAGTTAACGGACCACAGTCGCTATCAGGCTAACTACGCTGACTGATAAGTAAATACGGATAATAATTCCAGGGCAGTTTGGCTACTTAAGGGGTTGATCGGCCGCGGAAATGTTAACTTAAATTCTAGCTGTTAGAATACCTTTTTAATATTTCTTATTCACCACGCCGAAATGTCCTAATCTGCAGCTGACATGTATATTGCAACTGGCGCTACTTTATGTTTAATACACAAAATAAAACATTACCAAGTATTTGTATGATAGAATTATATTTTACGTTATGCAAATTTTCCCCTATTCGTGCAAAAGCTTGTCCACTGGCATCTTTAATATCTAAACTATGAAGTTATATTAACTCAAAATCCGTACGATCATCGTGCAACCCTACAGTATCAAGATTGGCCTAGGACCAATGTGACTGTGCCATTACATCAGCAGTATAGTTCTAATATTTCAACAACAAATTTTGAATACTGATACTACAGTAACCTTCTCTGATCCTGTGGGTCTAACATAAGGGAACCATGGAGGTTAGAAGACATCCATGACTAAACATTTACATCTAAACATCTTTTTTTCTTTACAATTTTCTTTATGTAAATCTTCATTATCAGATTTTCCCTCACAATTTTCACTCCTATTTGTCCATGGTTTGTTCCCAATATATGAACAGCAGAGATACATGATTTTATAATCCTGTGGTTAACATTAAGGCTAGGTAAAATATAGCGATGCATAATATAATCATGATAAATACACGAACATATAATAACATGTTACAGGTTAGCTTATACATGTACACAGTATTATGACATAAGCTAGGTTTGCACCCTGAGTTTCCCAGCGCTATATTTTTTTACTACAAATCTACATGTATGAGAAAATATAATACTCAAAGCTAAATAAAAAGATTGAAATTATAGTACAATTAAAACGACTATTGCAGTGTATCGACTACACTGAGAGTACGGCTTACAAACTTAGCATTGCAAAACACCAATGATTACTGGCACATATAGAATTATTAGCCTTTATACAATAAAAATACACTAACAGTCTTATAATATTTATATTAGTAAGTGTATATCTATTACACTTAAATTGTGAGCACATAGTTAACAACTATTCTCTTATATTATAATAGCCCTTACTAAACTTAACCATCTTTAGTTTAAGGAAATGTCTGAATGCGTAAGTGTATTTATAATTGCAATGACATCATTGCATCATGAACTTTGACCCTTAGATCTTAGCACCAACCATCTACGTCACCATGGCAACATCACCATGGCAAAATCACCATGGCAACAACACTACTGACATTTGAGACGTACCCAAGTTAATAAGTCAGTGATGTGCATGTGTGAATGAGCAATACTGCACCAGTACCCTAACTAAGGCAAGTTATCCATCCATATATAATACACCTTATATAAGTTATACTTTTCAATACGTTTTACTCACTTCATCTAACAGTTATAAACAAATGTCATGTCATTCTCTCCTAACTCTAGATTGAGCTTTACTTACAGCAACTATTAATATCATAGGTAATAAGTCAGTATATCAAAGGTTAGGGTTTGAATCCTTCTTACCTAAAATGTGTTACCCTATTGCCCAACTCTGTATCTAAATCTTTATCAACATACATGTAACAGGTCTTCTATTTAATCTTTACAACTATTTTATATACATGTACTGGCCTTCTTATTCACCTGCATGTAGGAATGTACTGGATGTTTGACCTTGAGATGACCCTCACATTCTGAAGGTGACCTTGGAGCCAGAGTGGTCGCTGACCGAGCCAGGTCAAAGGTGAATGTGGAGTTTGAAGGGAGGGATATTTCACCTTGAGATGTGATGACCTTTCCCCTATGTAATCTATGTCTAGATGTGAATAATTACTGAATTATTGTAGATGTAGGATATTTGACCTTGAAAATGATGACCTTTCCCCTATGTAATGTATGTTTAGATGTTGAAGTGTAGCATCTTTGACCTTGAGAGGTGATGACCATTCCGGTATGTAATGTATGTTAGATGTGGGATATTTGACCTTGAGCGACCTTTACTGCATGTTGATGTCTCCGGGAGTCTGTGAGAAGGACAGCAGGAGTTCCGCCTCCCTGCTCAGCTCCCGGTTCACGTGCGGCTGCACGTTTGGATGCTGTCGCTGGAAGGAGAGTGGTTCCCATGGCAGCCGGGTCAGAGGTGAGTAGGAGGAGAGCGGGGCGGTTTCCCGCGGGGCGTCCCGTGCGGGGCTGTCAGCGCGGGGGAACTGCGCCCTGCCGGCGGCGCCCCCTGGTGGGCGGTCCTGGGACTGCCGGTCCTGCGCCAGGTTCACCGGAACCCCCGCCGGCTCCACCAGGGTCATCAGGGTCGCGGCACCGGGGGCGTTGACCCCGCTCCGCTCGAACATCTCCCGCTGCGTCTGCAGGAAGTCGCGCCGGTACACGTGCGCCGCGAAGTGGTCCCGCTCGAACCCCAGCGGGTCCAGCGCCGCCCCGCCCAGCCTCCCGTCGCCGTGGTTACCGGCCTCCTGGCGATCGTACGCCGACGGGAACGTCCTCCCCGGCTCGTCGGTGAACTCTGACCTGCGGTCGGCGAGGAGGTTCTCCGTGCGCATGAAGGTCATGGTGAGCGGGACGTCGGGCCGTTGAAGGTCGTTCGTGCGCGTGTACGGGACTGACACGCTGCGCGGCGGTGGAACATCTTGACGCAGAAGCAACGCTTCGTTCTCCGGCCGCATGACCGTGTAGTCTGTCTGCCTCGCTTCGGAACCCTCGGGTGAACCCGCACGCATCACCACCGACTCCTGCCTTAGCAACGGCGCATCGCTACTGTCCGGTACCTTATCCCCCTGCCTATGCGCTGGCAGGGGGGTGTTTTCGCTAGCCCCCCCTCCGGAGGTAGCCACCAGAGTGTCCTGTGTGAAGATAGTACCAGCTGTAGTTGCTGTAGGAGTGTTTGTCGGCTCAGCCCGAGTGTCTGGCGTTTGCGCCGCGGGTTGTTCCGTGGGTCTCTCTGTGCCTGCGGACGCTTCACCGCTGGCCCGCGGTAGGTACACGACGCGCTGGCGCCGGCCCTCGTGGATCACAGGGCAGTGGTTCCGCTCGTGAGTCCGCACGCAGTCGAGCGTCTTCAGCTTCTTGCCGCAGTGACTGCACATGAAGATCTTCCCGCTGTGAACGCTGTCACGGTGCTTCCACAGACTGCCCTAAGGAGGGGAACACAGACACTGATAAGGTGAAAAAAATGTGCCAAGTTTGCAGGGCAAGCCTGTGCCACTACCCAATGATGACAAAGACTTGAAGCCAATATCTCACCTGGAGCTTAATATGGTGAAGCAATCTACCTAACCCTAGGTTAAGCGACCTTTACCCCCGACCTGAGAGGTTAGGTGATCTTTACCCCCTGACCCCACAGAGATTGAGCAGCCTTTACCCCTTGACCTCACAGTCACAGATGTTATGCAACCTTTGCCCCTTGACCCCTCCTCACCTTGTGTTTAGTAGTGAAGTTGCACTCTTTACAGAAGGTGACAGGCTGGCCGGGGTGGATGTCCTTCACGTGAGCGCGGACCGCTTCTTTCCCCAGGAACACCTGCTTACAGTGGGGACACTTCACCGCGTCGTCTGGGTCCTTACTGGGGGGATCACATTACAGGTACATGTATCAAATTACCATCATCACACATACACCGCTTACATAAGGTAACACACAGGTACAGGTGTGTGTGTTTGACATCATCTTTATTGAATTGAGGAAACAATTAAAACAATGTTACAAGATGAAGGGTTAAAAACACCTTAAGATAGATCTATGTCTGCAGGATTCTCACCTGAGATGTTTGATAAGGTGGGACCTGAGGTGTGCCTTGTCACCTGAGGAGAACTCACAGTGAGTGAGTGAGAGTGTTCTGTATGTGTGAAGGATTCTCACCTGAGATGTTTAATAAGGTGGGACCTGAGGTGTGCCTTGTCACCTGAGGAGAACTCACAGTGAGTGAGTGAGAGTGTTCTGTATGTGTGAAGGAGATTCTCACCTGAGATGTTTAATAAGATGGGACCTGAGGTGTGCCTTGTCACCTGAGGAGAACTCACAGTGTGGACACTTGTAGCTGCGTAGGTGCGTCTGCTTGATGTGAGCTGTCAACAACAAATAATAACAATCAACAACAACAAATAATGCACAACAACATAATCATAATCTTTTATCAGTCTGTTTCTCTTGGCTAATGGCTTCATGGACGAAGGTACTGGAACTTTCTGATAATCTTTATCATCTTGTGATTTTTCCCACCCACTTCATTAGTTTCCTGCAAAGAATATGAGAACCAATTGAAGAGAATAAAACTTGGAGGAAAACTTACTTCTCTTTTACCCTTTGTTAGGAAGATCTTGTGTTTTATTAGTTAAAGACAAGTAGAGTTGGGGCTGGCAGAGGCTACTAGAACTGTACATCAATGTTGCTCAGTGCACACTGGCTAGACGGAATGAAAACTTACTAGTCCATTTGCTCTTGATAGGAAAACTCTTGTTGCAGTGCTCACAGTCACAGTTGCAGTAAATGTGAACACTGCGAGATGTAAATTGAGTGAAACTTTCTAGTCCATTTTGGTGGGGGAGTTCTTGTGTTAGTGTTAACAACAGTTATAGATATGATTATAGAAACTTACTAGTCCGTTTGCTCTTGGTTGGAAAGCTCTTATCACAGTGTTCACAGTTGTAGATGCGGAGTGTCGGGGTCGGCTGTGTGTGGCGCTGTTTCTCATGCAGGTGGATCCCCTGCAGGGACGTGGAGATGAAGTCACAGTAGTGACAGGGGTACGCCTTGTCCTGTTTCTTCTTGTGTTGTCGCTGCCTACATGGGAATAAAACACAGTAGTGAGACGGGTACGCCTTGTCCTGTTTCTTCTTGTGCTGACGCTGCCTACATGGGAATAAAGCACAGTAGTGAGACGGGTACGCCTTGTCCTGTTTCTTCTTGTGCTGACGCTGCCTACATGGAAATAAAGCACACAGTAGTGAGACGGGTACGCCTTGTCCTGTTTCTTCTTGTGCTGACGCTGCCTAGAGGGGGGGTACAGGAGATAAAGTTAATTGGTGGGCTGCCTGGGGGAGGGGTGTGCATGTAGGAAGAAGCTTTACTATTGACACGGGTATGCCTTGACGAAGAACTTTGATGCAACAACTGAGCATCACGTTTTCTTCAAAACTCAAACCCAGGTCCTGTGAGGGTCTGCTTAGCAGTCTGATGACTGAAACTTGTACCCTCTCTCTGTTGTACCCTATATGTTGTGTTTAAATACCTCATAGACAAACCAACGGACTGTACAAAGACATAACATTCGTGTCCATATTAATATCCCCAGGGTCCATAATATCACCAGGGTCCATAATATCACCAGGGTCCATAATATCACCAGGGTCCATAATATCACCAGGGTCCATAATATCACCAGGGTCCAGAATATCGCCACCTTGAAAAATAGTGTGCTTAAAGATATTTTTACTGCAACATACTTTTGGTATGCAAGCCTGCACACATCAAATGTACATACCATGTACATACCTAAAGTATGTTGCAGTAAAAATATCTTTAAGCACACTTTTTCTCAAGGTGGCAATATTATGGACTTATAATGGTGATATTATGGACACAGATGTTGCATGCAGTAACTGATTTGAGGGGTGTCTGGAGTACATGTATCTGGACACAAAGATTACAATCATAGTCTAGTTATACATGTACCTGTGATCCTCCATGTGATGCTGAGTTTTGTACACCTTGCCACAGTCAGGACAGGGAAACACGCTTCGCGCAGTGTGCTGACTGTTCATGTGGAGTTATGTACACCTGTGATGTTATGTACACCTGTGCTCACCTGTGATCCTCCATGTGATGTTGAGTTTTGTAGACCTTGCCACAGTCAGGACAGGGAAACACGCTTCGCGCCGTGTGCTGACTGTTCATGTGGTGTTATGTACACCTGTGCTCACCTGTGATCCTCCATGTGATGCTGAGTTTTGTACACCTGTGCTCACCTGTGATCCTCCATGTGGTGCTGTGTTTTGTAGACCTTCCCACAGTCAGGACAGGGAAACACGCCGCGCGCCGTGTGCTGACTGTTCATGTGGTTCTCCAGGTGGTGCTTCAGCTTAGCCGTGTAGCTGTACAACAGGGCAGAAACACAAGAAAATGATAAGTTTGAGAAATACAAACTTCTGATGTAAGTTTGTGCTATGAAAAAGCACAGCTTCTGCCAAGGCAGGAACTTTTTTGATGGTGTAGTTTTCAAGAAAAAAAGGAGGCTCTGCATCAGTCATCATGAAGCCAAAACTGTCGCGATACTGCAGACTTAGTATGACCTTCAGAGGATGGGTCAGAGTTAAAAGTTCAGTGTCATCAGCAGACACGAGAGTTCAAAGTTCATCAGATCAAGTTAATAGTTAAACCTGACATACAAGTTAGGGTTCAAAGTTGATCAGCAGATGTGAGAGTTGAAAGTTGAGTCTGACCTGCAGAAGATGGGTTAGAGTTCAAAGTTGATGAGCAAAGTTGAAAGGTGGAAGTTGATCCTGACCTGCAGAAGAAGGGTAAGAAATCAAAGTTCATCAGCAGATGTGAGAGTTGAAAGGTGAGAGTTGAAAGGTGAAAGTTGATCCTGACCTGCAGAAGTCGCAGAAGAAGATTTTCTCGCCCGGATGGAGGATCTGGATGTGTCCTGCCAGCTCCATCTTAGCTGAGAACTTCTCCCCGCAGACCTTACAGGTGAACTGCGGCAGGTGGCAGGTCAGGTGCTGCTGCAGCTCGTGGTCGTACGGAGTCGTGAAGTGGCACTGCGGACACTTGTGCTTCGACTTGTCACTGTGCTCTTCGATCACATGTAGGGCTGGGGAGGGGGGCACAAACAATTATCATGGGGCTTTTAAAAGGAGAAGCCTTTTTACATGAGAAGTAGTATCCATTTTTCAGCCATGTCATTCTCTTAACTTTTATCATGCAATCAGGAAGGATCACTGGGCTGACTGATCCAACAATAATTTTTTCATAACCAAGTTATTAATAATATCAATAACTAAGATGACTAACTAGTAACTAACCTAGGTAAGAGCTAGAGGGAAAGCTCCTGCCACATTGTTCACACAGAGCTGAGTGGAGATGTTTGTCTGCCATGTGTCTCTTCAGGAAGGGCAGTGCACGGGTGCTGTACTCACACTCCTGTAGGAAATAAAACACAAACAGCATAAAAAATACAATAAAACTGAGGAGGAAACACACACAAACAACTCACAACTAGAAAGGTAACATTTGCAAAGCAAATTCATAATGTTTACCTTCACATATGGTCTGCTCTGTTAATTCTTACTCAAACACATTTATGTATATGGTCAGACAGGAGTCTAAGTCACTCATACAATAAAATTGCAACATGATGTAACCCAACACCAGTTACCATGGTAACAGACGTCTGGTTCAGGTCATTGACCAGGTCAGAGGTCACTGTTTGGAGACTGTGTAAAAACAGTTTTCCTTATGTAAACATATATACATGTAAAACTGATCATAATGTAACATCAGATATGTGCAGTTTTGTCTTCTCTAAGTGATAGTAGGCACTACATGTTCTTATGTGAGTAGGGTTGTTTGTTAACTTGTTTGTTGTTGTTTACCTGGCAGTAATACATGTTCTTGTGGGAGTAGTTGATGTGGACGTGCATGGCAGACCACCTGCTGGTCACATGATCGCACAGGAAGCAGCGAAAGTCCGACCCTCCGGTCATGTGACATTTCTCGTGCAGCTCGAGTGTTTCCTGGGTCATAGGTCGGTAGCTGCAGCTCTCCACGCGACACACGAACTTCGGCTTCTGAACCTTGGCCGGTTTGACCTTCCGAGGTCGGCCTCGTTTCCGCTTGACCCCCTCCTGCAGTCTGACCTTGACCTTGCGAGGTCGCCCCCTCCCCCGCCGGGTCCGCACGCCCGGCCGCTCAAGGTCCTTCTCATTCCCATCATCCTCTGCTTTCTCTGCCTCCTCCGGGTCTGCAACCTTTGACCTTCTGACCCTTTTCTTTAGAGGATAGGAGTGGTTCTCTCCTTCAAGGTCATCATCATTGTCCACATCATCATCATCATCATCATCGTCACTTTCATACACAGCGACAGTTCTCCTCACACCTGAAGGTCGATAGTCCGGGTCTTTGTCCTTCCCAAGGTCACTCACTTCCTCGTCGTCGCTGTTGCCAAGGAAACGGAACGTGTCCTCCGCCTCCCTCTCCGCAGTTTTCTGCGATTTCGCAGACTTCAGCGAGCTGGTGTCAATGACCTCTCGCACGGCCTTGACCGTCGCCTTGGTGATGAACCTTCCGGGAGAGCTCCCTAGGTTGACGGCCTCCCTGCCTGATGAGTTCCTGTGTCCGTCGGAGGTGTGGGGCCTTGCCCCGCCGCTGAGTGTGTTTGCGAAGTTCTCCCCGAAAACAGAGATGGACGCAGAGAACAGTTCCACCTCCTGTAGGCTGCCGTCCTCCTTACAGTGTTTGGTCCTGAGGATAGGATAAAAGGACAGCAAAGTTAGGGGGCTGGTTTATACTTTAAACTATGGATTTTTACTGTCCTCCTTACAGTGCTTGATCCTGGAGGGTGGGATTCTAACAGAAAAAACAAAGTCATGGGACTGGTTCACACTTCAAAGTTTTACCCTCCATACAGTGTTTGGTCCTGAGGGGTGGGAAGGAACAAAAACAACGAAGTCAACATACCAGGCTGCTTTACACTTCAAACTTCAAACTTTTAATGAAACCACGGCACTGATAGATGGAAAAAACTGTAGGAAGGCAAGGACTAAATCTACTCTCCAAGCAGAGGTTGCTGGGAGAAGATCGTTTTAATGTACTATGGCCCTTTTTTTTTTGCTACCACAACCAACCTTGGGTGGCAAATTGAACCCTCTCTGACCAATTTGATACTGTCCTTTGCCACCCTAGGATCTGCTTGGAGATTGTCCTAAACCTGGGATTCGAACCCTGGACCCCTGGTGTAGAACTGACCTGATGTCAGGATGCTGTTCTTGCTCTCCACACTGCTGTACTGACAGACACGACACTCAGGTACAGCAGAAACACCTCGATCAGGTGTGGTTATCACGACCCGGGTATGATATAACACTAGTTATCACACAGACCCAGGTATGATATAACACTAGTTATCACACACTAGAACTGACCTGATGTGAGACAGGATGCTGTTCTTACTCTCCACACTGCTGTACTGACAGACTCGACACTGGTACAGCAGGAACACCTCGATCAGGTGGTCGTAAGGAGAACCCTCCTCCTTCAGCTGGCCCTCTGGTGCAGCGGCGCCCTCTGTCTGCCACTCCATAACTGCAGGATGGAGATGCTGCTTCTACAGCATAGACGCGACGGGCGGATTCGAGCTTCGCGACAACACAAGACTGCTGACAGTCACACCTGTAGGAGCAACGAAAGAGATGATGCACAACATGTGAGGAAAAAATAAGTAACACTAACAGAACTGTTCGTATGGCTTCTTCGATGTACACGTGTAAACACATGGATTAAAGCTGGGATTCGAACCCTGAACCCCCAGGTCCAGAAGCTTACATTTGTACCTGGCAGTCACACCTAGAGAACTAGCAATAAAGCAATGATTTATACATCATTTATTTGTCTTTGCTTCTGGTGTCATTTATCTTATATGTCTTATATTATGGACTGCCCTGCCACACGGACTGTACAGACAATACATTCTCCTATTTGGCTACATGAATTAATTTTTTCTGCAAGCATACATGTAGATAGTCTGGTGGAGACCAAAAAGGATGCAACTAAAATGATTATGCTACCTTGGTCTAGCATTTTATTTTCAGTGCTGTGATGACATGACACACTGATGTAAACAAAACTGTACATAGGATATTAGAAATAGTCTGGTCTTGTATTCCTTGTACGGCGTGGCTATTTACACTCCCGGAGTGTATATAAAAAACAAATAGATTTTATATACACTCCGAAATACTAGCCTCCTTGGTAGGCCCAAAACCTGGGTTTTTGTGAGTGTTTGAGGATTCAGGGGCACCAAGTTTAAACCTCGGTGTTCAAGTTTATCTTAGTGGATGATGAAAATCAGAAAACAACACGGAAATCCCCACCGAAGTTCGAAAACACAGGGTTTTGACCTACGACCCGAATGTCAGCCAATCAGCACTCGACAGGGATTTCCCGCTATTTTTCGTCTCCCGCTGAGGCCTGGTCTCTCGCGCCAACATGGCTGCCGCGCCGTCCCTACTGAAGTTAGGGGACGAATTTCTCACTTGGGCAGAGTTTAAGGCAGCACTGGACAACTATCAAGAAACAACACACGCTGAGCTCAGTAAGATCAGTAGCAAGAAGGTGGAAACTGAGAACAGGAAATTACCTGAAGGCGTCCAAAAGTTTCCGTGTGCTCATGTTTATAGAGCGGTGAAGTTTGGATGTATTCATTACGGGAAGCCGCGCCCGTCAGGGTCGGGAATCCGGCCAAATCAGTCGTGAGTATACATCGATTTTTTTCTCATTGTAGCTCAGGAATTTCCCTTGGCTAGTTAAGTCACTCTTGAAGCCATACTAGCCACAATCCTTGGCCAGACTGAGACGAAAGATCTACTCTACTCTACTCTACTCTGTGGTGCATGTAGTGGGAGGGGGGCAAATTTATGACTATTCAGTACTGGCGGGAAATTATGTGCAGGGCTCTCCCCAAGCAAATATTATGAAGCAGTGTGTTCCCTCTCTCCCCAAATCCTAGAATCCTTCCCAAAATTTTCAAAATCATGTTTTTTCTTAGTATTTCCATTTCACAGAATTTTCATCATCCAATTAGTGAGCACCTCTCCCCTAAGAATTTGCTGGGAGAGACCCCTGTAATAGTCTGAAACTATAGCTATGTCTAAAACTATGTCTGAAGGGTTTGACTTCTCTTTTGTAGACCATGGAAGACGTAATGTCCCACTTTACCTGGCTTTGATTACTAGTAAGTCAAATGTGGTCTGTAGATAAGCTTCCCTTCTGGTCTCGGACCGGAGTTTTCTGTGTTCGTATTTGTCTATCCTCAGCCCGATGGGCTTTCATGTCTGTATAATAAATGCGGGTCAGAATTTTTTCATTCTTCCCATTGAAAGGGGTGTCATGCTGCTTAACAATACACTTGGTTGATGTTTTCTGCGCCCAATTTATTTAGGGTTAAATAAGGCATATCAAAGTACACTTTTAAGTGAGGGGTCATTGGTGAGGGGTCATTTTTTTACACATGGCTGCATGGAAAAACAAATTTTCCCAGGGTAACGGCTTACCTCTTGAAGAAACTCAGTTCCTAATGTTTCCAATGTCAGAATCAGATTAAAATCGATGCGATAAGTTAACTACTATCTTAGATGACCCAAACTCACCCACAACACACGTAGAACGCACCGTCCCTGTGATCAGGCGAAAAGATTACGTTATCATCCGCGCGGACTAATACCAGGAAGTCTCCGCTGGACCGCCAAGATTACGCCACCTATAAAGGCTACAATTAACAGGCTTTTCAGAAAACAAAAGAAATATACGCAGCAGTTACCATATTAGGAATATCGTGGCCAAAATGTACCAACTTAAGTCACGTTCCCAGCGATTTACTACACACTTAATTAGACTCTGGTCAGATTTAAACTCCGACCCGGGACCTTCTGAGCTAGGTCAGGAAATCCACTCTGTAATTGTAATGCGGTATATGGGGTATCCCGTACATGAAACATATATTTTTTATGGTTAACATGCATGACTATTGTGCAGTATATGATATGAAATACTTGATGTAGCTTTGCAATGAAGAAAATGAAAAGCTGATGATACAGTTATGTTATATTTTATTTTATTGTTATGTAGGTTCATTTGCTTGTTGTGTTGAATCATTCTCAATTGGTGCACAGTGCATGGACTGTCATTCACTAAATGTGTTCTTTTTCTTTGCTTAATTGTTTTAGAACCTTCAAAATGGGTTGTCCGGCAGAGATCTATGTGTCATCCGACCGTAAGAAGGGAAAGCTTGTCGTAACTAGCTTCAATGACAACCATAACCATGAGGTGGGTGAAGAGGTCCGGAAATACTACCCCTCACAGCGAAGGTTGGAAGGAGAACTTCTGGAAGAAGCCTGTAAGCTAACCAAATTGAGGGTGGATGTCAGGGTACTCAAAGACCATGTACACAAGACCAGTGGGAAACTAACAACTAGCAAGGATCTCCACAATTTGAGGGCAAGTCTTCAACAGGGAACAGAAGCTGATGCAGTCATCCGAGCCCTAGAGGACATCCTACACAATGACAAAGGCGCCAAGATAGCTGTGGTACTGGATCAGGATCAGACTCTAGAAGCTCTCTACCTCCAGACATCTGCTATGGTCAGCTCATTCAGCAGCTTCCCCGAGATACTATTCATGGATGCGACATACAAGACCAACAACCTGAACATTGGTAACATTACCATGACAGTGTATTTTGATATTCACATAATTTTTACCGCAAAAAATGTTAAATTGATTAAGTTACCAAAAGCTGTACTGTTAAATTCTGTCTCAAGTCATAACGAAACATACCTTTTCTTTGGATATAAGTAACTATTTTTGTGTAGAGGGCATCATGTATTATTTAGTCTGTAAATCATACAGTACAGGTATTTATGCTCGCTTTATGTCAGGAAAGGCTACGCTTTCAGGCAAACTTGTTGTACGTACTTAATTTTTTCAGTACTTGATCAAATACCAGTATTATCATAACTAAGTTCCAGGCCAATGATGATCATGTTGTTGATTTGTATGATGCGTAAAATATAAGTAAAGAAGTGATGCGTGATAGTACGTATACAGCCTTGGGACCAGTTACTCAATATGTGCTGAACTGCATTTAGTGACATACATGTATGTTTTATTTATGAAAATGCTGTTAAATTGTACAGTTACTATGTTCAGTTTGTACATTGCCATACAGCATCAGTAGTATGAATAATATCCTTTCTGGTACCGATTTTCATGCAACAGCACAGATAAAAAAGTTGCCACAACTTAAACGAAATTATGTGCTATATTGGTGGTTTACGTGGTCCTAAAGAGCTTTTTCAGCTGTCATGAAAGTATGTGTAGGAATGGATGTATTTCATAGAATGACCTGTAATGCTGTAAAGGATAGAAATGTGCATAGTTCTAAACTCAGGTAGTGTGCTGTTATTCACATTCCCAACTTTATTCATCCATATTTTACTCATACATTCAGGTTTGGTTATCTTTATTCCAGTACTATTAGGTGTAGCACCTTTATTGTTAAGGTGTTATGATACTGATTATAATGTATATTTTCATACATGTAAATAAATATAATCCGAAATCAATTAATGTTTCAATATTGATATCTTTTATGATAATTATGATGTTCAGTATTTTTTCAGTATTATGATGTTCAGTATTTTTCCAAAAATTTTTAAGTCTTTTACATCGAAAGAACATATGGTTTTCGTCCTCTATTTCCAAACAGATGTTACATAGAGGTGACTGTATTAATTTCCATTTCTCGGGTTCTAACATATTTCTGCCTATCGCTTTGTGCCAACTACAGATAACATGTTTGTAGTACAAAGGTATGTGTTCCATGTTAGGACAATCCCGTTTGTCTTTAAATTGCATATTTAGAATAAGGAAATATTTTCCAAAACTGTTAAGAAACAGACGTGGAAGTATCTTCC
Organism: Branchiostoma belcheri; assembly: GCF_001625305.1. Classification (NCBI taxonomy): domain Eukaryota; kingdom Metazoa; phylum Chordata; class Leptocardii; order Amphioxiformes; family Branchiostomatidae; genus Branchiostoma; species Branchiostoma belcheri. The sequence goes on from NW_017804509.1 coordinate 1,258,771, forward strand.
AGTCCCCCTCTGAGTTATCCATTAACCGCCTGATAACACTAGCATGTAAGGCATCAATTTGCGATGGAATATGAGTCATCTTTAGACCTGTATTACAATCTTCGACCTGATGTCCAAAATTTATAAGCATTTTAGCTAGTTAGTTAGTTACAGAGGTAGCTCAGGACCTGCAGCAAGTATATGTACCGGTATGTACTTGGATGCTCGACGTTGTAAACCTTACACACACAGACTTGTCAGCCTGCATGACCCAGGAGCAAGTAGGGGAACAATACTCTGGCATACTTGTGAGCAAAGGTATGCACGTGCAAGTTTAAACTGTCTCAGTGAAACTGCGAATGGCTCATTAAATCAGTTATGGTTCCTTTGATCGTCACATCCTACATGGATAAACTGTGGTAATTTTAGAGCTAATACATGCGGAAGAAGCGCCAACCTCACGGCCTGGCGTGCATCTATCAGACCAAGACCAACCCGGGGTTCGCCCCGGTCCCTTTGGTGACTCTGGATAACCCACCGGCGACAGATCATTCGAATGTCTGCCCTATCAACTTTCCGGGAGTGTATATAAAATCTATTTGTCTTTTATATACACACCGGGAGTGTATATAAAAGACAAATAGATTTTATTTACACTCCCGGAGTGTATATAAAAGACAAATAGATTTTATTTACACTCCCGGAGTGTATATAAAAGACAAATAGATTTTATTTACACTCCCGGAGTGGTATATAAAGACAAATAGATTTTATTACGACTCCCGGAGTGTATATAAAAGACAAATAGATTTTATTTACACTCCCGGAGTGTATATAAAAGACAAATAGATTTTATTTACACTCCCGGAGTGTATATAAAAGACAAATAGATTTTATTTACACTCCCGGAGTGTATATAAAAGACAAATAGATTTTATTTACACACCGGGAGTGTAAATAGCCACGTTCCTTGTATTCTGAACTTTGTATTCTTAAGTATAAAGAACCATAACATATTCTTTAAATAAATGGTAAAATTCAACACATCGCAAATGGACATTTCAAAAATAATTATTTCCAGAAGTTGAACACAAAAATGACTACTACCAATGAACAAAATGCACAGAGTGGACTGCTCTTCTCTAAGTACTGTAAAACATGTAATAAACATACAGTAAAAAAACAACAGCCTCACCTTGAACTTCAGCTCGACATTCCAGCCCTGGGCATGACGTCACCGCCACAATTGCGGGTTTTACAGTCGCTCCTTATAAGGCAACAGTTCGGGGGTCTGCGGTAAGATTTACCTCCTGTGTCAAAATTATCGCTCACAAAACCGGTTTTTCCGACCTTAAAACAACGATTTTGCGACCCGAATTTTCCAAAACTATCTCTTTTACAAGAAAACGCGTCGATCAGGAAAAACGCCGAATGAAATCGGCCGATTTCAGCCCCGATGTTGACAAATATATTTTCGGGAGTCTGCGGTAGACTTACCAGCAGAGCCCAAATTATCGGCTCACAAAACCGGTTCTGTCGACCTTGAAACGGCGACTTTGTGACTCCAATTTTCAAAAAATGTATCTTTTACAAGAAAACGCGTCGATAAAGAAAAAGACCGAATGAGAAAGGCGGATTTTAACCTCGATGTTGACAAATTTTCTCGCCCCAAATGTTTATGATTCTGCAGTCAGGCTTTGTCCGGGGGTGACCTCCGACCTTACCCAGCCTGCCCCGCGGGAGGTCAGAGGTCAGGCGGCGCGCTGTGCTTTGTCACGCTGAAAAAGAAATTCGCTGATTTTTTTCTGCGTTAGAAAAAAATCTGTCAGAGTTTCAGTCATTTTTCTGAGCGCAGGAGAAAGAACAACATCAGTAGAATGTTTCTGACAAGGTGAGATGTTCTGACTGGATAGTTTTTTGTCTGTAATTCGGCGGCAAAGATTGGATGGCGGCACACTTGGGGGAGGGGGGCGGTCAGCATTTTCTTTGCAAATTGCAACCACTTTCTGAGACTGAAGTTCGAAACGAGAAAGCAACTAGAACAGTAAATGTAGATATTAAATAACAAATTGTATGAAAGTGTACAAAATCATAATTTTCAAACAAATTATGTATGAGCCGTTTTCATCACCCCCAAATTAGTGAAATACTCTTTAGCTTACAACTGTATGAGTGTCAGTCAGTATGGTTTCTAGTCGTTTCTAGTCGTCATACAGAGGTATGTGTGTGTGTACGTGTGTGTGCATGCTTGTTTTGTTTCTCTATGCATAAAGGGGGTTGAAGTCTGCAAAGAACCTTAATTTGACATCACATTGAATATTTTTACCTTGTTTCTTCAGATAACTTTATTTCTCCTTGTTCCCTGCTTGACGTCAAATTTATCCCAAACCAATAGATAAAAAAACCTGTAACTTTACCCCCAGGTCTGAGTATGACCGTGGAGTGAACACGTTCTCGCCTGAAGGTCGGCTGTTCCAGATCGAGTACGCCATCGAGGCCATCAAACTCGGATCCACCGCCATCGGCATTCAGACTGCAGAGGGTAGGAATTATAGCTTATCAAACTACACTAACGTAACAGTCAAATATTACTATGGCTTTAAACTTTAAATAAAATATAGCTAGGATCCACCGCCATCGGCATTCAGACATCGGAAGGTACGACTTAGCTTATATCATTAAAACTACACTAAAAAGTAACAGTCAAATATTACTATGGCTTTAAAGTAAAATATAGCTCGGATCCACCGCCATCAGCATTCAGACTGCAGAGGGTACGAATAAGCTTATACATGTGTATCGTTAAAACTAAAATACATGTAAGAATTAGGAGGGTAGAAACAGAAAGACACTCCTGGTCCCGGGCCGGGGATCAAACCCACGCCAAACCTGAGCACCAGCTCACAACCCCGACGCTCTAACCATTTGGCTAAAAGGTCTAGAACCCAACATCGGATCAGTTGGTACTGCCTATAAACCCCCTACTGTTGGTAACGGTGTTACATACAGTTAATAGCTTTTACAGTAAAAATATAGCTACAGCTTGTAAAATATAGCTTATAAAGTAAAATATGATTGTAGCTTACAAAAATGGTTTGTTTCTTTCACAGTTATAACTTTAAGTTTTAACTAAACTATAAAGTTAACATTCCAAAAATGTATGTTTTATGTACATATAAAGTAAAGTATTAAAACATCATGGCCTTTATCTTTGTTGCAGATATTGTGTTGGCAGTAGATCACCTTGCCTCTGATGGTGTTGTTTGTTTGTTTACCTGTTTGTTGCAGGAATCGTGTTAGCCGTAGAGAAGCGCATCACCTCCCCCCTGATGGTCTCCACGAGTGTAGAGAAGATCGTAGAAGTGGACAGTCACATCGGCTGTGCGGTCAGCGGTCTGGTCGCAGACTCTCGTACCATGATCGACAAGGCACGCGTAGAGGCACAGGTCAGATGTGCTGATGTTGGCACCAGTGTGTGTGTGCTTGTTAGTGTGTGCTTGTTAGTGTGTGTGCTTGTGTGAGCGATTGTGTGTATGTGTGTATAGCTCCAGTGATTGTATGTGTATGTGTGTGTGTGTGTATGCTTGTGTGAGTGAGTGTGTGTGGCAGTGTATGCATGTGTGTGTCAGGGATGTGTACTTAAATGTAACATCAGATACGGATACAGAGGTTTAGGTCCAGACCTGTACCAGAATCTGAACAATTTGATAAAGTAACATGTCTGGAGCTGTTGAATCCCTCAATGGTTATGAGATAATATTTAGGTAAAGATTTATTGAAAGGTTGTAGATATATTGTAATGAAAACAGGTACCTAGGAAGAAAAGTTCTCTTTCAGTTCAGCAGTCTTCTCCTATATCTGGGAAAGCACTTCACTCAATGGTGCACTTATCTGAGCTCCTCCTTTTTGTGTGTTAAAAAACAAACTTCTGTTGTTTCCACAGAACTACTGGTTCACGTACAACGAGCAGAATACACTGGATGATATTGTAATGAAAAACAGAAAACAGAGGGCTGAGAACCTCAACAAGACTACCTTTTGTTAGTGACACTGACACTTTTTGTGTGTTTAAAAACAAACTTCTTCCTGTTGTTGTTTTCTCCAGAACTACTGGTTCACGTACAACGAGCAGATGTCTGTGGAGAGTGTGTGCCAGGCTGTGGCAAACCTCGCCATCCAGTTCGGGGAGGAGGACCCGGATCCCGGCGCCATGAGCCGGCCGTTCGGCGTGGCACTTCTGGTGGCCGGGATCGATGAGAAGGGACCACAACTGTTCCACATGGACCCTTCAGGTAATGGGGGAGGGGGGCATGATGCAAAGGTTGTACATGACTTGTGACTTTGGGAATAAACAGTGGCAAAAACAGAAAAAGTAGCAATGTAGCAACCGCTGCACATGTAGGTAATGGGGGAGGGGGGCATGTTGCAAATGGCTTGTGACTTTGGGACAGAATAGTGGCAAAAACAGAGAAAGTAGAAATGCAGCAACCACTACATTTGCATTCCACACGTATCCCTCAGGTAAAAGGTTCTACATTGCTTGTGGCTTTGGGAATAAAAAAGTAGAGCTGTAGCAACATTTCTACGTGTAACCAAACACTACATGCAATCGACTGTTGCAAATTATCTAGTCACCAGCTGTGATGTACATTGATGTAAAAAACAAAGAAAGAGTAGCTTAAAAGGAGAACACCAGAGATCTCTATTATTGATATGTCTATCAAAGAAAGTGTCCTGGAGGTCTGTGGTGTTCCACTTTTATTTCAAAGCTCATCATGGATGGAAAAATCTATCACAGTTGTAGTTGTCTCCAAGTTCTGAGTTTTCATACAAAGTTGACTTGAATGTCCTTGTATTTGACTGTCTGCAGGCACATATGTACAGTACGACGCCAAAGCTATCGGCTCAGGGTCAGAGGGCGCGCAGAGCTCACTACAAGAGGTCTACCACAAGTCCATGACTCTTAAAGTAAGGAACAACAACTTCTTAAAACCTTCAGACATATCCTTCAGGCATCTTCATCTCTTTTCATTTTCTTACAACTGTTCCTTCTTCTGTGTGAGTTTTTACTACCAGTAATATGTTTCAAATTAACATTTGTTTACTTGCTGTTGCTGACCTTTGTTTACCTTTTGTTTCCGGGAAGCCCTGAAGTCAACCCTGTACCTGTTGTTTACTTACTCTAGTTGTTTACCTGTTTGTTTGTCTCCAGGAAGCACTAAAGTCCGCACTGTACCTGTTGTTTACTTACTTTAGTTGTTTACCTGTTTGTTTGTTTGTCTCCAGGAAGCTTTAAAGTCAACCCTGTACCTGTTGTTTACTTACTTAAGTTGTTTACCTGTTTGTTTATTTCCAGGAAGCCCTAAAGTCTGCCCTGATCCTTTGTTTACCTTTTGTTTCCAGGAACTCCTGAAGTCAACCCCGTACCTGTTGTTAAATGTTTAGTTGTTTACCTGTTTGTTTATTTATTTCCAGGAAGCGCTAAAGTCCGCCCTGACGATCCTGAAGCAGGTAATGGAGGAGAAGCTGAACTCCACGAACGTCGAGGTCGCGACGATCACGCGGGAAAAACGCTTCCACATGTTCAGCAAGGAGGAGGTTGAGGAGGTCATCAAGGACCTGTAGGGGTCAGGGGTCAAAGTGCAGCTGTAGATATCCTAGTACACGGTTCTGTTAGGGTGGGAGGGGGGCAGTTGTACATGTAAGTTGCCAGTAACGCTTTAGAAAATGCTCTGGGGACAATAAAAAATAAAGATACAAATGAAATGTTCTGTATGTTACAATCTTTATACATTGTCACTTTATAAAAGTTAAACTACACATCAAATGATGCCTTGTTCCATTACGAATGTACACATCATTAAGAAAGCTAAAAGCAACTGGATATCAGAGTCCGGATGAACAAGATGTTGGTGTATCATGAGTGAACACAATGATTAAAGGTTAAGAACATCAAATTTGTGGAATGCATTCTTCATTGCTTACACCATGCTTACACTTCTGCAGTGGCACATGTATTACTAGTATACAGTGTGTAATTACAACTGGACTTTTCCTAGCTACAAGCCAAAAGTCAACTTCTACACATTTTGTCATCGTTGACAGAAAAATAGTTTCCTTGTCCTCTACATTTGTATGTTACTAGTATACTGTAAAGTGTCATCCGGAGAAACAGTCATTTACATATACATGTAGTCTAGTATATTGCACATCTCCCTGAATTGGTCCCACCATGTCCATTGTTCAATGTCAGTATGAGGGTAGATTTGAATTTTATACCAGTACTTAGGAACTGAAATTGACTTAATCTGTACAAAACCAGACTAATTAAAAATGACTGCAAAGCTAGAGTCAGTTTTAGTCAACTGACATTGGAGGGTCTGGGAAGATTTCACTGTAAACCTCAGGTGCTAAGGTTTGACGCGCATGGTCTCTAATGGCAGTCAAACGTGTCCCACGCTCAATGACGCTTTTACGGCTGTTGTCAGGGTAGAACCCCCGAGTGTGCATGAGCACCACATTTCCAAATGAGTCAAACCCTGGGGAGCCTGAGGAGCCATGGAACATCACACTTGTGTCATAAAGGGGTTTGCGTTCGTCTTCTTGGATGAGGTTAGGATGATGAATGTGGATAATGTGGCACCGATCCACCCCAGCAATGCGACCAAAGTCGACTATTTTGTTCCCACCATGAGGATGACCTACAAGAACAACCATCTTTCTGCTGTCTTCACCCTCTGAGACACACTGCCCAAGGAAAGGCAAATCTTCAAGATTTCTTTCCATCTCAACATCTCCAACTGCCAGCTGAAGAATAGCATAATCTAGATCCTTACTATGGCAAATGCGCATAGCTGCAGGGGCTTCAAGGGGAACTTCATATTTCCTATCAACAGACACAAAGAATGCTGCAGTGTAGTGATTTGCTTCATGAAATGACGAGGAGGCCTTGTGCATCAATTCATACACATGGTAACACGTGAGAACCTTTCCTTTACTCAACAGGAACCCTGTTCCTGCACCCCCCGGCCAGTTGATACGGCACACTGACTTCATTCTCCTCTCTATCAGTTGAAATATGACTGAATCAAGGCTCAAGTTAACATCACTAGAGAAAACCTCTGCCTTCAGTGTTGTCCTGTTGAGCTCTATCCTCTTCTCATCTGCCTCCTTATTGGTGTCTGGGACGAAGTTCAGGTTGGGGTGGCTCTCGCGCACAATGTCTGTCACTTGTTTCTGCAACTCCAGTAGCTTTCCTGACTGCTTCCTGTGAACCAGAGCTACAAAAAGACACACAACAGATGGAATGGTGCTTGTTGAAAATTGTATACATGTATTTAAATGAATTCCCTAATAGTGGGAGGGAAAACAATGCAATTCTGAATGTTTATTGTTAAATAAATGTTCTCAATCATAATTTCCACCTGTAGCTCCCGAGTCCCCCTCATTCCCACTGAGCCCTTCTCCGTCATCCCTGTGCGGACTTTCTGTATCTCTCTGCTGACTTTCTGCACCTTCCATGCAAAAATAAAGAAACATTTAATGTCCCCGTCATGAAAAAGCACGAATATGGCATTCAGGTGTCTTCATCCCTTGGAGTCACTCATAAATGCTTTATTAGAATGACCGTTTCAAAGCATAGCTTTCATTTTTTATTGTGATCTTGTTGGCCCAATTGCAACTACATTTACATGACTTTTGTACTACCACATACAATATGTTATTGCATGAACTGCTGGATGAAATTGCTGCAAATATGCCTTCTTATACCAACAGAATTTCAGACATAATTTTGAAATAGGACAAAATGTATTTATGTGTAAATAATTAAGATAAGGAGGTTCTAATTTGCAAAATTGAAATACCGCATTGCATTGGTCTCAATCAAATTTATTTTGTTTGTTTATTTATTTATCCAGGATATACATGTCGCCTGTATGGCGGTTTTCAAAGATTCCTGGGGGGATAACCCCGACATAAAATTACATTACATAATAATTAAGATAAAAGAAGAACTAACACAGGTCAATTAAAATAGATAAACTCATCGTGAACAAAATGAGAATCGTAGCTAACTCATTATACAACCAAAATGAAACAAGGCAGCATAGAAGCAATCATAATCATTCAGTTATCAAATCATAATGATAGGTCAAAAGGTTTGTCAACCAAAAGTAGATAATTAACCAAAAGTGGAGTTAGCTAATCAAAGTAACGAAATATGATTAATCAAATCAAATCAAATAATATAGAAGTAACGTAACAAGTTGGCCTTTCAATATTAGTGTCCGGTATCCATATATTCTTGACTGTAGATCTTTTTAAACAGCGTAAGTGTCCCTGCCGATTTTAGGTGAGACGAGAGCGAGTTCCATAACGCCGCCCCGGAGAACGACAAAGCTTTCTTTCTGTGCTCAGATTTAGCTTTAGGTAGCTGAAGGCCACCTTGTGACCTGAGACGAGTGTTGTGTGCGTGGATTTCTGAGAACTGTGTAAACAAGGCAGTAAGGTGTGGAGGGGTCAAGCCGTTAAGTGCCTTAAAGACCAGTATAGCTTTGCTTCTCTTGTGTATGTCAACTACTGGAACCCATCTTAGAGTGTGCAAGACGTTTGAGGTGGGTGTATAGCGGTCACATCCCAGGATCACACGACCAGCTCTAGTTTGCAGTTTCTGAATTTTCTCCAAGTCCCCCTTACCCCCCTGATCCCAGACCGTGCTGCAGTATTGTACATGTGGCAGGAAGAGTGTCGTGTAGAGTGTGAGAAGCGCCTGTGTGCTCAGATATGGTTTGAGACACTTGATTATACCGATTATTTGCGCTAACTTCTTGTGTATATGCTCACAGTGATCATGCCAGTTTAACATGCTGTCAATAACGACCCCGAGATACTTGAATGTGTGAACTTGCTCAAGTGTAGTGCCTGCTAAGGTGAGTTGTAGGTCAGTGTTTGGGCAGTTTGTTCTAGGCGATCTTACTAACATTGTTTTGCATTTGGTTGGATTTAGCGACAGCTTATTTGCAGAAAACCACTGAGCGAGCGTGGTAGCGTCGCCTTGTAGTGCCTGCTGGACTGTACGGATGTTACGTGCCGCGAAGTAGATTATCGTGTCATCGGCATACATGGCGATTTTGCAGAACTGAATGCAGTTAGGAAGGTCATTTATATATATTATAAATAAGAGAGGCCCAAGGATGGATCCTTGGGGGACTCCACAAGTGACGCTGATTGCTGATGATAACACGAAGTTTATGCACGTGTACTGTGTTCTCCCGGTTAAGTATGACTCAAACCAATCTACAGGTAAAAAAGTAAGGAAATCTATCCATCCCTTCTTGACTCATCCTGTTTCAAAGACTGTAGCTAGAATGCCATTGCAGTTCCAAAGGAAGCTGCCAAAATTTATCATTTAGTTCTTAATACTTAAAATTCTTAAGGAAGAAGACCTCTTCCCATGACTTACTTTGTGCACTCGTGTCAGTAACTTTACTGCTAGGAGTGGAGCAACTTTCATCAGCCGCAATGCCTGAATCCTCAGCTGATCGTCTCAATTTGTGCTCTCCCATACTTGTGCGGTAGTTCTGAAATAATATTAGCAGCAAGGTTATTGCTTTGATTATAGTTGTGGCAGAACAGATATTTTCACATATCTATTACTAATAAGGACCAACTGTATTGCTGCATGCATGTACTTTGATGAGCTATAAGGCGTCCTGAATGGTTCATGCATGTGACTGTTCATTCATTTTGGAAATAATCATGTCACCATAGCGATCATCATGCTCCAGTTAGTACAGAAGAGGTTTTCCAATAAATTAAGCTTTTGCAAGTTTTGCTACATGGAAAGTTCCTCCACTATGACATAAAAAATGGGCATTGTAAAACAGTACGATCTTTCTTCCCATTACAACAATATGCTTGGGGATTTTATGGTCTTGATTTCAGTTTCTACCTTCACAGGAAATTCCATAGCTTTAATCCTGTCCAGACAGTCCTGTATCTTTGGTCGTTCCCTTGGATCCTTCTGGAGACAGTCATTGATCAGACTAGTCCACTCAGGGATGCGGGTGGGGGGGACTGCTTTGTTCCACCTTGGCATCCTGATGTCCCTCCCTTCCTTCAGGCATTTCTGCATCTCTGCGAGATACTCAGTTCCCTAACAAAAATGAAAACAAAGTTTACTAGCATCATAATATTAAATGAATTAATTATACATATTCTGCAAACAAATCAGCAAATTAAGGATTTGTTCATCAGTGCTTACGCCACAGCAAGTAAATTTTATGGAAGACATTGTCTGCAGACTCCAAAGTTTACTGCCAACTATTACAAAATCCAGCTCAATGAAACAAGTTTGAAAAATAAAAGTTTTCAGTCATCGTACAAATTGTTTTGATTCAGTGGAAACATCACAGTATACACAGCCACCATTACATATAAAAAAATGAAATAATAAGTCTTCACTGCATCAAAGTAAAAGACAAAACAATTTGAACAGAGCCTTGTCTTGTCTCCTATCTTCATATTTTTTCTGCCATCCATGTTCCAGCGTGGCAGCTTTGCCCATTTTTGGCATGTTCATCACTGCCAGAAGACAATAAGTTCAGATGACAATAAAATTTCTAGTTTTTTCCCCCAAACCAGGCTAAATCAAAGCGTGCACTGATGTCATCCATAAAATTACTTGCTGTGGCCTTAGGATGTAAAAGTACAACCTGTGTAAGTCTGGACTGATATGTTTGATCCACTCACGCTGGGATAGACCCCCACTCAGTTAGCGATAAGTGTAAAAAGGTAATTAAAAGCTAAATATATATAGTCCCATAAATGTTCTCAAGGTGTTCTCAAACATGGCCAAAGGGCCTTAAGATTACACAATACAGACATGTACATTGTAGTAAGGCATCAGGTGAGTATGCGCAGGTAGCAACTTGTCAAAATACATCATTGAGCGGTAATGATGTCCAACTAAACTTACTTCCATCCCATACAAGGCCCACCCGTACCACATCTCCCACAGGATGAGGCCCAGGCTGTAGATGTCGGCACTCCTGTCATAAATCTGCCGCTCCTTCACCTCTGGTGCTGTGTAGAGGGGGGTTCCGGCTACTGTGCCCGTGATTTTCACCTCTTGTTTGGTCAGTCCAACATCAGCAAGCTTCACTGTGTCCTTGGTCACCTTGTGAAGATACAGGCAAACAAATTGATTCTACAGTAACTGATGAATGAAATATGACAAAAACACCCTTTAAACAGTCACTGTTTGAAGAATATTCTACTAACTGTTAATTTTACGTGACTGACATGACTGATGAACCTCTTCAATGAATAGAAACCTTATAATAACTAATTAAAAGTCACTGTGGTAAACAAGGGTATCAGCCTAAAGAATACAAAGATATCATAATTGTCTATTATCCCAACCATTAAACATCTGTCACATTCGATTTGATTGGTGAATCCTGTGGTGTCATAAGAAGTACAAATTATAAAACATACCAGTATATTGCTGAGTTTGAGATCTCTATGTATGTAGCCTTCCTTATGGATCTGTCTGAGTCCCTCACACAGCTGCACTGCCAGGTTCTGGGTGTAGCTGAAGGCTGCTGCCTGCTTCTCTGGGTCAGAACCCCACCTGGCTGGGCTGTGGTGATGCATAAGGGTCATGGTTTTATTTTTAAGACATTGTTGAACTTTTTAACTCCGTGAAGGAGGTCTGAGGACTTCCCGGACAGAGTGTTGTGAACAACCGTTTTTTCGTGTTCGCAGTCAAAACATTGGGTTCTCTTTGTGTAATCGGCATGCAATTTATATGCCATCTGTGGGCATGCCCATGATGATGCACAAAAATTTACTGTGTTTTATTATAATCTATTTAGATTGTAGTGTTGTTGATTTTATGTAGCCTGTTTTTACACTAGTCAGTTTGCAACTGTTTCCGCAAGGGGGGTGGGCAGGTGGCCACCAGGAGTGTGATTTTTTAGTCAGGCTAGATTAAGAGAGAGTAAGACAACAACGTAGCCAACCATGGATTACACCCCAAATCAAGAGGGCTTTGAGGAAGAGGGATAAACTAGCACTAAAGCCAAGAAAAGTAATAGCCAAGAAGCTTGGTCAAAGTTTAAATCATGCAGGAAGGGAGTTAAACAAAGAGTAAAGAGTAATACCAGCTAATAGTATACAGAAGCTGGTGTTACGCCAAAGGGCAGTTATACCACTATTCCGATACAGAAGATACATGTAGTGTATGGACCAGGCGTGTTACGCCGAAGGGCTTAGACATACATTGTAGATACAGATAAATGGCCCCTAAGGTCAATCATTTGCATTTGCCCCCTTGTATACCTCTTGCCAACGATCCTTTTCTCCAGTGTTCCCTCACACAGCTCCATGACCAGCCCCAGTCTCAGACCACCCCCCTCCCTCCTGCAGGCTGTGCCGTAGTACTCCACAATGTGCTCTCCTTTCAGTATCCTGATGATAAACAAATGTTTGACAGTGATACCATGCTTTCACAATGTAGCATAGTTTATCTTTAGATAGTCAAATAGCACTGGGGAGATCTTGGTATCAAAAATACATGTAACTTGTTTGACATAGTTGCTTACCGTAGGTTTTCTTCCTCCAGCAGGAAGTCCCAGGCAGTTTGTTCAGTTGTGATGTCGTATGGATTGACTCCAAGCTTCAGAGCTACTTCTCGTGTCTCCCCTCCCTTCCATGGGACTTTGACTTTGAACACTTCCCCATAGGACCCTCCTGCCATCCTGTTCCTTGTGTCTGTCCAACCTGTGATGCAGTCCAAGTCATACTCGTACTTTCTCATCTTAGTCAGGTGGAACATTGCTAGCTGGCCCAGGAAGTTGTTGATGTCCCTACTTTGTGGCTCATAGGTTTGCAAGATTTCTTCACTGCTTCTGCTGTCTTTGAAGGTCTGGTCTATTGTCAGATCCATGATGCCCTCTAGCTTCTTGATGCCATCATCCATTTTACTCAGCAAGTCTCGCTGTGGCTGCATCTGCCTTTCTACCAGTTTAGTGAGCAGTTCCTCTAGATCTGATGACAGTGCCTGCATCAGGACGTCCACTAGGGGTGTATCCACGTTGGCTTGGTCCCAGTAGATCTTGAGAATGCACTCTGTGCTGCTGATGGTCTCCCATTCTAGCGACTGTGTTGCGCTCCATCTTCCTGGCCAGTGCAAGGATTTAGACGTAACGCCTCTTAAGAATGTGTCAAAAACCCGATCAGGAAGTGGGGTTTGGAAAAGAGCATCACGTGTGACATCCATGCGAGGCACTGAGTAGGAGCGACCTGTGATAAATGCCATTGCTTCCTGTTGGGCATTCTCAATGGATTTAACTGCTTTATTCAATTCCTCTTTAAAGGATGTTTCCTGATGAGTTATGAAACTCTCAAAGGAGGGACAATGAGCCAGAGTGTCTCCCAGGGCTTCGAAGAGAGCTTGCAGCCTTGAGAAATCCTCACCTCTCATTTCATGGACCAGCTTGGCTAAGACTTCTTGATGCTTCACCTTCCTTCCTGACGGGATCACCCAAGACACTATCACTGGGAGGTTTTCTACTGCCATCACATCTTTTTTCAGCTGACCATTCTTCACCAGGTTAGACAGGAAATCCTTTGTGGATTTGATGTTGTTCCCCAACATACTTTCCAATTTCTCAATGCCCTGGATTGCTTTGTCTTGAAATGATTGGAGATAATTCTTTACCTCTTGGTACTTTTTCATTTTAGACTCTTTGTCCAAGTTTTGACGGGCAAAGTTCAGCTGCACATTAATATTAAGCAGAGCCACCCTCAAAAGTCGAGTCAGCCACCTGAAATATTTATGAGACACAAACATATAGTTTTCTTACAATTGGGTCAAGTTGGGTAATTATCCCTATGATCTCTCATGATGTTACTTCTTTATTTATTTATTTATTGATCTTAAAAACGGTTGGGTCACAGGTACCTTCATTTTAGGACAACTGATTTCCAAAGTAGCCAAACACAAGACAGAACAAGTTACAAAGGACATACATGTAGACAATCAATTCTAAGGGTATTTAGTGAACAAAGAGTACAAGTAGTCAATCATTGGAAACAGGACATGTCAACTAAAACAAATAGTCAAAATCATAAGGCATAATCATAGTCCATGTCATTCCAGTCGAAAGATAAGTCAGTCCATGAGGTCAGATGTCATGCATTTAGTGCTCTCTTAAGGGCATTTAATGAGGTTGCTTGTTTGGTTTCATCATTTAACAAGTTATAAGCTGCTGCTGCTCTATATATTTAATTTAGTTAAATGTTCTCTGTCCCGATCTGTTTGTATATTTGGGTTTGCGCAGCAGATTTGCATACTTATTTATTGAGGTAAGAGTTTCAAAGTGAGAATTGGTGCACATTGTGGGTCTAGAGTTTTAAAGAATGTTCAGCATTATGCATTAATTGACATATTCTACAATTTTTGTATTCCAACCTGTACTGAGTGTCCAGTTTGATGTCCAGACTCTTCTGCAGCAGCAAGTCCAGACCATCCAGAACTTTGCTGAAGTCTTCAGACAGAATCCCTCCTAGCCTCAAAGCCTGTATATTAAACAATTAAATTATTACATGAATGTATTTTAGTGGCTATCAAACATTTACATATTTATACCCTACTGTATGGGTATAGAGACAAGTTGGCTGCTTAAAGTAAGGTACAAGGAACATTGCAGGCCTTAGTGCTAACGGCTACTACTCAGCCATTTTGTGACCACCTACAACAGAACCTGGATCACTCTCAAATCTAACCTGACTTACCTTTTTTGTTGACACAAAGAACACCTGTGTCTCCTTCAGACCAGGCCACATCTGTGACAGCTTCCTGAATGTGTTTGCCTTGAGCTTGTCCTGCTCCTCTGGCGAGACCTCAGCAAGCACAAGGTCCCACTTGTTGCAGATGAACATGGCTGATTCTGGGTTAAAGTCCTCAGTGTTCTCCTGTTTTGTATACAGCTTGAGAAGCTTTCCCAACTACAAAGTCAAAGTGGAATAAAAGAGACATTTAAATGACAATTGCCGACTACATCCCAAAAGCCTTACTCTTCCCGTTCCTTGTTCAGATAAGACTCACAGCCACTGGGTGGAGAATAATATGATCAACTTAATATAATTCATCCAAATAAGGATCTCTTTTGCATAATCAATTTGAAAAATTATTTTATCATTTGTCATTTTTGTTAATTAGCAATACCGGGCTAACTCGCTAACTCCGCCCCATCGTCTGTGGCCTGGCGCTCACATTCGCCCACTTCGGGGCTTGCGCGGACGTCTCTGGTTCCGCTTCTCTTATTTTTCTCTTCGAAATTTCTCCTCGCAGAGATGACGAAACAAAAGTCCTGCAAGGTTTGCAAGTTGCCCGTGAAAGGATATCCTGGCCCCACACCACAGGTCTCTCTGGTCCGAGGCAAGTGACACCGAAGCTCCTACAGTCCGAGACTTGCGGAACGAGCCAACAACTTGAGGAGATCTTTGGATCGACATCTAAGCCTAAGTCTAGGAAGCGTCCAACGTTTCGCAGGGACCACCTCCCCGGGACCGCAGATTCATGTATAAAATTTAGTGTGACGTAGTAAGAAGCTGATACTTGTCAGTCCCTACACCTGAGTGAGGGTCACAGTTGACACGGTGGCCTTAGCGTGGATTTGTTTAAGGTCACAGGATAACAGGTTGCGAAATCTGAGACCCTGGCACACACTGAAAAAGGTACTATACAACATTCTAAAATGTTAGGTCAGGTGATCATGACTTACCCTGTCCTGCTGCACTCCCCCTGCCCTGTAGATGTCAATGATGTACAGGAAGGCGAAGACTTTTGGCATGTAGTCAGCAACAACTTTGTTCAGCATCTCACTTTCTCCCACTCCTGGACTGTCCACTAGGACTATTCCTCCCTGAAAGCAAGATAGCGACCTGCTATATTGTGTTTATGTAAAAGCTCAGTTTACTGCAACATATTTGAGTGCTGCTTAGTATACTTAAGACAGTGCCATTGAGTCTTAAGAGAGCTGAAGCAGACTCTAGATTGAAAATAACAAGTTGAACACTCTGCAACTTCAACATCAGTGTAACAGTGGGGGGCTAATAGGGGGGCTACCAACTGACCCGGCTGATGGGTTAGAGTGTCTGCCTGTGGACTGGTGCCCGGGTTTGGTCATGGGTTCGAACCCCAGCCCGGGACCAGTCGGTTTTTATCATTCTGTTTCTACCGCTTGCCTCTGTTTCTTACATCAGCAACAATATTAGACTTTAAGTGTAAAAACTGACCTCTTTCAACTATTGATGATGATAATCTAAGAATACTGAATATGCTGAACATCATGAAATTTTCCAGTCTAACTGTCTTACTTGAAGAAGAGGAAGAGGCCAGAAGATCTCAATCTTCTCGGCAGGAGGAAGCTTAAGGCTGTCTCGGTCGGCTCCCTCTACATGTATGTAGCCTTTCAGCTCCTTCCGACGCTCTTCATGATCAGGTCCATCCAGTGGGATGCTGATCTGCCTTTGCCCTTGATCTGTGGGCTCCCTCAGATGGACCACAGCTTGTTCGGTCGCCCCATACTTGACCTCACAGACAGTGGAGGTGGAACTTTCAAGCGCCACAGGCAGGATTTCCTTTCCCAACAGCAGGTTCAGGAAGGTGCTCTTTCCAGCTGATGTTTCTCCTGAAGATTACAGTTTTCAAATAAACATTGATTTCGCTTTTTGTGATTCAATAATGATGGGTGAGCATACCTCCCACAAAATATTTACCATATTTATAAAATGAAAATCGTCATCTTTAAAGGACATTTCCAACAAGGTATCCCTATACCGAATTTCAGGTCATTCGGATTTAATACCAGGGGGCTCCAGATCCCAAAATGTACATTTTTACCTGAAAATGGCAAAAAAACAAAACAAATAAAAGCAATTTTAAAAGCCTGTATAAAAAAAATGATATGGTCCATTTTCTGATGGGGATAGATTAAATGGACTGAAATATGCTGTATTTCACGGTACTTTTATGTTTGTGGTTTTCTCATTGACTTTCTTTTTCTACATGCTGCCATTGTGAACATAATTTTTTTTAATGAACCGTGACTGCCATTTTTCCCAGACTGCCTACATTTGCTACGTAACCATGAACATGAATTACAATATGCTGGCGTAAATGTAATCCATAATTTAACACACCTGCTACAAGAAGACGACATTCCTCCTTGTCTAAGTGGCTGTGTACTTTTTTTGAGATGTCTTCCACCTCGTGAACAAACTGAATCTTCAGAATGTTCTTGATGCTCTCGTCCAGTTTGGGAAGGTAGACAATAATGGGGTGGCACGACTTT
This sequence comes from Branchiostoma belcheri, assembly GCF_001625305.1. Classification (NCBI taxonomy): domain Eukaryota; kingdom Metazoa; phylum Chordata; class Leptocardii; order Amphioxiformes; family Branchiostomatidae; genus Branchiostoma; species Branchiostoma belcheri. The sequence goes on from NW_017804509.1 coordinate 1,276,116, forward strand.
GCCAAGTGTTCTCGTTTTGAGTTGTGCGCTTCCAAGATTTCCCTCATGTTTTCTGCAGCCTAATGAAGCAAAATACAGGGAGATTCATTTCTAAAGGTTTCACTTCCAATTTACCATCATGATAATTTTAAAGTGACAGCAAGACTTGAGGTTCTTCTCAGAAATTCATGATCAGGGAACCATGCTCCAGGCTTGTTACCATTCGTAAAGAGCTCAGAGACCTCCACAGAAAATTGTAGGTTGTAATATACTATGTTCACAGCTGTCAATAAAGATCCTTTCTAGATTTTAAAGATTCATTGCATTTTGGTACATGTACAATGTATGTAGTTTGTCTATTCATTGGTTTGTCCAAAGAAATTGTCTCTATTTTTTAAGACAATTCAATGTACTTTGAATTCCATCATTAATAACATTACTTCAAACATTAAAAATTTATACTGCTATGGGGACAGAACAATTGAAACATTCAGGGTAACATTACTTACAATGTACATGTACGTACTGATCAGCAGATTTTACTTCGAATCAGTTATAATGTGGAGAAAACTTTTCATGAATGAAAACCTGGCCAAAGTGACAGCTTTTTCAACAGCACTTGTTTTAATTAGGCCCTGTGGAATTACAGTATATCTAATTTAGGCCATGTTGATTTGATTATATGGATGACATCCGCGCGCGCATGAATTTTCGGCCGTTTCAAAAAAAAAAAGTTTTCAACCATACTGTAAATCGTACAAAACAGTACTGTTGCAAAATGCGCAAAAATATACCGTAAGTTACAGAAAACCATACCAATGTCGTAGAATGCCAAAATCAAACGAAAAAAGACGAAATTGTAAAGAAATGAACTTGAAGACTAGATTATTCGCCAAACCATATTTGGTCAACCCTCATGACCACGTAGATTTCATAATGAAAACAACTTTTTTTTTATTCGCACGCGCGCATCAATTTTGGGGTTCCCGGATGATGTTATCCATATAATCAAATCAACATGGCCTTATTATCTACATACAGAATTTATCTCCAGCAGAGTTAGGGTTGATTTGCTCACCTGACCAGGACGTCTGCTTGTTGCTGCTATTTCCTGTCTGTCCCTGATCCTCTTCTTCACTTCTGCCTTTGCTTCCTCTTTTCCCATGTCTCCGATTTCATCCTCGGTCATGCCAAGGTCTTCGAGAAGCCTGGTTAACTTAACCAACTTCATCTTGTCCACCTCCTCCTCTGTGGGGAGGGCTGCCTTTGCCGCCATTACTGATATGATGACTATAATAATGGCCCAGATGTATGTTGCTGACCTGTGGAAATTTCAGATCTTATTTGTTATAAATTAAAGTAAGTTGCAATTGTGCACAAATGATAGATTCAAATGATGAATGTTCAAAGTTAAATGTTATTTGATGATAATTCTAGTGAGAAAGCTTTAAAGTAACCCCCATACAAAATGTCACGACATTTGACTTTCATAATGCATATTATTGGGCAAATATGTTTGGTGTGAAGATGTCTTCCGAATCAGTGTTTACTACAGTGACTGACTTCAACAATTGAAGTCAGAACATTCAACATGCATTAATTATAATTATAACTTAGAGCTGCCAGGTATGTATACAACAACTACAGACGCACGGCCTCAGTAACAGAGATGCTAGGTAACCTGAGATGGCAGTCACTTGAACACCGCCGCAAAATGGCTAGACTGACCACAATGTTCAAAGTCCTGCACAACACCATTTCTGTCCCCCACACCTCGTGTCTTGTCCCGGCAGCTCGATGCTCCCGCCGCACTAATCACGCTTTAAAGCTGCAGACCATCGCGAGTAAGAACAACTATTACAGGCTCTCGTTCTTCCCTCGCACCATCAAGGAGTGGAATGAACTTGAGCCCAGTAGTGTGGCGGAGGCGAAGTCCATCTCCCAGTTCAAAGCTGAGCTGGGACGGGCTTCGCTGCATTGAGCTGCTTCCCGGTCCTTGTACATATGTAAATACGTGTAACACTAGCACCACTGACTTCACTTGTCCTGTCCTTGCACTTGTCCATGTCCACCCCTACCCTACCCTTTGTTTGCACTTTGCACACAGTATTAATGCGCAGCCGCTAGTAATCTTCTCTTTAGAAGGCTAAGCAGTATCAAAGATGATGATGATGAACTTAAAGTTTTTATGTCCAATCAAACTCACCAGAATTATGGAATCATAGCTTTAGTTACTGTACATGTAAGTCAGGGTGAATTGTTAAAAAATGAATTCAGGCTTTACAGGTCTAAATGTACGGTGGAGCACAAGGCCTCTTGGCTATATGTGTCCTGCATATAGGACAGACACAGATTTGCCCAGTGCTGCCAATGTGCCAAGACCAGGTCAGCTGACTTTTGCCACTAAGAATTAACACAAGACTCAGTGTTTACTGCTCTCTAGGCCACAGTAATTTATTTTCTTGGTTCTTGAACATATCAAGGTGAAGATAGCAAGCAGACATCATAAAAGACAGGAAAACTTGAACTGTATTCACTCCTGACCATAAAACTGAGTGCACTCACTAAGAACGAACAAATCAAATTGGTATGGCCTGGGCCTTAAGCTAAAGGCCCACCTTAGACACAGATTTTTGTGACAGTGGTACTATTGGCAAATATGGCGGTACACAACTGGCAACATTCTGTACATTGCACTTTGACTTAGTCATGTTTTTATTCTTACTATTATCCCTTCCATGTCTGAATTCCTACAACACCACAACCATTATTGAGCTGAAAGTGCCACGATTGATTGATTTTTTAGCATCCATTGAAGATTACCTTACATTAACATTTTGTCTAATTCAAGTCAGAACCGAGTGATCGAGATGCAACAATTTCCACTAATGCTATATGTACGTATGAATGCAGGTACAAAGTTCCATAGACTGTAACAGTAACTGTAACAACAAACTGTAGATCTACTCACCTACAGCACGGTTCCCAGTTAAGATCTTGCCTACATGATTGTGTTGAGCAGCAAACTGAGCCCAGTTTAACCAGAGGAACCTTTAGATGATGCTTTCTTGGATGATGACTAAGAAAAATTTCTAGGTTCTAAGTTCAGACAACACCACAGCAGCAGTGAATGGGTGGGGTGGTTATCTTTTAACATTAACTCAAACATTCGCTTTTTATTATAATTAGTCAAGATTACTATGTTTGGAATCAAAAGAAACAGTTTAGAGTTGGGGCTGCTGGTTCATCAACGTTAAAAAAACTTATTTCACGGTCACACATGTAAATTAAATCACAAAATGGTTTCTTCCTAATTACGTATTAGGCAGGGCTGGAAATTGTACCACCTGTATATGCAGGCTAGTGCAGGTACAATTCCAGCAGTGCAGGTATTCCTGATGCATACCTGCACCTAACCTGCACTGGTCCATGGCCTGGTACTCATCCTATGATCATCATATATTAAGTGTATGTGGACTTTTATTTTCTGTATTGATTGTTACCTGTAATTAGACCTATCCTCATTGATTATTACCACCTTTGAAATGCAATGTCAACAATTGCAATGAATAAACAATTGCATTATGGTTTCTTAACAGCTTCCAGTTTGATCCATGCTTCTTAAAACCATTTTCCAACAGAGTGGTTAGGGTATAAAATTTGTCTGGTGTTACAGTTACTGTAGTAAAATTTGAACTGATACCTGCATCATTGTACATGAAGGTGTTCAGTAATTTCAAGTCCTGACATAAGGTCTGCAGGGGTATTTGTACATTCTGTCACATGATAGTCATGCATGTTTTAAGTGTCAAGCAAACAATTTGCACAAGAGGCTTTAGTACAATAATCATTGACAAAGGTCATTATGGTGGGAGGGTGTAATTCAGGGTACATACATTGTACATGTAAAATAATAATGTCAGTCAACATAATGTCAGTCTTTTTACCTTCGCCAAGAAGGTTATGTTTTCAGGGGCGTTAGTGTGTGTGTGTGTGTGTGTGTGTGTGTGTGTGTGTGTGTGTGTGTCTGTCTGTAAACACGATAACTTGAGAAGGCCTTGATGGATTGTCTTGATACTTGGTAGGTAGGTAGGTCTTGATGAGACCTCAAAATGATTAGATTTTGGACCCCCTAGCGGCTTGTTATGGTACTGCAGCTGAACTTCCGGTTTTGATATCTCATGATCTAGACATGCTATGGTGATGAAATTTGGATGGTAGGTAGCTCTTGTGCTGGGGAAGAAGTGACGTGAGTTTAGGCCCCCTAGCGGCTTGCTCTGGAACTGCAGGGATATATTCTTGAAAATATTCAAAAGGGGATAACTCAAGAACCAGTTGACGGATCGTCGTGGTTTTTGATATGTAGGTAGCTTACGTGATGCTTGATATAATTATGTGACAATTATGCAAATATGGATATAATTTGCATAATTTATCGGGAAATTCTATAAATCATCTGCATTCCATGATAGGACAATTGAAGCTTGTGACATTGGTAATTGACAAGGAGAGAAACACGGGAAGATATTGATTATTTTAATAATGACTTAATTTGCATAATTAATGAGAAAATTTTATAATTATGTGATGATAACTGCCTGGAATTTCATACTTGTGGTATTTGAAAGTTAAATTGAGGTGAACATCATTAAACATAATTTATTCAAATCAGGACCTCATTTGCATAATTTATTAGGAAATGCTAGAATGCATTGTTTGCTAATATAAGACTGTCTTTTGGTTGAGATTATGATAAAATGATATAATTCATGAAAATTAGGTTCCTATTTCTTAAATCAGGGGGGAATAATCTAATCTATATTTGTCAGTCATAAAGATTAACATCATTTGGCGAAGGTATGAGATCGGGGAACTCTAGTTATGCATGTGGCATCAATTTCATAGAAAGTGAAGTTCATTTTTTCTTAGAATGACTAATGAATTTTGTTTTTCTACCATTTTTTCTACCATAGAATTGAACTCATTGCCACCAAGTACAGTTAAGCATAATCACTAGATAGCTTTAAATGCAGCTAGATGAGCAAAAAGGCTACATGTAGGTGTGACAGATTGTTCAGTGTAATATAACGAACTGCTGTCGTATTGTGTGCCTGTAAAGCTGGTGTGTTATGCCACATAAAAAATTAAGGGCAGTTATATCGGCTATACAGATTATAGCCAGTTTCTTAGATATTTTATTACCTCTTTGATGTACAATGTACTTGGCTTTCCAAAATGTAGTGCTATTATCATATCATGTTACGTTAAAAAGAAAGTTAACATCATTTGTTACCAGGCTGGAAAATATCATAATGTTAGTGAACAGCTGTTCGCAGCTGGCTTCCCACATTAGTTTGGATATTGTCTGCTGCCTCATTAATTTTGATAGAAACCGTTATAAAATGTAAATTTTGGACCAGAAAATATAATGTTTTTACACTCTTTTCATCAGAGCTGCCTGGAAAAAAACATTTTCCCAGGAAAACGGCTGAAATAGCTTACTACATGTACTTCGTGTTTCTGAAAAATAAAAAAATAAAAATATAGGTCATTCCGATAACTTTTTTGCAATCTTTGATGATACAAATGCCTTGAAATTCCACATAGAACGCAGCTATTTGGGTCATCAGGCGACAAACCGCATCACCCTTGCTCGCGGACTAATACCAATAACGCTTCACTGGCCGACCAGCTTGACCACGCTGAAAAACACTTCAATGCAAAGTTAAGGTTGATTAATTCAAAAACTAATGGAAAATCTTAAACGATCGCTGAGCAATGGGGAGCCAAACTTAGCGTGACAACCAGGAACCTTAAGATTATTTTGCATAAAAAATTATCTTTACATTACTACCATATATCACCTGTCTGCGATGAGTACTTTTCCTGCGCCAGAGGTTTAAAGTCATGGGAAAATGCAGTGTTCTAAGGCTATATTGCCAAGCTTGGGTTCCAGGCAGCGTCACAATGGAGCAATTAGAAAACTAGCGTTTTTTTTTACAGACATCGCATTTCCCAAAACAAGAAAAATCTGCTCGGATACCTTGGCTATGGATATATGTGTTCTTTTCGTGGTTTCGGTGCCGCATACTTGCAGAAAACGTTCTTAACCGTTGGTATCGAAGACGTCACGCAGTGACGTCATCGGGTCCCCTGGGAAAACAGCATGGGGTCGCGTTTTAGGTTCGTCGCTTTAAAGTAAAATGAAGAATATGTCAGATTTTGACCTTGAATGATAGAGCAGAGTTCGCACTTTCCGAATCAAACGCGTCAGACACCAAACTCTTCACTATTTTGCAGTGAATGGCCTATTTAAGTCGCAGAACACTATCGATCAGAGAGGGAGTTCAAGATTATTGAGCTTTGCCATTGCAATAATTGGGCGGTAAGGACTGGTAACGGTGGACAGTTATACATGTTACAGAAATAATGATGACAATAATCTAAGATATCAATGAAATGTTCTGTATTTTGCAATGATAATGACTTTACACTTCTCTCACTTTATAAATTAAAGTAACTTGACTTATACATCAAATGATGCCTTGTTCCATTACAAATCTGTAGCAGCTGGATATCTGAGTTTTCATGAAGATGAATTTGGTGTATTATGTGTGAACATATTCAATAAAAGGCAAGAACTTCAAGATTTTGACACAGCAGGTTCATGATTTGATATCGTCAAATACTTGACATATTATATAGCATTGTTGACAAACTCACAAATTCTGGTCTATACATCTTGTTCCTCTCTCATAATAACACTAGATTTGACATACATGTATGCATCCCATTGTACCTTGTTAGTGAATATTTCTATCATGGAAGCAGGAATAAAACCATTGTTGAACATGATTTTGGTGTCTTGTACATGTGTTGACATTTGTAAGTCAGTTGTAAATTTGCCAACATCACACTTTTCACAGAAAAATGGCAGCTGTAGCTGCCCCTTTGATCTGAATATTATACTAGATCTGATCACACTATATTACATCTTTAACCAAGTACTAGCACGCAAATGACTATCAAACAAATTTTTTTCACAAAGAATGCTGAAGTATCAGCCAGGTACAGGTTTATCTATAATAAGCACAACATGCCACACTGTTTCACATAGTGCAAAAGATACACAAGATATTATTACCTTATCAATCCTTTTCATGGCTTGATGGATGTGTTGATTTTATAAAATTCTTGGAAAGCTATCTTCTACGATAACATCAAATTTTAAAGCTAGCCTACATGTTTACATGTAGTAAGAAAGATGCAAATTCAACCAGTTCTCACAAAACGGAATCACTACTTTACATAGTTTGCAATTCTCGGACAAAACTAGCTAAAATTATTTCATTACTGCTAACAACATACTCGAGTCACTACCAAACCTGATGAAGTACAGTACGCATATCTGAGATCCTTTGCAAACACTCCTGTATCTCTGGTCGTTTCCTTGGATCCTTCTTGAGACAGTCATGGATCAGCCTGGTCCACTCACGGGTGGGGGGGACTGTACCTCGCCAATGTGGCATTCTGATGTCCCTCCCTTTCTCCAAGTCCTTGTTCATCTCTGTTACATACATGTAAGTTTGCACAGCCTGATCCTTTCAAAAATAAAAACAAAAGTTACTGCATTGTAATCTCACCAGAATCATGGGATGAAAATGAATTTATATACAGATTCTGAAATGATTGTGCAAAAAAACATGCAAGCTGTGTAAGGCCATGGCAATTTCAGGCATTTTAGCAGTACAGTCTAGGCTTACTCATCTGTCGTATCGACAGGAGATTCCAACAACAGGTTTAAAATAATGCAGTAAAATAATTTGACATCCCCATGCTGAAAGTGGTGTGGCATTGTTGGTATCGTATTAGGCTGTTAGAAAGAAGCAAATCCATAAACTCAGTATAGGACTAAGGCCAGTATACACATTCTACATGTAAGCTGTAGGGAATGGAGAATGGTACAAATGCTAGTCAGTGCAACTACTTCCCAGAAGTTTGGAATCCCAGATTTCTTGTTGATGTTAAGATATATCTAACATTCTTAAAGGTGTCCTCAAACATATGGCCTATTTTCAGTAGTAGGCACATATCAGGAGTAGCAACTTTTCAAAAGAAAACATTGAGCTTTGATGTCCAACATTACCTTTACTTTTTCTCCCGTCCCATACAAGGTTATGCCATACCACATCTCCCACAGGATGAGGCCCAGGCTGTAGATGTCGGCACTCCTGTCATAGACCTTCCTTTCCTTTACTTCTGGTGCAGCATAGAGGGGGGTCCCAGCTATGGTGCCTGTGACTTTTACCTCTCTTTTGGTCTGTCCAACATCAGCAAGCTTCACTGTGTCCTCCTTGGTCACCTGGTGAAGATATCAAATAAATTATTCAACCTAAAGTTTACAAACATGGCTCTCCTGAGCCATTGTTTTTCTATAACAGGTGAACCAGCTTAAGGCTTAACATCAGTTTTGTACAATAATACATGCTGCGTAAGACCAGACAGATTCAAAGTTCTTTCAGACTCTTAGTCAACAACTTAACCAGATGACCACCTTGCCAATTTAGTTTGACTCTTCTTATGGGAGTTACCCATGTCAACTTATCTAATGTGAACATGCTTAGGTTGAAAATGTTTTTCAACAATAAAACTACATGTACATATACAGTTTGTTGTACAGGAGCTCACTTCTTACATATTGAGCAAATTACTTGTAGGTGAGACACATACCATAAACAATTAAATTAATATACAACCAATATGTGGGATGAAGTACTAAAATGTGTTAGCTTTACGTACTCCATTTAGACGTATACATGTACATGTATGTCCACTATATCAATAATGATGGTTGGTGAACTCTTTGAGGTCATAAGATACTAGTGCAAAATATATAACATAGTACATGTACCAGAATATTGATAAGTTTGAGATCTCTATGGATGTACCCTGCATCATGGATAGTCTTGAGTCCCTCACACAGCTGCACTGCCAGGTTCTGGGTGTAGCTGAAGGCTGCTGCCTTCTTCTCTGGGTTATGTTTCCACCAGGCTGGGTTACGGTCCCTGTGATGCACAATAATCATTCTTTTATACATCAATGGGTGAAAGAATTCAGTTTACATGTAACTTTGTATTTATCAATTCTCCACAAAGCCAAAGGAGGGACAAACTTTACTACTTGCCCTCCAAACACAATGTAGTGTAATACAGTACAAATTTGCACATACATGTACATTTTTGATGAATAATGCATGGAGTTGTTGATTCAATTAAAGATTCTTTAATTGTTTCTGTTCCTGTTCCTATGAAGATGTGGAAATACAAATATTTGTATAACTGTAGGAAGGAGTGATGCTTTCATTAAGTTAATGTACTACCCTTGGCCATGGTGTGTGCCAAATGGTGGTTATACTGGCAATCCTGTACAGATGCATAACTCTTTTAAGTCAATTATTCACAATATCCAAGCCTTACATGTACCTCTGTCCAACGATCCTGTCCGCCAGTGTTCCCTCACACAGCTCCATGACCAGCCCCAGTCTCAGCTCATCATCCTCTTTCCTGTACGCTGTGCCGTAGTACTTCACAATGTGATCTCCCTTCAGCTTCCTGGGGATAGACAGGTTTCTGTCAGTGACAACACACTTTTCAAAATTCAGTACAGTTTACAGAATGTATTGTATCTCCAATGGGTAGACCTTGATATCTTAAGTGAGTTGTTTACCGTAGGATTTCTTCCTCCTGCAGGTATTCCCAGGCAGTTTCTGTTGTTATGATGTCATATGGATAGACTCCAGATCCAATCTTCAGGAGTGCTGCAGGAGTCTCTGCTCCCTTCCATAGGACTTGAACTTGGTACACTTCACCAAAGCCCCCGCCTCCTATCCATGTGTCTGTCCAACCTATGATGCTGTCCAGCTCAAACTCATACTTTCTCATCTCAGTCAGGTGGAACATTGCCAGCTGGCCCAGGAAGCTGTTGATGTCCCTACTTTGTTCATACAGAGCTGCAGTAAGCCGAGTAAGTATCCTGAAAAATATGAATGACAAGAAGTTTGATTTGTTAGACCAGGCAAAAGTTTGACGTGTTGAATCCCATGATTATGACTTTCACTTTGGAACTTATCATGCATATTACTATTAGTCTTATTTCCTGGGCTAAGGTTTGGGGCAGTGTGAATTAATGCACATTTCATTAAGTCTGTAAAAGTCTAATGAACATTTTGGCATTAAGTAAAATTCTTGGGCTCTTTTAAATCTTGGAAGACAGTCTAAAGCATTATGCATTTTATAAATACATGACTTTTGTGAACATAATCTAAAATTGCCTTATATAGTAAGAGCACATCTTTAAAATTTCTCCTACCTGTACTGAGTTTCCAGTTTGATGTCAAGACTCTTTGGCAGCAGCAAGTCCAGACCATCCAGAACTTTGCTGAAGTCTTCTGACAGAATCCCAAATGGTCCTACTGCCTGTAGCAATGATAGTAAGTTCAAACCATGATTTTCTAATTTTTGTCCAAATTTCATAAGACTCACAGATCGATGTTTGAACCTGTAAGCTATGCTTGCCTTTTCTGTTGACACAAAGAACACCTGTGACTCCTCCAGACCAGGCCACATTTCTGACAGCTTCCTGAGTGTTTCACTCTTCACATAGTCTTGTTCCTCTCGTGACACATCTGCAAGCTTTACTTACCTTTTCTGTTGACACAAAGAAGACCTGTGACTCCCCCAGACCATGCCACATCGCTGACAGCTTCCTGAGTGTCTCACTCTTCACTTCCTCTTGATCCTTAGGTTTCACAGTGTCCCACTTGTTGCAGATGAACATGGCTGATTCTGGGTTGAAATCTTCAGCTTTTTCTTTTTTTGCATACAGCTGTAGAAGTCGTCCCAACTGAAATGTGTCATGGAATGATTACAAAAATGTGAAGTTATTATAATTCACTCACTCACTCACTCACTCACTCACTATCCTGGTTTTGATACACAATAAACATGTACAATGCTCCTGAAAAAGACGTACTGGTGTAAAATTGATTTTATGTTAGTTATCTCACGGGCTGAAGAACAGTGGCAAGTAAAGAGCTGGAGAATTCCAGCCACACATGGCCATGGGATAGCACCTAGAGAGAAGCCCAGAACAGAGTTTTTGTTGCTGGGATTGGCTTGAGGGAAGTAATTTAGAGAGATACTTGGACAAGTGTACATTGATGCAAAATTGTAATTCATACATAGGACTTGTTCCAAGAAGCTAAGTCTGTACCCTGTCCTGTTGCACTCCCCCTGCCCTGGAGCTGTCAATGATGTACAGGAAGGCAAAAACTTTGGGCATGTAGTCAGCAACAAGGTCATCCATCATCTCACTTTCTCCCACACCGGGACTGTCCACTAGGACTATTCCTCCCTGAAAGTACAATTATTCTTTTAGCTATTTGTCAGAATGTGTCAACAGACTATCATTCAAAATATCTTGTTGACAAATGTAGGCTAGAAAACTGATTAAGGTAATAACAATTCTTGTATACTATTAGTTATTTGAACAGAACTTAGTCAGTAATACCTAGAATATACCTGTAGGACAGCTATAAATTAAATTACAATCGATGTACCATAAGGTGCTTCAATTTTTCAACCTCTACTCACGATAGTACTGGGCTTTTCCTGTAACTGGTATCATTTTGAATGATGGTCTGACAGATTCAATATCCAATAAAGAAATTCATCTTATCAATCTAATAAGCTGTAGCTGCAGTAATTTTTCAGCAGGGCTTTCCTGAGATTGAAAGTTTAAACACTATCCTAATCAAGTTGCGAGCTAGCTTATCTATAAATTTAGCCTTACTTGAAGAAGAGGAAGAGGCCAGAAGATCTCGACCCTCTTAGCTGGAGGAAGTTGATCTCGACTGGCTCCTTCCAGATGCATGTAGCTTTTCAGTTCATCCTGACGCTCCTTTGTGCCGTCCAGTGGGATGGTGACTGTCTTTAGTCCCGTAATTTTGCCAATGATTCCTGACTTGCGCAGATGGACCACAGCCTGTCGAGTTTCTCCATACTTGACCTCACAGATGGTGGAAGTGCTGCTGAGGTGGGACACAGGCAGGATGTCACCTCCCAGCAGCACGTTCAGGAAGGTGCTCTTTCCTGAGGATGTTTCTCCTGAACATAGTACATATTCATGCAAATTTGTTAATTTAAAAAAGATTTAATATAATTTGAGTATTCAAACATGTACAGTGAAACTGATGTGATAAGGTTGTGTTATTACAGACTAACCTGCTACAAGAATGGGACACTCTTCTCTGTGTAACTGTGTCTGCACGTCTGTTAGGATGTCTTCCACCTCACAACCAAATTGTATATTCAAGTTTTCCTTGGTACTTCTGTCCAGACTGGGAAGGAAGGCTGCAATGTTGTGGCACAACTCTGCCAGGTGTTCTCGTTTTGAGTTGTGTGCCTCAAGGATTTCCCGCAGGCTTTCTGCAGCCTACATTTAGAAATGTTTACCTGTCAGAGTTCCATTCATTCACTTTCCACCAGAACATACATTTGTACAGTTCTTAACTAAAAACAGAAATTCTATCATTCAATGAATGAACTTACATGACTTATGTATTATGTAATACTATATAAAATTATGTATAATAGTGATGCTGCACACTTTGTCATCTACAATCATGTATGTTTTTTATTATTTTTCATGATGTTTTCTACCAAATGACTTACATTGTACATCATGAATGTCCTACATACCATTGGCTAAAACTTAGGGTAAGATCCTAGCACTTTCTCAGTAAATGTAAAATCAGATTCAAATCCTGTAAGAACAAATGTAAAATGTCTCTCATTGATTTTGAAAGTTTACCTGCATCTAGGTTTGTAAATTTAAAGCAAGCCAAAATTTATGTAAATTCATTTTAAAACTTATGTCAAGGGAGGGGTTCCTCCAAAAAAGGGAAGATGCTACCCTGCTATGATGATGATATTATGATATTGTTACCCTATTTCTAAAGTCACTAACAAAAATGCAACTGAAAGTGCCTGAAAATAAAATGTCACCAAGTACTGGCAGCCGCTGTTAGATTTGCTCACCTGACCAGGACGTCTTCTTGTAGCTGCTGCTGCCCAGATGTCCCTGATCCTCTTCTTCACTTCTGTCCTCGCCTCCTCTGTTTCCAGGTCATCAATTTCCTCCTCAGTCATGCCAAACTCTTTCCGGAGAAACCGGGTTAGCTTACCCAGCTTCATCTGGTCTATCTCCTCCTCTGTGGGGAGGTCTAATACTGTCTCTGCCATTGCTACACATACATGTATGTTGGTGACCTGTGTAAACAATAATGTTGCAATATGATTAGTACAGGGTAACCCTGTAATTGTTATAACAGTAATTGTTATAACTTTATAATCATTAAATGATACATTTACATGCTGAATGTTAATTCTTGACAACCTAGCAAACAAACAATTACTATAAATAATTCAACCTGCGAGTAAAGGGGGACTTAACAGCAGACGCCGGTTGATTTTGTAAAAGACAATATTTTATATTTTTGATGCAAAATCAACCAAGTTTGTAAAATTTGGGAAGTTCCATTAACAGTTTTTGACAATGTCATGTGGAGAGTGTGAGGGAAAGCTAAAGTTAATCTGAGAGATACAATTTTAGTGAGAAAGTGAGAAATACAATTTTAACCTTTGGCTATTTTTGTTCTTGTTTCAAAGCTTCGCATTTTAAAGTTTTTTCTTGAGAATTGAAATATCATGCAAATTGTGGGCTTACACAATTTTTGCAGGATCCTTCCACTGAGCCACCAGGAAAAGAAATCGTATACCACTTTCAAACCAGCTGGAAAACAGTTAAAGACAGACTAAATATAACTGGATTCCATTTTTTTCTACCTTCATAGCTTTAATCCTGTCCAGACAGTCCTGTATCTCTGGTCGTTCCTTTGGATCCAACCTGAGACAGTCGTGGATCAGCCTGGTCCACTCACGGATGGGGGGGACTGTATCTCGCCATCGTGGCATCCTGATGTCCTTCCCTTTCTTCAAGTCTTCTTCCATCTGTTTGGCATAAGCAGCATCCTGACAAAACAACAAGGAAGCCCCCATTGAGGTTATTATTAAACAATTATTGATGCATTGTCCAGTATCCTACATTAATGTCATATCAATGTCCATATCGCCTGAGGTACCAGCCAAACTGCAGGTCATGCATTGTCATCTACCAGTGACTACAGATATCCTGGGTACCAGGGGGGTCTGGTTTGGGACCAGAATAATGCTCGGCTTACGGTTGTATACAAAAGAGCATCATGAACAATGACACATGTTTAAGTCATTGCACACTATACAAATGTTCTGTGTGCCAATTGGCCTCCCCTACTTTGGAGTTCAAAGTTGCTACTGTCAGTAACTTAAAAGAAAGTAAGAAAATTAATTCTACACATACATGTAAATGTATATATATAGTAATACACACTGTCTCACTGACCTCAGTGTGGAGCCCATACAAGGCCCTCCCGTACCACATCTCCCACAGGATGAGGCCCAGGCTGTAGATGTCGGCACTCCTGTTGTAAACCTTCCTTTCCTTCACCTCCGGGGCTGCATAGAGGGGGGTTCCGGCTACTGTGCCTGTGATTTTCATCTCTTGTTTGGTCAGTCCAACATCAGCAAGCTTCACAGTGTCATCCCTGGTCACCTGGTGCATTAAGGTACATGTAAATCTTAATTTTTCAATGTAAAATACAAATCGCCGTGTCCTGCATGTCATTGCAGAATGGTAAGTGGTAAGTCATTGTTCAAACAGCAGTCTGGCAAATTTACCTACCCTACTGTATATTTGTTTACTTCGTAAATTATTTGTGAAACTACAAAGGCCGACATTTGCTTTGGAGCAAATGTAGCGGATGGCTTCACCACATTTTACGACATGGCAGGGAAAGAATGAGAAACACATTGTCAAGGGAAAATAATTCTTTACATTGATATAACTATAATGAAGTGACAACAGTTGGATAGCTATCCCCTACATTATTGATTAGGATTTTTAATTTCATGAAGCAAACTGTTGATTTTCAAGATAAAAAGACGCGTTTATGCCCCGCATTCCAATGCTGGAGCAGGAAAGCTTGACAAACCTACCAAAACACTTGAATCAAATCAAATCAAATTTTATTCAGTAAGGCTCTCGCGGGCGAATACCCAAATTTCGTCCTTATTACAGTATATAGAGCATTAAAAACAATGAAACATGAACATGAAACAACATAGGCGAACACAATATTAAGACATATTCGAAGACAATTACACGATTAAAATCTATGCATAATATGCGGTTATCACGAAGAATTTAGCTCAGGTACAATATATATAACACTACTTCTGGATTGTCTTGTTATAGAGACGAACAGCGCAATGAAGGAACGAGTTATTAAGTCTGTTAGTCCGGGCTTTAGGTCGACTGATTGTGCCAGAGTTTCTGAATGCATTTAATAATACTTTCAATATGGCATGACTTTGTACAGGTGTTAATTGAGTTAACTCAATCGAATCCCAAACAGCCGATCAGCAAGAAGAATAGAGGAAAGCTTCATGCCTATTGGTTGCTTGCTCTGCATGCCATTCTGATGACTCATGCCCAAATATGGTAACTTACTGCTATAATAATACATTTTCTATAACATAGCCAAAAAGCTCATTATACAAATAAAACCATTCTAAAAGCCTGTATCACAAAAATGAAAAAAAAAAGCCTAAGGGTTTTCTTGTTATTTTGCCCTAAAATGAAGGAGTTGAAGCAATTTACAGAAATGGCAGGAGAAGGAGAAGGGGAAGGAGGAGAAGGAGGAGAAGAAACACGAGGAAAAACAAAATATATGACTTACATAGTGGTGAAGTCATCATCATCATCATGCCTCCGGATTGTAAATCCAGTGAGGTACACTTGATAAAAGTTACTCCAGTGTATGTCCTATCCCTCATAGCAGACACCAGTGAAGTCATAACAACACGTAGCAGTCAATTGATACTTTATATGTACACTGTATATCAAAGTCATACTGTATATACTTAAGTCAAGTAAGTCAAGTATATCAAAGATTTAATCTAATGATGGCCTAATCTTAATCACAGTAATCCTGACTATCTGGTGAATTGTTTGAGATTACAAGAAATTTTTTGTATAACATACCAGTATATTGCTGAGTTTGAGGTCCCTGTGGATGTAGCCTTCCTTATGGATGTGTTTGAGTCCCTCACACAGCTGCACTGCCAGGTTCTGGGTGTAGCTGAAGGCTGCTGCCTTCTTCTCTGGGTTAGAACCCCACCAGGCTGGGTTACGGTCTCTGTAGCATACAAAGGAAAAAGGAATGCTAATTGTAATTTATTTTAATATTTCAGTACATATTGGCTTGGCTATGAGCAAGATTGTGAAATTTCTTACTCATCAACTGCAGTCTAGATGAGTTTACTAAGTAAATGAAGAATATATATTTCCTTTTTGTATCTAGCACTGTCTCATATATTTAAAAAACAACAAAACGATAGTACTCACACACACAGAGGACAGACACACGGCACAAAACCATATCACCTTACTTGTGGAAGGTAATAAGATGTGTGACATGATCATGAAGGAGTGAAGTAGATACTAAATATTTTCTTATCGGTAAGCTGTGATGATGCCTTTACTTTATAACTTATAAGTTATACTGTACTATTGACATGCAGCTAACTGTAGATGGATTTTCCCCAACTCGTTTACACTCACTCACTCACTGTCCGGTTTATCGTCTGTTGTTCCCCGTCTTCCGAGGGTTAGACGTTTAATACTTAGCAACCAACTTGAACCTTTTAATCCAATCTGATTCAGTTCCTTCCATTATACCCTCATGGCCTCACCTGTTGCCAATGATCCTGCTCTCCAGTGTTCCGTCACACAGCTCCATGACCAGCCCCAGCCTCAGGCCACGCCGCTCCCTCCTGTACGCCGTGCCGTAGTACTCCACAATGTGGGCTCCTTTCAGCTTCCTAGAGGCAAAATGTTTTATTGACAGTGATGAGAAAATTTTTGCTTGAAAGCTATCGAGAAGAAGAAAATAAAGATAATTGATCAATTAGCAGTAAAGAAAAAACCTCCCCCAATTGTTGTTTTGAAAACCATGATCTATTAGGAGGTAAATCTGAACCACTCCCTTCAGGGCAATGAAGTCTACTTCAGTCTGTTTCCTTGCAACATCTTTCATCTCTACTGATTTGCCAAAAGCAGTTACTCAAGCACCTGGATATGATTTTGAAAACGTCAGACGTTTCAGCTAGTACTAGCTGAAACGTCTGACGTTTTCAGTTACTAGCTGAAACTTCTGACCGTTTCCAAAATCATATCCAGTTGCTTGAGTAACTGCTTTTGGCGTATCGTATTACCTGGATGTCTAACCTTCATCGACGTATCTCTACTGATTGTCCATTGGATTTTGGATAAAGCTGACTCAGGGGTACTTAATTGTGAATGTTCTGTTCATTGAAACTGACATTATTATATGTTTAACTTAACCAATCTCAATTGAGATTAAGAGTTGCTCTAGCTGCCTTACCGTAAGTTGTCTTCTTCCTTCAGGAAGTCAGAGGCAGTTTCTTCAGTTGTGATGTCGTATGGCATGAGTCCAATCTTCAGTGCTGCTGGAGTCTCTGCTCCCTTCCATGGGACTTGAACTCGGTACACTTCACCAAAGGAGCCGCCTCCTTTCCTGTTCCTTGTGTCTGTCCAACCTTTGATCTTGTCCAGGTCATACTCGTACCTCCTAGTGCTTGTCAAGTGGAACACTGCCAGCTGGCCCAGAAAGTTGCTGATGTCCCTACTTTGCGGCTCATAGGTTTGCTTGATCATTTCATTACTTCTGGTGTCTTTGAAGGTCTGGTGTATTGTCTGCTCCATGATGGTCCTCATCTTTGTGATGTCGGCTTCCAGTAGAGCCAACAAGTTGCGCTGTGGCTGCATCTGCCTTTCTGCCAGCTCAGTGAGCAGTTCATCTGATGATGACAGTGCCTGCATCAGGATTTCTACCAGGGGTGTGCCTGTAGGTGCTTGTCTCCAGTAGTTGCGCAGTATGGATTCTACCCTGCTTTTGGACCCCCAAACTGCCTTTGCAATGCTCTTTCCAAACCTCCCTAACCTACTGCTCAGGGACGACAGTGATAATCCTTTCCAGAATGCAGCCAAACGCTCCCAAAAGGATGCTCTGTGGAACAGAACATTACGGATGTCCATTTGCCCCGTTACACCTTGGCCACAACTGCAGGCATGCATTGTTTGCCGGTGTGCAGACTCAAGTGACTCAACTGCTTCTTTCATTTCCTGCTCAAAGTGCCTTTCAATGGAAGTCATGTGGTCTTGAAACGAAGGACAGTGAGCCAAGTCATCTGCCAGGGCTGCATAGACATCTTTCAATTTGGAGAAATTCTCATCATCCCATGGGGTTTTCTTCTCATATTTCATCTTAGCCAAAACATTGTTATACCATGAGTTAAAGAGTAATTGCGATGCCGGCCTTGCCCAGGAGATCCCTACTGCATTCAATGTATCCTTTTTCAGTTTACCACTCTCTACAAGGCTAGACAGGGTATCCTTTGTGGGCTTCATCTTGCTGCTCATCAAATTTCTCAATGCCTCCATTCTCATGTTTGTTTCCTCTTGGAATGATTGAAGATGTTCCTGAGCCTCTTTGAACATTTTCACTTTAGTGTCGCTGTCCAGGTCTTGACGAGCCACATTTAGCACAGAGTCAACATGTCTCAGAGCTACACTCAAAATGTCAGTCAGTAACCTGAAACAAGTAGTATAAAATAACTTTTAACTTTGTGTCATCTCCTTTGCCTTAAGCTGTACGTATACGCTACGCATGGGTGCATATAGCTCACTGTATAAAATGTAATCCTAACAGGCCTTAAGTTACAATATTTGGTAAAGGTGCACAGAAAGAAAAACTCAACAATGTACAAAAAAATACTTAACAATGTACAAAAAAGCTTAGTGCTTGCACTTGCACATGAAGGGGTACATGTAAGTCAAGCCCTACTAACTTAACAAAAACAAAAAAGTATGGAAACTAGACTCGATACTGCCAGAAAAAGTGCTTGTCTTGCAAATGCAAAGTACTGTGTTGGCACAGAAATTTTTGCCCTGCAGGCCGGCATAGTCATGGTCTTCCACTCATCAATCACAATGTATGACAAAAACTTCAGAACTATATTAAGTCCACCAGAGTTGAAAAAGTTATCATTAGGCCACACCGACTTAATTTTATGGATGACATCCGCTCGCACATTGATTTTCGCCTGTTCTAAAAGAAAAGGGTCCGTGGTAGTTAGCGATAATACGGAGCAGAACACCAAGTCTACCGAAGCTCCACGACTCAAGAACTCAGTTCATTACGTACAATGTATAGTGCCGATTCATAAATTACATAAAATGCCAGCATGCACTGGTTTGTCGTATACAACTGCTGCAAATTCACCAGTTTTGCATTCCTGTGGTTTAGCAGCATTTTTACTTTTGGCCGGAATTTTTTTTTATTTGCCCGCGCACACTAGTTTGCCTTATTTTATAGAAAAAAAAGTTACCATTTTATAAGGCAATCAACATGCTATCTAGTACATGTAATGACAATAAAATGAATAAGGAATCAATGGAGATATGACCAACCAGAGTCAAGTTTTCATCAAATTTTTTATAGGTTTTCTCCCACCTGTACTGAGTTTCCAGTTTGATGTCCAGACTCTTTGGCAGCAGCAAGTCCAGACCATCCAGAACTTTGGTGAAGTCTTCAGACAGAATCCCAAATGGTCCTACTGCCTGCAGCAACAATAAAGTAACAATCATGAGACTATCAATAAGTCATGTACTAATAGTATTTGCTGATGACACTGGAGTGTACAACACCATCACTTCAATGGAAGACCAGGCCCTCCTACAATAAGACCTCATGGCTTGGTGACTGGGAGAAGAGGTGGGAATATGGCATTTCATCCTGGGAAGTGTCAGACGCTTCATGTGACTTGCAGTGGGAGGGTCATCCTTCAGTACGACTACCAGCTTACATGTACACTAGGTTAGAGACTAAATGTCAATTACTTTGGGGTTATCATCACAAAATACCTCTTGGAAAGAGCCATCAACAACCTGTGCGATAAGACTTTGCATTGGGCTTTCTGAAGATAAATCAAGATCAGTTCTAGACGCATCAAAGAGATGGTGTACAGTACGTTCTATACTAGAGTGTGCAGCAGCTGTATGGGAGCCATGGGCCCATACCCAACAAGACATCAACAGACTTGAGGACAATGCAGGGCAGCAGCTGATTATCCTCTCCTGTATTGAGTATGATTGATGTCGCTTCAACAGGAAGAGAAAATAATAAGTTATGTGCAAATACACTTTCTAGAATGATGTTCAAGAAAGTAAGCCAGGTGCTAGTACCAATTTCATACTACATGTATTTTATTATATATCTGATGTACTGTATGTATGAATGTTTGAGTCTGCAAGCTATGCTTACCTTTTCCATTGACACATAGAACACCTGTGACTCCTCCAGGCCAGGCCACTTCTCTGACAGCTTCCTGAGTGTGTCACTCTTCACTTCAACTTGATCCTCTGGTGGCACCAGGTCCCACTTATTGCAGATGAACATGGCTGATTCTGGCTTGAAATTTCCAGAATTGCCCTTTCTTGCATACAGGTGTAGAAGTCGTCCCAACTGAAATGTGTACAATCATGATATAAAATGGCATAACACATATGATAAACATGTACAAGTTTAGCCTATAGAAATAAGGAAATTTCCCAGGAACAAAGTCTTGTAATTATAAGACTAATTAGGCCAATAGTTTGTTCTACAATGTCATGACATATCTACTGGTAACTTCAGTGCCGGGCCTAAAAAGTCATGAGCCCTTAAGTTTGATGTTAAAATTTTACATGACATTAAAATTTGAAATCATATTATCCTGTTGTACAGTAACTGAGATAAAAAAAAAACTTAGTTACTCTCCCATGCAGCAGAGGTTTGGGTTTTGGCATATTCTTGACATTTTTAAGGCTTTTTTTATCAGGGTTTTTTTTTTGCAGTGGAATTTTTTTTATGCCAACTCAATGTAAAAAAAAATCCACTGCAAAAAAAAAACCCTGATAAAAAAAGGCCTTAAAAATGCCAAGAATATGCCAAAACCCAAACCTCTGCTGGGAGAGTAACTAATATATATATAAGTAACAAACCCTGTCCTTCTGCACTCCCCCTGCCCTGGAGCTGTCAATGATGTACAGGAAGGAAAAGACTTTTGGGATGTAGTCAGCAACAACTTGGTCCATTATCTCATTCTCTCCCACTCCTGGACTGTCCACTAGGACTATTCCTCCCTGAAAGTAAGATAATGACCTGCTATATTATCCTCCCTCAAAGCAAAAATCATTAACTTTATTAGCTGTTTTCAACAGTTACTTAGTAATATGTTGTTGACACAATTTTTCTAAGTTACAAGAAGGTGACATCAACATGACATCGTTATCATTAACAGTAATCAGTAATCAGAAGATAATTTTGGTACATCTAAGTGGTTTAGAAGTCTGGAGTCTTTCTTTTGCTTGCTCCTTTGATATTATTATAAGTTTTTAAAATATATTCTACTCACAAGCTTGAATAACTCTATAACTTGGACACTGTATACTATTATTAGGCCACACCGACTTAACTTTATGGATGACATCCAGAAAAAAGATCACGTCCACCGAGGCTCTGGCCTGGCTCTAGGCCTGAGTAGTCCATAGTAGTTAGCGACAATACGGAGCCAGGCACCCAGGCTACCGGAGCTCCACGACTCAAGAACTCAGTATATACGTACAGTGCCGATTCATAAATTCCGCAAAAAGCCAGCATGTGCCGGCTTGTTATATACGTTGCGATGTACTGCCGCAAATTCACAATTATTACCAGCTTTGTATCCATGATTGTGGTTTAGTAGCATTTTTATTTTCAGCATGAATTTTATTTTATTCGCCCGTGCGCACTAGTTTGGGGGTCTTCAGAGGATGTCATCCATAAAATTAAGTCGGTGTGGCCTTAGCTAGTATTACTCAGTCTGGTATCATGATAATCGATGGTCTGACTTGTTCAATGAATGTTGCTGATCTCATAATCTAACAGCAACAAGTTGCTAGACCAGGTGCTCAAGGTGATGGAGCGGGTTATAGAACCGTTCATCAGGGAGCAAGTAGATATAGACTCCATGCAGTTTGGCTTTATGCCTGGGAAAGGTACCATGGACGCCATCTTCATACTGAGACAGTTACAGGAAAAACACCTTGCAAAGAGGAAGGACCTGTACTTTATGTTTGTCGACCTAGAGAAGGCCTTTGATAGAGTGCCAAGACAAGTGCTATGGTGGGCCATGAGGAAGTTGGGTGTAGAAGAGTGGGTCATCAGGGTTGTACAAGCCATGTACAGACATGCTGCATCATGTGTACGTGTGAATGGCAGCTACAGCTCTGAGTTCGAGGTCAAGGTTGGTGTTCACCAAGGCTCTGTGCTCAGCCCACTGCTGTTCATCATTGTCATGGAGGCGCTGTCCAGGGAGTTTAGGACTGGATGCCCCTGGGAGATGCTGTATGCTGATGACTTGATGTTAGCTGCAGAGTCCCTTGAGGAGCTGGGGCGTAGGTTCAGCTGCTGGAAGAACAGCATGGGGTCACGCGGCCTGAGAGTGAACACAGGGAAGACCATGGTCCTCCACAGCACACATGCCCACACCAGGCCTGTAAAGGAGTCCGGGAAGTTCCCTTGTGGTGTTTGTAGGAGGGGCGTCGGCACGAACTCCATCTTCTGTGGAAAGTGCCGACACTGGATACATAAACGGTGCACAAACATCAAGGGTAGCCTGAGGGTAGACACCAACTTCAAATGCAGGAGGTGTACTAGTGGACTCCTCACATCCCCTCAAACACCCACAGAACAAGTGACTGTTGGCAACGAAAGCCTCAAAGTATTACCTACCTTCTGCTACCTGGGAGACATGATAAGCCAGTCTGGGGGCTGCTCTGACGCAGTGACTGCCAGGATTAGGTCTGCCTGGAAAAGCTTTCATGAGCTTCTCCCCATCCTCACGAACAGCTATATACCTCTTAGAAACCGTGGGCATGTCTTCAACTCTTGTGTCAGAAGCGTCTTACTCTACGCTTCTGAGACATGGGCTGTGACAGCAGAGGACATGAAGAGACTGATTAGAAGCAACAAGGCCATGGTAAGGATGTGCTCCAGGTAACTGGCAGACCACCAGTCAACTGAACAGCTACGCACTTGGCTTGGAGTCCACAACATCCAGGACACAGTAAGATCCAACAGACTAAGATGGTACGGCCACCTCCAGAGAATGGACAGGGACAAATGGCCAAAGAGGATCCTCACACTAGATGTGGAGGGTCCAAACCCCCGTGGCCGCCCTAGGAGGAAATGGTTCGACAACATAAGGGAGGACCTCCACCACCTGAACCTGGGCAAGACCAACCCACAGGACAGAGACAAGTGGCGAGCGGCCATCAAGCCCCAGATGTACTGTGCAAGCACGTCTAACCCTCGGAAGACGGGGAACAACAGACGATAAACCGGACAGGTAACAACTGTATCTTAAAATTTTCACCAGGGCTTTCCTGAGAGTCTCTCCAAATCAAGTTTTGAGCTTATCTAAAAAGTTAGCCTTACTTGAAGAAGAGGAAGAGGCCAGAAGATCTCGACCCTCTCAGCTGGAGGAAGTTGGTCTCGACTGGCTCCTTTCACATGTATGTAGCTTTTCAGTTCATCCTGACGCTCCTTTGTACCGTCCAGTGGGATGGTGACAGGCTTTGGTGTCATGATTCCAGATTTGCGCAGATGGACCACGGCTTGCTTGGTCTCCCCGTACTTGACCTCACAGATGGTGGAAGTGCTGCTCAGATGGGCCACAGACAGGATGTTCTCACCAAGCAGCCGGTTCAGGAAGGTGCTTTTTCCTGAGGAGGTTTCTCCTGAACAAAAAGAATTTTGTGTCATGCTTTATGAATGTTGTAAATTAGTATGAACAATAAATTAAAGTGCCCAACAATGCATCTTCTGCAAAATTTATTTTCGGTCACTTGAATACTTCACTGATGAATGTGTTCTGTGCTTTTGCTCTCTGGATTAAAAATAACCAAAAATCTGGAAAACATATTGAATGTAATAATTTAAAAGTAACTGTTACAATAAAAGGAAAGAAAACTCTGGGATATTGCCCAATGGCCAAGCTATTCTCCTATCGTCAAGTAATCCTTCAATCATGCTCTTACTAATAGATTACCCAAATGATACTGGGTTGCAGAAGAAACCTATGTTTCCATGTACCCATATGATACAGGGAAAAACAGAATATGATTGAAAGTATATTAAGACCGTGTAGTGATATTATTGGTCACCACAGAAGCAGCAAAATACCATGATCACAGTGCAAAAAAATGTGATAATCACTGATTCAGAAGTAATACTACCATGGTCAATAACATTACACTAACCTGCAACAAGAATTGGGCACTCTTCCTTGTGTAACTGTGTCTGCACATCTGTTAAGATGTCTTCTACTGGACGACCAAACTGTGTCTTCAGGATGTCCTTAGTACCCTTGTCCAGACGGGGAAGGTAGGCAGCGATGCTGCGGCACAACTCTGACAGCTCTTCTCGTTTTGAGTTGTGCAAAGCCAGGATTTCCCGCAGGCTTTCTGCAGCCTACATTTAGAAATGTCTGAGTTTTAGGCAACAAGATGAACTTTCCAACTAGTCATTCATTTTGGCATAACATCTATCTGACTCTAAATACTGGGCGCATATAACTTAAAGGTGGAATCAGGCTTGCTTTGTTCCCATAACCTGAATGTACCCCCTCACAACAAGCAGGCCTGTTCATGAACCCAAGGATATGTACAAGACAGTCATGTACATGTTGTACAATGTATTACTATTAGCCTTGTCAGCTTGCATGCATTGTGAAATCAATTAGAGCTATTAATTAAACTGCTTAAAATTTTTGTTTAATGTTTATTGTAAGATATGTCACAGATGCTTTCCTTTAATTAATAAAATTTGCCAATTTGCTTTCTATGAAGTTTAAATAACTACAGCATCAAAAATCCCAGCCAATAGTATCAAGGCCTCAAAATCAATATCAAAATAATTCAGTTTCTGATTGGTCAATGATGTCTCAATCTTCTTGCTGACTCGTGTCATAAAACTCATGTCATAGTAGGAAAGTCCCAAGCATGCGTGCTGTTCAACCAACCAATGAATGGAACTGAAAACAATTGATTGCCACTACCCTCTTAATTGTCTTCCTACCTATTACAGTTTCTCCATGTATGTATACAGTAACTGTTGTCATCAAATGCTAGAGAACCAGGAACAGCATCGATCATTTGACGTTCAAACAGCCGGACCAATCTCGAATATGGACATACCGAAGAAGAAGCCAACAACAACACAGATATACACATTTGTACAGCAGTTCTGGGGTTGATTTTCTCACCTGTCCAGGTTGTTTCCCTGATTCTTGTGCCTCTCTGATCCTTTTCTTCACTTCTGCCCTTGCCGCCTCCTCACTTGAAAGTTTAACCATGTCGTCCTTAGTGATGCCATCTTCTTGTAGGAGCCAATATAACTCACCAAGGTTCATCTTGTCCACCTCCTCCTCTGTGGGGAGGGCTGTCCTCTCTGCCATTGTTACTGTACCAATGTGGTGGCACACACTTCTGTTTTATGTATACTGACCTGTGAAAATATCAAATTATGTTGTAATAAATGTTGTCATAAACAGAAACTTATAGTCATATTAACTGTTGCAATGCAATATTGTGTATAAATTGCATTATTTGGCAGCAATTCTATAGCAACATGATGATAGGTGGGTTAAAAAGCAAGCAAAATTTAATACATGTACAGCATATTTCACTCCATCTCTTTCCCCTATCAAAAATGATCTGTTCTGTGTCAAGCTTTTACAGAATTGGACCTTTATCCATGAGTCTGAAGATGTGTCTGAAGGTGCCAAATGTTTGGGAAACTTTGAAGATACTGAGCAGAAACATTTGTCTACTTCAAGTCACAAATATTATATCAATGATACAATAATTCCGACTAAAACTCATCTACAGCACAGTCCAGATCTTGCCTAGCTACATGTATGGGACTGGGAGTCAGTTGAAATGAGGTAGGTGTAGGAGCTAAATATGAATCATGTCTAAAAACATATCAACTTCCCCTAGACATGCACAGTTTGGACAGTACTATAATATCAATGGGGGGTGGGGTGTTCAGACAGGAAGTGCTCTTAAAAAATCAATGAACACATAAAGTCACCTGTTAATTCCCATAAATACCCTACTTCAGTTGGGTATATATATATGTACAATTATTATATTAATTCATATTCTCCCTTGCTGGAGCATTCTATTGGAAATGATATAATTATAAACTCTCTAACAGTCTGTATGAATGTAAAATGTTACAAACTTACAAAGTTTGACTCTCTAAGGTATAAAGAAAATAATTTTTGAAAATAGGGTGACCACTGTGTGTGTTAATAGTAAAAACTGTAGCACCAACTCACCTTAGATCAGATGCAGCTACTTTCTTCAGGTAACATCCAAGAAAACTCCAGAGGGACGTTGGATCTGTACTTGACTCTCGATGGGCGCGCTGCAAAATGCTGGTGTGGCGACTGGCTTGTGCAAATCAACTGGACAAGGTTTGCTCAGACCTTTGGTCATCATATGACTTGATGTTGACTTTAGCAAAAGTGAAAATGCTGATGTAACTCTTGCTACACCTCTATTGGTGGCTCTTATCACAAAGAGGGATGAACCATTAACATACCTGGGGGAGGGGCAGATGTGCCCATTAGTGCATGTTCCTTCACTTAGTAGTTTGAGCTATTTCTGACAGCCTCTAAAATAATAATTGATTTTGTTGGCCTATTTCAGTTATTTTTCATTGACACAACGTAGTTGTATTACCCCTTAGTTCGCATTACTGTGTCCAGGTACAAGTGAGGGCCCGCATAAGTGATTACGAATTACACAAAATTTTCACCGCCCATTATGAATTTTGTTAAAGTCTCACAGCTAATTATTACGACTTTATGCTTTCTGGCTAATGTACTAATTACAAATTACATTGAATTTTGGGGAAGCTGCCTACGGATTACAAAGACTAAAAATGCCTGATTACAGCTCACGATAAAGGGTATGCAGGCCCCCACAAACTACATATAACTGTAGTGAATCCAACCTGTGACTTCTAGATCCAATGCTAGCCATGCCATTCAGCCATTCTAGATCACCCAGTCACTTGATTCTAACTGTTGGTGAGCCTCCTTGGTGTACAATGTATTTTCCAACATGTTACATGTACATTGTAGTGCTGTCACCTCATGTTACGTTAAAAAGAAACAATCATCCTCAACCCAAAGCATTTGTTACCAGCACTGCTCTTCATTAGCAAGGAATTTGATGCAGAGGTACTCACTGGTACATGCGACATGTAATACCATAATTATAACATATTTACCTTGACCTTTCACTAATGTCTACAGTAAGATTTTTAAAAGTCTGCATGGCTTTCAGTTATGAAGGATATTTCATGATTCCATCTATACCACTGGACAAATAATGCTGCAAGCTGCAGGGATATGTTTGTTTAAGCACAAGATGCCACACTAACAACAATATACAATGTAAACTCCCTAGCACTTTTTATCAATTGCTTACAATATGTATCCATAAAGCCTGTGTCTGTAAACCGTAACTCTCACGAGTGTAGGTTCGGAAGTGATTGGTCATTAATTATCCTGATGAAGGCGACAGTGGTTGTTGAAAATTTGATCTCTCTGTAACCCTTGTGTTGGAATAAAGTTCAACATTTTACTACCAACATAGATGAACTTTGAATTCATTATTAAAACATTTCACTCTGTTTCCCATTTGTAGTAGAAAAGCTATACAAGATGTCAAGTAAAATTTACCTTGTATCCTTTTTGAACAGCTTGATGGATACCTCGAAGGCTACTTTTAAGATAACATTGAAAGCCAGCCTGTAAACAATGTCACGTGTATAAATTAAATCTGCCAAAATAGAAACACTACTCCAACAAAGCACAATCACCACTACATGTATTTTGGTTACTGATGACAAAGAACAGTCATTACCAAACCAAACTAAATATACTTCTGAATCAGTCTATTTTTTGGTCTGCTCAAGCTTCATAGCTTTCATTCTGTCCAGACACTCCTGTATTTCTGGTCGTTCCTTTGGATCCTTCTTGAGGCAGTCCTGGATCAGCCTGTTCCATTCAGGAATGGGGGGGACTGTTCCTTGCCATTGTGGCATCCTGATGTCTTTCCCTTCCTTCCTGTCTTCTTCCATCTGTTTGATGTAAGTGATATCCTGACAAAACAATTAAAGATTATTATAAATATATAATAATAATTGCATTGTGATCTGTCTCAGGCAGAACTAGTTCTGGGTACAGCTGAACCAGACAAATCCTGTTTTACAGATTCTGAAGCGCTACATGAATACAGACTTTCAATGTGATGTAGTACAAAACATTTTAAGAATCTTAACGTTATACATGATAAAAATGAAGAGGAGCAAGGGGCCAGTTCTGGCCTAAGCATTTAGGCAGCTACAAAAATGTACACAACATTTTCTCTAGATACTGGTTAGCTATGTTTTGATTTGCACTGTAAACTAAGGTAACTGGTAAATGGTTTCGGTGCAAACATTACAATTAAGACCAGTCCTATGTCATGTGGTACATGTTTTCCACCTTTCGAGATGGAAGGATGCCTACAGGTACATGTACATGTTACAAGACATTTGTGTACTAAAAGGTTTTAAGACAGTAACCTGGAGAAAAGTGAGAAATCTGCACACAGTCTGACTGACCTGGTGTCCATATAGAGTTCTGCCGTACCACATTTCAAACAGGATGAGGCCCAGACTGTAAATGTCAGCGCTCTTGTCGTAAACCTTCTGTTCCTTCACCTCAGGGGCTGCATAGATGGCAGTTCCGGCTATGGTGCCTGTGATTTTATCCTCTCGCTTGGTCTGTCCAACATCAGCAAGCTTCACTGTGCCGTACTTTGTCACCTTGACAAGTGCAGATATGAAACAAACCTTACCTGCCAACAGTTTACTTGCAACAATTTTCAAAACATACTTTGTAACCATAAAGAAAAGATCTCAAGGTAGTATGATGATGATACAATGTACATTATGTTTAAAAGAGGAAGTCTAAAAATTGAGACACAAGGTAATCAGAGATTGCAGACTTAAGAATGATGCATGCAACTCAATCGGTATTACATGTACATGTACAAGGTCATATGTTTTTTAAATTAGCAGAATGTAAAGATGCTAAAAGCAGAAGAGATGTGTGGACTGTCTGGTTGCCTGCTGTGGTTTGAGTCCTTTATTCACAATCAGTTACAGAATGATGTGGTCTGTCTATGACAACTTACTGTCAGAGGAGGTGGTCTACTAAAACACATTGCTGCATACAACATACCAGTATATTGGTGAGTTTGAGGTCCCTGTGTATGTATCCAGCATCATGGATCTGCTTAAGTCCCTCACACAGCTGTATGGCCTTGTCTTTGGTGTAGCTGAAGGCTGCTGCCTGCTTCTCTGGGTAAGAACCCCACCAGGCTGGGTTACGGTTTCTGCATCTGTAACATATATAATATCATGGTTTTTAGACGACATGTCATGGTCAGTGGATGCTATAATTATGTCGACATAACACTTTCCCAGGAATGTTGGCTTTTGCAACATATAGTTTTCATTGTAAGAAAATATTGCTGTGAATTCACACAGTGCTATATTTTTGATGGGATGTATGATTCCTGTTCTTTTTGTCTTCAAGGGATAAAACTGTTGGTGATAGTGTTCTTTCATTGCAATATGAATGGAGTAAATGTGCTAGCAGGGCCTTTAAAGTCAACAATCATATTTAACCCTTACTTCTGTCCAATGATCCTGCTCTCCAGTGTGCCGTCACATAGCTCCATGACCAGTCCAAGTCTCAATCTATCTGACTGTCCGTCTGGCTGTCCCCCTTCTTGTCCACATTGTTGTCCACATTGCTGTCCACCCGGCTGTCCACCTGGTTGTCCACCCAGCTGTTCACCTTGCTGTCTGCCCGGCTGTCCACCTTGCTGTCCACCTTGCTGTCCACCTTGCTGTCTGCCAGGCTGTTCACCTTGCTGTCTGCCTGGCTGTCCACCTTGCTGTCCACTGGGCTGTCCACCCAGCTGTTCACCTTGCTGTCTGCCCGGCTGCCCACCTTGCTGTCCACTGGGCTGTCCACCTTGCTGTCTGCCAGGCTGTTCACCTTGCTGTTTGCCAGGCTGCACACCTTGCTGTCTGCCTAGCTCTCCACCTTGCTGTCTGCCTGGTTGTCCACCTGGCAGTCTGCCTAGCTGTCCACCGTGCTGTCTGCCAGGCTGTCCACCGTGCTGTCTGCCTGGCTGTCCACCTGGTTGTCTGCCTGGTTGCCCCACTTGCTGTCTGCCTAGCTGTCTGCCAGGCTGTCCACCCGGCCCTCCTCCTTGCTGTCTACCTGGCTGTCTGCCTGGCTGTCTGCCTGTCTGTCCACCTTGCTGTCTACCTGGCTGTCCATCTTGCTGTCTGCCAGGCTGTCCACCTGGTTGTCTACCTGGCTGTCTACGTGGCTGTCCACGTGGCTGTCCACCTGGCTGTCCACATTGCTGTCCACCTGGCTGTCTACCTGGCTGTCTGCCAGTCTGTCCACCTTGCTGTCTGCCTGGTTGTCCACCTGGCTGTCTGCCAGGCTGTCCACCTAGTTGTCTACCTGGCTGTCTACGTGGCTGTCCACCTGGCTGTCCACATTGCTTTCCACCTGGCTGTCTACCTGGCTGTCTGCCAGTCTGTCCACCTTGCTGTCTGCCTGGTTGTCCACCTGGCTGTCTGCTCGGCTGTCCACCTGGTTGTCCACCTGGCTGTCCACATTGCTGTCCACCTGGCTGTCCACCTTGCTGTCTGCCAGTCTGTCCACCTTGCTGTCTGCCTGGCTGTCCAACTGGCTGTCCTTCTGGCTGTCCATCTGCCTTTATTCTCTTAAATGCAGTACCGTAGTACTCCACAATGTGGTCCCCCGTCAGCCTCCTGGAATAAACAGATTTTTGACAGTGAAAACATAATTTTCAAAATATTGATGCAGCCTACCTGCATCACTAAAAGCATAAGTGAGACATTTGATGAGAGTTGTTTGAGAGAGCTCAGCTTACCGTATGGTTTCCTCCTCCTGCAGGAAGTCCCAGGCAGTTTCTGCTGTTATGATGTCATATGGCATGAGTCCAAGCTTCAGTGCTGCTGGTGTCTCTGCTCCCTTCCATGGGACTTGGACTCGGTACACTTCACCAAAGGATCCGCCTCCTATCTTGTTCCTTGGATCCGTCCAACCTGTGATGCTGTCCAGGGGATACTCATACTTTCTCATCTCAGTCAGGTGGAACATTGCCAGCTGGCCCAGGAAGCTGTTGATGCCCTCACTTTGTGGCTCATAGGTTTGCTTGATTATTTCATTGCTTCTGGTGTCTTTGAAGGTCTGGTCTACTGTCTGCTCCATAATGTCCTTCATCTTTTTGAAGTCATCTTCCAGTAGAGCCATCAAGTCTCGCTGTGGCTGCATCTGCCTGTCAGCCAGCTCAGTGATCAGTTCATCCTTTGATGACAGTGCCTGCATCAGGAGGTCTACCAGGGGTGTGCCTTCGGGTGCTTGTTTCCAGTAGTTCTTGAGTATGGACACAGTGCTGCTGCTGGCCTTCCATTTTCTCACGTATGCATATGCATGTGCTGCACTCAACCTTCCTGACCAGAGCAAGAATGTCTTCCTCAAACCTCTGATGAATGCATTGGGTTGGGACAGAAAGTCACGAACTTGCATGCGGGACACAGGTAAGGAGCTGCCTGTGATGATTTCCATTACATGCTGCTGGGCTTTCTCCAACGAATTAGCTACCTCTTTCAATTTCCGTTTAAAGGAGTCCAACATTTCCTTTGGTTTAACAGACCTTTCAAATGAGTCATAATGAGCCAGAATACCTGGCAGGGCCTCGTACAGATCTTTCAGCATTGAGAAATCCTCACCTCTCTTGACTAACTCGCGATCTTGATCTCTCGTAGTGATGGAACCATCTGGGAGACTCAAATGAAGCTTTTGTACTTCCATCACTTCTTTTTTCAGGCCACCTTTCTTCACCAGGTCAGACAGGATACTCTTTGTGGTTTCCACATTTTCCCTCAACTCATTGTTTAGTTTCTCTGTGCTCTGTTTATAGCTCCCTTGAAATGATTGTAGATGTTGTTTTGCCTCATCACATTTTCTAAATTTATCCCCCTCAGTCAGATGTTGATGGGTAACAGTTAACTGCACCTTAATGTGGACCAGAGCTTCACTCAAAAGTCGAGACAGCAACCTGAAAGATTTATGAGACACAAAGTTCTTTACAGTCGGCTGACTTCCTTAATAAACTTTCAGGTTGGAGCCCAATCATGTTACTCCTTTTTGATGCTAGAGTTTTCAAAAAGTTGGAAATATTACAAGTCTCTGCATTACTCAACATAAAGTCTCTGATTATCTTATACTAAGACATGAACCATACAGCATGTACAATGTTTCCCACCTGTACTGAGTTTCCAGTTTGATGTCCAGACTCTTTGACATCAGAAAGTCCAGACCATCCAGCACTTTGCAGAAGTCTTCAGAGAAAATCACTCGAAATCTCACAGCCTGCAGCAAGGATGGGTAAATGTATATCAAACATTTAGTACTTAGTTGAGGGATCTCCAGAAAAAAATGCTATGTACAATGTAAATCGTAAGCTAGAGAGATAAATTAACACACCATACAGTTATGCAGAGTCTTAAAAATGGTAGCAAATCAGAACTGATAAAATGACATTTTTGTTACAATTCCACTGCTTTCAGCCACTGCTGATATTTTCTATCTGTATCAGAAGCTGTTTTTTTTCTTTGCTCCAACAACAAACAGTTTATTACAAAATGGTATTTGAGTTTATAAGTAAAGTATTCTAAATTGTTTAAAATGAAGGCAACTTAAGAGTCACACGTATTTGCGTCATGGTCAGCAAAACATGTCAGCTGGTGTGTACTAGTAAAATATTAAATCTTGTCTTGCCTTTTTTGTGGACACAAAAAACACCTGTGACTCCTCCAGGCCATCCCACATCGCTGACAGCTTCCTGAGTGTTTCAGTCTTCAGCTCGTCTTGCTCCTCTGGAGGCACAAAGTCCCACTTGTTGCACACAAACATGGCTGATTCTGGGTCAAAGTCATCAGCATTGTTCTTTTTATACAGTTGAAGAAGTCGACCCAACTGCATTAAAGTAAGAAAATGCATGACAAACATTTATTAGTCACAATGGCCTTTATTCATTTATTAGAATCATTCACAGTACTACCAAACATTTTTTTTGTAAAAATCTCAATGGCATCTAGAGTTAAACTTGCTTGACTAACTTTCCCCATAAATGAACCACTACGTCCAACACGACCCATATCAGCACAAGTTGGGACCACATATGGCCTAATCTCTGAATATTGCATCATGTTCAAGTGTGTGGCAGAAAATGTTTGTTGATGACAACTATCGAGAAATCTTGATGGGATCACCTAATTTGCCATTGCCTTTCGACAGCATGACGGTCTTTGCACAATGTAATTACTTTGGGTCAATGGGGCAGTCTATTGTAAAATGAGTGAGAATTTTGCTGCATTTTTTTTGTTCTCTGCCTTGTCTTGTGCCATGCTTTTTGTAATAGTATCAGAAGACTTAGCTTGTCTTATAAAGATCTCCTTTCCTCCATCCCACAGGTCTTAGACAAGTTTGACAGAATGCGAAATTCCAAAGCCAGATTGTCCTGGATATTTAGTAGATCTGTAATAAATTGTACTACGAAGTAAGCCAGGCCTTACCCTGTCCTGCTGCACTCCTCCAGCATTGGAGCTGTTGATGATGTACAGGAGGGCAAAGGCTTTTGGCATGTAGTCAGCAACAACTTTGTCCATCTTGTCATTTTCTCCAACTCCTGGACTGTCCACTAGAACTATTCCTCCCTGAAAGTAAATGTTAAAAAAAACCTATTTCATAATTTCATGACTCCAGATTTTATATTTGATAACCTTTTGTCCATAGCTACATATACATTTTATTGTGTAAGTAATTAGTACAACCTCTGAGTTCTTTTACAATTTTTAGTGGCCATGACCAAAGAATGGAAATTCCAAGCAAGAAATTATCCTTAAATTCATTTTCATTTTCATTACTAAACTACACTTTCTTACAGCACTGAAAATCCTTGACAAGTCTGCCTTACTTGAAGAAGAGGATGAGGCAGAAAGATCTCAATCCACTGAGCTGGAGGAAGGATGTCTCGGCTGGCTCCTTTCACATGCATGTAGCTTTTCAGCTCTGTGCCGTCCAGTGGGATGGTTATATGCCTTTCCCCTTGCTTGTTGGCCTTGCGCAGATGGACCACAGCTCGCCTGTTCTCTCCATACTTCACCTCACAGATGGTGGAGGTGGAGCTGCTATGAGCCACAGGCAGGATGTCCTCTCCCAGCAGCAGGTTCAGGATGGTGCTCTTTCCTGAGGAGGTTTCTCCTGAAAGGGAAAGATGATCATAGCTTCTTTGTGCAATTTTTTGTCAGTAAGGATTATCCCATCAATACACACTTTCTGAAGGCCATTTCAGTACAGAACATGAATGTCATGATCCTAAGAATCTATCTGCTGACAAAACCTACCTGCAACAAGAATAGGACATTCGTCCTTGTCTAAGTGACTCTGTACATCTTTTGAGATGTCTTCCACCTCACGACCAAACTGAATCTTCAGCTTGTCCTTAACACGCTCATCCAGTTTGGGAAGGTAGGCAGTAATGTCCTTGCAGCAGTCTGCCAGGCGTTGTCGTTTTGCGTTGTGTGCTTCCTTAATTTCCCTCAGTTTGTCTGCAGCCTAAGGAGGAAAGTACTTATAGGTTCAAATTTTCAAAAGTATCATTTACCTAGACTCCATTTTACCCTTTTCTATTCCATACTTCTGTGTGACAATAAACAACTTCAGCAAGCAATGAATGATGAATGATTAGGCCACACCAATTTAATTTGTTGCTCTCAGGTTTTTTGAAAATATGGTTATTAAAAACCTAATGAAAGCAAAGCTTAGTCTGAGGACCTGTTTGATGCCTCGGTGGACTCAGTGTTATCTGAGAACCAACAAAATGACTTGGTGTGGCCTTAGTGGAAGTGTAAAAGTCACAGCAAACAAGGTGCCTCAAAGACATGATCAGGCGTCCATGATACTGGCTTGTATATTTTTATTTACTTGTATATTTCATCCATTTCTCACTGAAACAACTTTAAAATTAACGTTTTCAATCTCTCTCTCTCTCATACATACATCTTCATATTTACACACCATTCATGTTCCAGCACGGCAACAGACACCTTTGCAAATTTTTGGCACGTTGACCACTGTCAGAGGGTAACAAAATTCCTTTTTTTTTCAAAATCAGGCAGGCTACACCGACTTAATTTTATGGACGACATCCATTTTATGGACCCTCGGAAGACGGGGAACAACAGACGATAAACCGGACAGTGAGTGAGTGAGTGAGTGAGTGATCCGCGCGCATTGATTTTCGAGAAAAAGAAAAAAAGATCACGTTCTCTGAGGCTCTGGCCTGGGTAGTCCATCGTAGTTAGCTACAATACGGAGCCGGTGGTAACCCTGGAGGATGGCACCGATGGCACCAAAGCTCCACGAGTCAAGAGCTGCACATACGTACAGTGCCGACTCATAAATTCCACAAAAAGGCAGCATGTGCTGGCTTGTCATGTACATTGTACATGTATATCGCTATGTACTACCGCAAATTCACAATACCAGCTTTGTATTCCTGTGGTTTAGTAGCATTTTTATTTTTGCTCTGAATTTTTTTTTATTCGCCCGCGCGCACAAGTTTGGGGGTCTTCAGAGGATGTCATCCATTAAATTAAGATGATGTGGCCTCAGGCAAAAATAAATGCATGCGCTGATATCATCCATAAAAATTACTTGCTGTGGCCTAATTACCCCATCTGGTGTTACAGTAAGACTTATTATTTGCTCCTGTAGATTCATGTTGGCCTGATACAAACATTTGCACTTTTTGAATGCTTGCAATTGATTGACTTGAAGATGAAACGATTATACAACATATATACAAACTAGTAAAATGTATTAAGTATGAAATCAGCCCTATGAATGATGTTCAAACAGCCAGTCTGAATTCTACGAACCACTACAATGGACACATTTTGTTACAGCTTTGGTTACAGATACATGTCAGAGATGTATAAAATTTTAACTTTAAGGGGTTTATTTTCCCACCTGACCAGGACGTCTGCTTGTAGCTGCTGCTGCCCGGATGTCTCTGATCCTCTTCTTCACTTCTGCCCTTGCCGCCTCCTCACTTGACAGTTTAACCATGTCGTCCTTAGTGGTGCCATCTTCTTGTAGGAGCCAATATAACTCACCAAAGTTCATCTGGTCTATCTCCTCCTCTGTGGAAATGGCTTTTTTCTCCGCCATTGTCACTGTACCAATGTAGTGGCACACACTTTTGTTGTATGTTTCTGACCTGTAAAAATGTCAAATGTTGTAATAAATTTTGTCATAAACAGGAACAGCAATATATAGACTCACATGCTGAATGTTATTTGGTATCAATTCTATAGCAAACAAATTCAACATGATGATAGGTGGGTTAAAAAAGGAAGCAAATACAGCATATTTCACTCATACAGCAAATTTTTGGGGCCGAGAAAAAGCGGTCACTATGAACAGGAACTAAGTTTCAACTGATTAAACAAGATGTCAGAAAACTTTCCAGGCTAAAAATAGTTCAACTTTCCCCAGACTCGCAGGTTGGGCTATACCACAGCAATTGGGGGGTATGAAGTACTCTTAAAAAATCAATGAACATATACAACGTCATATACTCTATTGATCGATGAGTTCCATAAACTCATAATTTTTAGTGATGTATCATTTTTTTCCCTTCATGGAAAGTAATGAGCATTAAACGCTCTCACAGTCTGTATGATAGATTTAAAACGTTACTAAGTTAAGGACAAAGTTTGACCCAGACCAGTATTACTGTTTAACTTCATTAAAAAAAATTCTTAAAACTTGCTTAATGCCTTGTAAAGGCTTTAAAGCACTGGTTAGTTTAAATTTAGAAAGGCAACATGATGGAATGCGTAATATAAATGTAAACCGGATTCAAGACAGAAAGGCATACGTGTGGCACCAGCTGTAATACACAGAAAGTTAACCTTTAAAGGAATAAAGAAATGGACTTTTCACATATACATGTAAAGTACTAAAAGCTGTAACAACTCACCTTAGATCAGATGCTGCTACTTTCTTCAGGTAACTGGTAACATCCAAGGAATTTCATAAACTCCAGAAGGCTGTAGGATCTGTACTTGACATGGGAAGGGCGCGCTCCAAAATGGTGGCGTGGCGTGGCTTGTGCAAATCAACTGTGGGCAAAGTTTGCTAACAACCTGGACCTTTGGCCACGGTGTGTTTGATGTTGTTGACTTTAAGCAAAAGTGAAAATGCTGATGTAACGCTTGTTACACCTTCATTGGTGGCTTCTTATCACAAACAGGGATGAACCATTAATACCTACCAAGGGGAGGGTGCAAATGTTGGTGTTCTTCACTTGCTACTTTTGAGATATTTCAGACAGACTTTATAAATTAACACTAAATGATTGCTTCATCTTGATCATCTGAGCTATTCGCACAGTGTTTCATTGATACAGTAGTTGCCATACATATCTCCTTTGTGTCAACATTCATACCTGTGTCTAGGCAAAAACTAATAGTTGTGAATTGGACCTCTGACCTCTTGATCTTGTGCTGCTAACCTAGCCACTCAGCCATTATTATATAATTCCACACCACACATTCATTAACTTATCAGTTGATTTGAAAGATAATTCTAACGGTTGGTGAACCTCCTTGGTGTATATTCCAACATGTACATGTAGTGCTATCATATCACGTTACATTAAAAAAAATAAAAAGAAACATTATGAACTCAAAGCATTTGTTACCAGCTCTGCTGTTATTTATAATTTAGACAAACAAGGAAATTATAACATATTTACACTTATCAACTTTTCACTGACCTCTACAGTGAAATAAATTTGCTATTAAATGTTCATGAAAGTCTGGTTTCCAGGAATGACTGATATTTCATGATTCTATCCATTATATTGACCACTGGACAAAGTTTTCTGTGAAATTACGTCTACGTTTTGGAAGCCGTCTAGCATCCTTTTCTGATGATCGAAGGTAACTCTTAAAGTCTTAGATATGTAAGGAAGAGGTCATGTGACCATTGTCCAATGGGCTCTCAGCTGTCATTGATAGATGTCTGTTTGACCTTTGGCCCCAAAGCTGGAAATCTGGATTTGGCTGCAAAGAGGAACAAATTCCAAAATCAGACATACAACATTTTAACTAACAACACTAACACACTAATGTGATAAATTCCACATAATAACCCAATGTTATTATAGTCAAACAAGTATCATAAATGAAAATAACTATTAAAGAGAAACTATGCTGATCACAAATATCCCAAAAGACACAGACACACACACATACAAACACAAACATGCACACAGACACACAGACACCCACACACACACACAGACACACGCACACACACACACCACACACACATACACCAAAAACAATACCTCGGTCCCTTTTCATGAATGTAATAGCAAGTAAACCAAACGTACTCTGTGGCTGTGTCATTTTGCTGGCCAGGAACACAAAAGGGTCCATTAGGGTTTTTCTGTCCTTCACCGAAACTTCAAACAGCCGAACTGGAACAGAAGGAGACATCATGTTAGGAGGGGGGGGGATAAGAATTATAAGGTAAGGAAAGCAGCTGTAGTTTTGGTACTGAACAAAATGTTTAACCAATGACATGTTTCAAAACCTCCAACATTCAGTTACATTTCATTAACATGAGGTCAGAGCCAATAACAAAATTGAAAATCATCTCAATTTCCTTACAACAGATGGAGATAGAAATATCATGTACATATATACATATATCAGCTTAGAAATTTTGCCCTCCTCGTAAACAGTAAAACTGGAGTGATTCTAAGTGTCTCCTTCCTGATTGACTCTCACCTTTCTCCTTCTGAGCCCAGTTCTGAGCCTCCCTCAGCTCCACCTTCCGATCCTTCAGGTCCGTCTTGGTCCCCACGGCAACTACTGTTACCTGGGCAACAGAAGTAAACAAACATTTTTCCATCATACCACTGAATGTTCTAGCCTGGGTGACATCTGATTTGTAACGGCAACCCCAATTTTTTTAGGATTGCTGTTACAAATCAGATGGCACCCAGGCTACTGTATGTCTTCAAACTATATATATATATATTATTAAATTTTCTTTCTGACATCTAACTACACAGTATACAAAATGTATGTACATCCAGACTCACTGACTGATTTCAAATTAGTCTGATAAAAATTGTTTGTGAAAATGGAGGATATCCTAGGCCTTTTTCTCATGCCCTATGACCCTTAACCCTTCACCCCTGACCTCTTTCTTCTCCCTGGCAGCGTCGATGTCTCTCTTCAGCAGGTCGATTCTCTTGAAGGACTCTCGGTCGGTCGTGCTGTACACCAGAACAAAACCCTGCACAACATAAACAACATACTGGTAAACCCCAACCATAGCCCTAATTATAACCCAAACCTGGTCTGTCATACTGTACAAGGACACAACCCAAACCCTAACCTATTCCACAGTATGGTGTACATACATTGAACAGTCATGGGTATACTGGGGCATAATATGTCAGTTTTTCCTTCATAGCTAGATCTTTGATAAAACCTATTGATAACTTTTTGACTGATTTTTTGAGTCTGGATTGGTGGTGAAAAGTATAACCACCATTCATGAGTATACAGTTTTTGTAACAGTGGCACATACTATATTATCTTGCAAGACTGCACAAAATGTGATAAACAGTGTTGTATAGTACTTACATCTGCCAGAGTGATGTAGTGTTTGGGCAGCTCTGCATTGGCCGAACTCTGAAATCACACAACAGCAGTTGTAGAAGTTAGTTACAAGTAATATCATTGCCTCACCATACTTTCCAGTCTGTACAAAGTTGATATCAACTTATGTTATGAGTTACATGTTCAGAAATTAGAGTTAAAACTTTTGATCCAACACAAAAAATTCTCTCACTTTCAACCAGTCACTCTGGTCTTCCTCAGTAGACTGACCCAGTGAGGCTTGTCACGTGGCTTCTTTGAAGTGTGACGTCAACACTGGGTCAAAGGTATCTGGTAGACGATGTCGGCCCCGTCAACTTCTAAGTTAGTTAAAGAGGTTAATATTAACTCACCAGCCCTGCGGTGTCGTAGAACCTGATTTTCTCGCGGACGCCCCGGTCCGTCTCGATGTTTGCCACGTAGATGTCCTCAATAGTCGGGAACAGCTGCTGCAGGGGACAGCAAAATCAAAATCTCACGTCTCCAGTGTCAAGACATGGAGGACAACAAACAGTCCTGAGCAAGTAGAAACAACAGGAAAACCCCTGACTCCTGGGACGCCAAGAATCGAACCCGCGCCGAACTTGGGCAGCCAGCTTACGACACCCACACACCAAGGTGGTCACCTATCATGGAAACAACCTTAGCTTTACCTCAGTCCCCAGGGTGGTCTTCCTGGGCAGGTTTGACAGTAGTACTGTAATGGTGGGGGAGTTTATAGGCACTACCAACTGACCCCACTGAGGGGTCTACAGTAGACCTTTTACCCAAATTTTTAGAGTGTTGGCAGGTGAACTGGTACTCGGGTTTGGCGTGGGTTCGATCACCTGGACCAGGACTGTTTACTGTTTCTATAAAATTCTACTCTCACAGTCACACAGTACTTTTTCAGAATTGTGAATTTCTCCCTATCCCTGGTTTTGTTTTCTATGTATTTCCCCAATGGCTACCATCAGGCAGTCCCCTAGATGTCTAGCATGTGGAAACCAGTCTGCAGGGAGACCATTTGGACCTCCGATTCGACCATAACGTCCTGTAAATAAGTAAATAAACAACGTTTCTCTGTAGGGTCGGAACGCCCCCCTCCCCACCTGCCGCCATAGCACGATTTTCACCCATAAAACCACGTTATCCACAAAAGTGGTGCTTTTTGTCGTCTGTAACTCCTGTAGCCGACCCTTACCGTTCCCGCCGTGTGGTTCCCGTAGATGAGCTGCTCCAGAACCGCCGTTTTCCCGCTCAAAACCTGCCCGCAGACGACAACTTTGCTCGTCTTCCCCATTTTCCCTCAGCCACCGCATCAACACGCAATAACTTTGTCACTCACGTGAGTCCATTTCTAAAAAAAAAAAACAATTTTACTGACTAGATATATGTAGATAAATAATAATCCATATTTTTACCATCTCATATTTATACTGTAACTTTTTTGAAATTCACAAAATTCTGGAAAAAAAGCGGTAAAGTTACCGGCAGTGGTTCGCATTATTGCGTTTATCTGTGGTCCCTATGCTTACAACATGTAACGTTACAGCCATCTACCCCGAAAAAAATATTCACGTTACGTTTTATAAACTACAATCAAAATTTAGGTATATAACTAGAAAGGCCAATATTTGCTTTGGAGCAAATACAGCGATGGGTTCACCACATTTTACGACATGGCAGGGAAAGAATGGGAAACACAAGGGAAAACAATGATTTAACGTTACATTGATATAACTATAATATGAAGTAAAATACAACTAAAACAACAGTTGGATAGCTATTCCCTACTTTATTGGTTAGGATTTTTAATTGCATAATGCAAACTGTTGATTTTCAAAATAAAAAAAAACGTACCATGCCCGGCATTCCAATGCTGGAGCAGGAAAGCTTGAAATACCTACCAAAACACTTGAATACAGACATACTGTCCGTATGGAAATGCTTCTGTGCAGGTGTTAATCAAGTTAAATCCCAACAGCCAATCAGCAAGAAGTATAGAGGAAAGCTGCATGCCTATTGGTTGATGCCCTGCATTCCATTGTGATGACTCATGCCCAAACGTGGTAAACAAGGCAGACTAACACAGTAATACATTTGCTATAACACAGCCAAAAAACTCAAATAAAACCATTCTAAAAGCCTGTATCACAATAATTTAAAAAACGCCTAGGGGTATTTGCCCACTGTACCTCCATACCAAATTTCAGGACCTTGGGCCCTAAAATGAAGAAGCTGAATCCATTTAAAAATGGCAGGAGAAGAAGAAGAAGGAGGAGAAGGAGGAGAAGAAACATCAGAAAAAGCAATATGGTTTCACCACACCACTTCGTGGTGTGGTGAACCCATAAAAATTCCTCTTTAATATTAAGACGTCTTCTGTATTATAACAGTAGCGTTAACCCGGGGACGGT
>NW_017804509.1:1318765-1340496 GCF_001625305.1 Branchiostoma belcheri
ATTAGCCACCTCTGGCCAATGGATACTGCCTTGCCACCGTATGATCTGCTTGGAGATTAAATGGACACTCCTCTGGCCAATGGATACTGCCTTGCCACCGTATGATCTGCTTGGAGATTACATGGCGCTAGCGGAACTTGGGGCGAGTTTACGGCGTTTAACAGTTGTGTGGCGCTTGTCCGACGTTACATCTGACATCTAGAAAGTCTATAAACTACACAGACGATACAATTTAACTGTAAATTACCTTTATTGAGCAATGGTTCCCTGTTCTGTTCATCAATTTGAAGGTCAGAACAACCCAATGGTCGCCATATTATTTGTTGAACTTCGTCTAACTCGGCTGCGTGTCAAAAGCGCCGTCTCATCTTCTAGCGGAATACAAAATCACTGCAGACACAAGAACGGTGAGGGCAAAATTACAGCTGATAGCTGATTGGTTAGTTTGAA
This sequence comes from Branchiostoma belcheri, assembly GCF_001625305.1. NCBI lineage: Eukaryota > Metazoa > Chordata > Leptocardii > Amphioxiformes > Branchiostomatidae > Branchiostoma > Branchiostoma belcheri. Next base: position 1,319,216 of record NW_017804509.1, read on the forward strand.
AAAATAATAGCCAATCAGGATATACAATCGATCGTTTTATGGCATTCCTAATGTTCAAAGAAACAAGAGAAGTGATTGGGTCCTGGAGATAGCAATCAACCAATCAGAGAGGGCATTCAAGATCGTTGTGCCTTGCCATTGGGCGGTAAGAACCAATCAGCATTGAGCTTCTAAGGTACGTACGGGAACCTTACACAGTTTCCCGCAAATCTAAATTACCAGCCTATCGTGAATTGGCAATTCATTTTATTGACTAATCAGCATCTACCAATTGAAGAGTATGTATGGAGGAGTCCCAATCACCCCTCCCCACTCATCTCACGGAGGCCAGCTTCGTTTTACGCTAGATTCAGAGAGTCTGGCGACACTTTACAATAATCATATGCACTATCGTTCTACAAATTACGTGAAAACGGTTTCCATTGCGAAGTCTTGGTGCTTTCAGACCGTCAAGTTACCCCCCAGTCGGGTTCTCGTATGGGCGCGAACTACGTAGTTTCGGAAGCGACCAGCTGCCATCGTTCAAATGGGCCAAATGTGACGATCTAACGCGTTTCAAGACCCTCAATTTGACAGAATAAGCCTATTATTTACATGTAAATTCATCGGGTACCTTTAGTTTGTAGAGAACAACGTGATTTTATCGAGTTTTCATGCTTATAAGCACCAAAACTTCGTAGATTCACGTCCCCATGCTTGCCCTTCATTTAGTAGCTATTGATTGGTTGATTTGCCATATCCTGTAGCCAATCACTTTTCTTGTTTCTATGAGTATTAGGGGTGCCATAAAACAATCGATTGTAAATCCTGATTGGCTGTTGTTTTTTCAAATCGACCAATCAGCTATCAGCTAGAATTTTGCCGCTGCCGTTTTTATGTGTTTATGATTACAACCGCTGGAGGTCGCTTTTAGAAATCCAATGTAAAATCCTATTGTAGATTTTTTCATGCTGCAATGATTTTACATTCCGCCGGGCGACGCTTTTGTCACGCAGTTCAACAAATGGCGACCATCGGGTTGTTCTGACCTTCAATGGATGGACAGAAACAGGGATCTATTGCTCAATAAAGGTAATTTCAAGTTAAATTGTATCGTCTGTGTAGTTTATAGACTTTCTAGATGTCAGATGTAACGTCGGACAAGCGCCACACAACTGTTAAACACCGTAAACTCGGCTTAAAGTTCCGCTAGCGCCATGTTGATCCCGCCGAAACAACGCTAGTGTGGAAGAGTTTTTGTCAGTTCTCACTCTCTAGCACAATAAAACACGACAAACAGTGCGAATTTTTGACAATGTTGGGTGGCACAGGCAGCTACGGACACATTCTGTGGGGACGATTGGCATGTAGCGACGCCTTTGACCGGAAACGAGACCAAACCGTCACCGGGTCGGGAGCGAGATTTCCTCGGGGGCTAGCGGCGGGGTCTCCCGTAAGAATTCCCGTTACGTGACCCGGTAGATTGACGTGTTCTACTGCATATGATTATTGTACGTTATTTATTGAGTATCAAGTGGTTGCTGGGTCTTCTATAAGGCTGTACGGCAAGGTTACAGTTTGTTGTAAGACCCCAGTAGTCGAAGTTGAAGGATGACCGAGACTTGGCGGAGTTTTCTGCGGGCGGACATGGAGTTTCCCCCCGCCGGCAGTGACTGGAGACGCGCGGTGTGTGCCGCGCCGACCGTCCCCGGGTTAACGCTACTGTTATAATACAAAGAGCCGTTTGAACATACAGGCCTACGAAAAATGGACAAACACGCTTTGTCGTCCCTTTGAGTCACATCAATTTAATCACACATTATTCACATTGTAAATTTAAAATGTCGGAGCCATAAAAAAATGGCAAAAATGATGCAAGTTACAGACAAAAGGCTTTCTCCAGTATTTAAACTATCAAATTATGAAAAAAATTCACCAGTTTTCTGTAGAAAACATCTAACAATTGCAGCAACATGCTACAAGCAACATACCCAGCATATGGCCCATACAAAATCATAACTACCAGTACCAGTACATGTTTTACCACTTCTACAAAATGCATCAACACCTTTTAACAGTACTGAAAACAGCTAAAAATAGTCCTGCAGCATACTTTATGACAAACCTAAACACACTTGCATTGTTACTACATTAAAAGTACCGGTAATTCAAATGTACACTCTTCCTTTTTCGTCTGACTTTTTTCAAAAAGAAATATTTCTAAACATGGTCACTTCCTCATAACTTTACATTTGATTTTCTATCCCCCACACTATAGCCAGTTTTTCTTCTGTATTTCATCTATTTATAACATCAGACCGTTCAATATTTATCTCTCTCTATATATAATATACATCTGGTATCTTCATCATTGCACTATACATGTTTTAAAAAATGAGTTTCACAAATTCTTAACTTTTTACACAACTATATAGTCAGTTAAGTGCATTACTAGTACATGGTCTCTGAGTTGAGTTACGTGTATTTATTCTTTATTTATTCTAAGTCTTTATTGACTAACATGTAAGGCAGTAGGGAAGATTTTTTTGAAGATGTTATTTTTCTCTGAGTAGATTTGTACATGTCTAACTGAATATTTGATTGAAGATTCTTTGTGGCACATCTGAAATATTCTGAATTATTTGGCTGGATTTAAGTTGAGTTTATACCAAACTTAATTGATTGTAGTGCAATATTCCTACACAATTTGTTAACAGTGAATCTATAATTATAATACTAGCAATAGTAATTCAAAAGTCAATGGCAAGTTTATATAATCTGTAACTCGATCCAACTTAAAACTATGGCACCAGACCCTACCGTCAGCTAGACATTATCATCACCATGGCAACTGGATACTGCATAGCAACCAAAGAACAATAACATAGCAACCAAGGCAAAACATAAACAAAACAATTACTCTCTTATCACCAGTTTCTTGCCTATCCTATCACCTGACTTGACCCTGAAGTTTTTGAGGTTCATGAGGCTTAGTCTGGCCCACATACAAGCCTGGAAATTAACTTTTCTTCCTATTGTCCCAGCACTGTCCCAAGAATAAATTTCAATTGTCCCGAAGTGAGGATGAACTGTCCCAGCCTGTTTTTTTTTCAGAAGTATTGTATGACTTCAACTTTATTTTGCTTGTGTCCACTCCCAGGTGCACTATAATTGCAGAGTTGACAGGAAATTTGGGGGGACTTTTCCGGATCCAAAAGTTGGGACGTGTGCCTGATAAACAAAAGAAGGGCTGACATTCTGATGTTGATTATTTTTCTAGAGTCCCCAAAATGTCCCAAAGTGTCTTTTTAGTTGTCCCAGCCTAAATTTTCGAGCCCTGCACATAGCCTCAAACCCTTCCATCCTCCAGGCCGTCTGTTTCCCCAGGTTTAGCCTCAAACAGGACGTCTTCGAGGTCCTCCCTGTCGATGTCCATGAGTCAGATGGTTTCGCTGGAGCCCCAGTCTCGCAGGTACTGGTCCCGACGCTTGTACCGCCGCACGCAGCCAACCAGCACGAAGATACCGATCGCCATGACGATAAACGCTCCGGCCGCCACCCCAGCGATCACCTCTGCAGGGTGAGGAACGGGGCAGTCAGGGTTGCCATAGAAACGGGCTATTTACAGCAGGGGTCTCCCCAGAAATTCTTATATGGGTTCGAACCCTGCCATGCCGCCAATCTTGTGCCCTTGAGAAAACATGACTAACCTCACTTCACTCAGAGTCAGAACGAAATGAGTACCTAGCTTCGGTTTGAGGCGTCCCTCGGATAGGACATTAAATGGAGGTCCTGCATTTGGGGATAGCAAAAAAAAAAAAGAAGAAGAACTCACCACACTTATTGAAAAGAGTAGGGGACCTTCCCAGTGTGAGTGGTTCAAACCTTACAGTTTGGTCTCAGTTTGACATCTTGGAGAGGTGACAGTCACCTGTTATGTCAATCCTTCCACAAATGTGGTAAACCTGATCATGAATACTCACGTATAGTCCAGATGTCTGTGACCCCAAGCTGACACTCCTTTGCCCTGTCCACAGGAACGGAGTCTCGTGTGGCATTGAGGAACTGTGTGTAGCTGCAGGGGTTTGGGCAGCCTGGCACAGTCAGCTGGTATGGATCGCGGGAGGTGTCATTTCTGTACCACACCTCTACTGTGAACTCACTACAGGAAAAAAAATGGGACGTTTACATTCTATGATAATTGTAAATAGTTTCACCATGTCTGTACATGTACACAGGATAACAAATATCTTTGCCAGTCACACTTCAAAGAAGCCACATGACAAGCTTCACTGGGTCAGTCTACTGAGGAAGACCAGAGTGACTGGTCGAAAGCTCTAGGTGAGAGAACTTAATGTGTTGGACCAAAAGTTTTAACTTTAAACCTACCCAGAATCCTCCCTGTACAGCTCCACCATGACACAGGAGGATGATGGGATACCTACCCAGAATCCTCCCTGACACAGGTGGCTGCTGGGATACCTACCCAGAATCCTCCCTGTACAGCTCGACCATGACACATGATGCGTAGGGTGGCTGTAGAGAGTTGACGGTCCCCAGTGCAGAGTGCAGGGCAGCTAGGGTGGTGTCATGCTGGGGGATGTAAAAAAACATTCATCCGTGAATAGTTTCATCAGGTTGGTAAGACACTGAGTAAAGAGACTCTTTTTACACAACCAAGTCTTTTATTCAGCCAAAGTTTTGGTGACCGTCTGCTGAATATAATAAAAGACTTGGTTGTGTAAAACTCTTAACTAAACATTCATCTGTTACTAACCTGTTACAAACCTCAGTTCATGTCATCACAAATTCATCAATCTTAAGGTTTCTAATTTGTATGTCTTCTCATGAAAGAACTGTACATGTACTAAATATTTTTAGTTGGGTATGAAAACATCCTGAATATGATTTCTGGAACCATAACTATGGATGGCGTCATTACCTTCAATTGCCCTTCTAAGGAAACACTGGTTAATAACTATTATTAGTATTAAAAGTTGACATTCGTAACTAGCCTGGGTGACATCCTCCATGGTTACTATATCTGTATCGGTATAACCTGAGTATAATTGCCCTTTGGTGTACCACACCAGCTACTGCTGACTACCTACTGTAGCCTGCTACAATAGAGAGTCTGCCGTACCTACAGTACCTAGTATGTAAGATGACTCTTACAGCAGAGTACATGATGAGTTTCAGTGCTAATGTGGGACAGTATGTGTCAATATCACAAAGATTGCCTTAATCAGAATATTTCCAGTTTTGCTGCCCTGAAATTGCATTGGGTGCCTTTAAGTAGCATTTGCCTTTCAATAATGTAAGATGGTGTAACTCACAGCAGAGTACATGATGAGTTTGAGTCTGCTGTCGGGAAGCGTCCCTTCCTTCGCTTGTGTCATGTTCTTCACCATTTCTCCCAGCAGGGTTCCTAACAAACAGCAGAAGGAAGGGGTTAGCCGTGAACTCGTAAAGAAGTTGACTGTATAACACAACAAACAACAACAAAAGAATGTTCATAAGATCTTCTACAACAGTTACCATTAGTGCTGTGTACCTAAACCCACATTTAGGTTCAGGTCCGGATTCATGTCCAGATGTTTAGGTTCAGTTCCGAACTCAACTCTGGACCTAAACCCATGGCATATACAATATTGCATGTTGGCAACCTTGCAATGTTGTTTGGGCAAACTTTGGCCACATAACATGGAGGCCGGTACTTGACGATGCCCAATGGCAATGTTTTCTTCATTTGCAGCACAGATTTTGCAATGTACGGAAGGTTTTACTTTTAGGTGGTTTGGAAAGAAAAAGGTTATATGACATGTTTTTTTTGTAATAAGTCCGGAATCGCTTCTTGACTTCTAGGTTTTTTTGGACTTCGACCTAAACATTTTTACAAGTCCGAAACTGGTCCAGCAAATTCAACCGGTACACAGCACTAATAATTGTATATATACACATATAAAAGTCAACTGAAAAGTGCAGTTTCAGTACTTCCTACCTCCTGTGAGCCGGCTTCGTTCCTTCCCCCTGAACAGAGAAAACATCCCGAAGGCAGAGAGCTCCTGTAACCGGGCGTAAACCTCGGGCGTGGCCCACCCCGGCAACGGCCTGTTGTGGGCTTTCTGGTAAACAAGCAAGCAAACAAACAAATCAGATGGAAAGGATCGGTGATTGGCTTGAGTTGGTGAATTGAATTCTGCATTTTTCACTTCATCTAAACTTTTGTTAATTCTACTTTGTAGCATAATGTATTTTTCTTAATCAATGAGTTATTTCCTATTCTTATTTCATGTAGAACCATTACATTAGAATATCTGATGTTTGTCTAATTTACCGAGACAACACTTCTATACTACTAGTACACAAATGGAGCTTTTCAGCAGGTTGCTAGCAGTTGGCAGCATTTTAAAAAATAAATGATTTTTTTATGCAGATGGCAGAAGCAAGTGTGCAAGTTTCTCTACTCCTGATTGGTCCTTCTAAAACATGCTCTGATTGGCTAGCAACAAGCATTTCTAAACTGTGATTGGTCCTTCTAGCAAAAGCCCCAATTGGCTACCATCAAACTTTTCCAAGCCGTGATTGGTTACTGACAAACTTTCCTTCCCCCTGATTGGCTATTTACAAAATGTCCTTAGCCTTGATTGGCTACCAACTAACTTTACTTCGCCCTGATTGGCTACTGACAAAATTTCCTAAGCCCTGATTGGCTACTGACAAATTTCCTGCCCTGTGATTGGTTACCTCGCAGTGCAGGGGGTCAGCAGTTTGCCAGGTGTCCATGACATGTTGCGGGGAGCTCCAGTTAGCCCAGCGCGTCACGTTTGCAAGAAACTCCTGCAGACGCCATGCAGAGGGACAGAAAAACAACAAAAAAGACAGGTGAGAAGAAGACAACAAGAGCGGATCGCTGGAAGGGCAAGCATGCGCATGTGGAGGCTACCTGAAGGTCAGGTAAAGGTCACCTGAAGGTCATTTGAAGGTCACCTGAAGACCATGTTGTGACCTCTGTTGACCTTACCTCATGTGAAGGTCAGCTGAAGGTCATGTTGTGACCTCTGTTGACCTTACCTCATGTGGAGGTCACCTGAAGGTCATGTTGTGACCTTTGTTGACCTTACCTCACAGAGTAAAGCATCGAAGGTGAGGTCAGCCATCCTGAGGTCGTCGACCTCCTCCTGCCAGCCTGTCCAGAGGCGCATGTTCTGTAAAAACTCCTGGGGAGAAACCGGTTAACCCTCGGTCTGCAAAGGGTGTGCCATGCACTGAACAAGACAGCCATATTAACCTTTTGCCTGCTAAGATTCAGTTGTCCAGTGTTCAGGTGAAGTTAGCCCTGGCCAGAGTTGACCTTTCATTGCTAGGGGTGCATTTTACAACTAGAATTGTACACTTTGGTCAGCAGGAAGAGGATTATGTTATTTCCCCTAAAACCAGATGGTGTCTATGTCTGCAAGATATAACACTAGTAAATGCTTTTGTTTGCAATATATTATTGATTACAAACACACATTTTGTTTTGAAATTAATTGAAAGATGAACATCCTTTACGGAGAAAAAAACAGGCACTAAAAAGGATCTCACTTTGTTCTCCTCCTCTAGTCTCTTCAGTTCCGGGTCAGTCTGCAGGAATTCTGCCGTCAGTTTGGTGTACTTCGGACACGGAACGTCCATCGGTCGGAGTACCTGGCCGGAGCGGGAGGGGAATTTTACAGAATATTCCGTATCTAACAAGCTTTTTGACTAATTTGCATTATCTTGTCTTGACTTGTCTAAGTTTTGTTTCCTTTTGGACTTCCAAAAATGTGTCTTTACTTTATTTGCATATCAATCAATAGTTAGTACTTATAAACCTGCAATTCTCCTCTGGTCTCTCAGTCACTGACGAAAGCTTTAGTAGTGGATACTACCTGAAACGTCTGACCGTTTCCAAAATCATGTCCAGTTGCTTGAGTAACTGCTTTTTGGAAAATATTCCAGTACGAACTATTGATCGATATGCAAATCAGTGATGACAAATTTTTTGAAAGTCCAACAGACAAGTGGTCATACAAAGTAGTCAAGCAACCGACAAATAGCATTAGTGACCGACTGTGATGAATATGAAGAAAACAAACAAACAAACAAACAAACAACCCTCTCACCACATCTGCAGTTACCGGCCTGGTGTGTACTGGTATAGGCTGCCAGATGTCTGGGTTCCAGACCGATTGTGATAAATAAGAAAAAAACAAAACAAACCTCGTCTGTTTTTACTGGCCTGGTGTGTACAGGGATAGGCTGCCAGTCGATGTCTGGGTTCCAGACCTGGTCCCCGGCCGGTGGGAAGAGACCAGACAGGTCCGCCTGAGCACTCATCAGGGTCCGGTCTACATCTGTACTCTGTACATGGATCTGGGGGGAGGGAGGAACAACAGTGAAGAAAATTAAACTAGATATTAGTCTGTTTAGCATGTTTTGTGCAAGAATTCTCCATAAACATAACTGTAGGTTAGTCTGCGACAAATCTGGATCTCCAAACCTGGAACTGGGGGTGAAACAAGGGCAAGTGATCTTGAACTAGTTTGAACGGTTGAGCTATGTACAGTTTATACGAGTTCTGGTCGGCAACCTCTTTCCTAAGCTATGATTGATTTTTATGACTTTTCTAAACGACCATTGGTCGTCACCTATTTTAAAGCCATGATTGGTCCTTTTACCACAAGCCCTGAATGGCTACCAACAAGCTTCCCTAAGCTGTGATTGGTTGTTACGACTTTTCTAACAGGACTGTGATTGGTTGTTACCTCCCAGTGATGCTGCCTTACCTGATATCTGCTATATGAGGAGTTGAGGAAGTCAGGTTTCACGTATCTGTCTTTTAGGAACGTCCCCAACTCATGGTGCTGACGCATCCCCTCCTGCACAAGTCATAGGTCACAGAAGTCAAGATCAGGCAGGGCAGGGCAGAGGTCATGGGGGTCAAGGTCATATATAAAATTGATGATAAAAAACAAAGAAAAAATGGCTGCACATCATGTGAGAGTTGTGAAGGTCAGACAGGTCATAGGGCACAGAGGTCAAGGTCATGTAGGGCAGAGGTCAAGGTCAAATGAGAAAATTGTCAGGATAAAAGAAGAACAAACGTCCCACCTGTGAGAGTTGCCCGAAGCCCTGTGGCCAGGTGTCCTCTGTGTTGTTGTCGTTAGGGAAGCTCAGAACAGGCGACCGGTCGCCATGGCGATACACCTGTAAACAAACATGGCACATGACATGGTCTGCCGCAGTATAGAGCTCCCAGTTCTATAAGCCTGCTACGGAGGCTATCACAGAGTAAAGGTTTTTCCTAGCCTCCGTAGCAGGCTTATAGAACTGGTGGTCTTCGGCCGTTTTCTGATAAAATTTAGCCCAGTTTTCGGGGGTAATTCAACCAGGCCGGCTATGTTATCTATATGCAATCAGAAAATAGCACATAAAAGCTCCAGATCATAAAGACCCCCCAGTTTTTGGCATGCTATGGAGGCTAGTTAACGAGATTATGCACGATATGGCTACTAGCAGGGGCTACTAGTAACTTGAACCGGTCTGTTTGTGGCGATTTTTGCAAGTTACCGTCCAAACTGGGCGGTGATACGTGAGAAAACTGTGCAAGACTTACCAGGCTGACGAACTGCAGCGTTCTCTCGCCCTGAACTCGCGAAGAAACGCAGAAAACGGCCAAAATCAGCACGAAAACAGGACAACTCCAGCTGAAGGCCGCCATGTTGGGTTATACCACTTTGCGACAAGGGGTGGGATATGAACTCGAAACTGACCAATTCCCAGCCAAAGTTACGTTGAGGGGTGGATAATTATGTCATATTCATAATTTAGATACATTTATTTTTGTCTTCAATAAGAAATTCTATCATTTTGTAGCTAATAAAGGCCGTGTCATCGAAAAATTAGTCAACCTGCTTGAACCCAAAGCTAACTGCAGTACACTGCTAAACCCCAGGACAAGAGTGTGCAAGGTGCGATTCAGAAGAGCAATATTAAAAAAAAAAAACTTANAATTTTTTTGGTCGAATTTAAATTCGCTGGGAATGAAAAAACTACTATCTATGCAATTTTCCTTTTTTTTAATTTTGTCACTTTCACACAGTGAAATACAGGATGTGTGATCATGGAGATTTTCAACTACCTTTTTGTATTCCTTCCATAGTTGAAAAACAATAACAGGCAAATCAACAAGAAAGTTACCAAAGCCAATTTCATTCACACGCGTGCATGAAATTTGTTCTCTTAGGAAATATAAAACCCTGAAATACCATTAGTCCGGCCGCCTACGTCACGTTTTTTGACCTGTAGGTTAGGTTGTCCTCATCCGGCAAAAGGTCGGTGACCTAGGGGGCCCTGGTTGTTTACTCTGCGCCAGACCGAGGCTGGGGAAACAAAGATGGCGGACCGAGCCACGGTGGTCTAGAGGTGGGTGGATCTTTTTTTTCACCATTTTTGTCTTATTTTAACCCAAATCGGGGCTGGTATTACTTCTAGCTCTAGTTTATAGCATCCGCAAGAAAGAAATGAACCATGAAAAGGTCTCTGTTTTGTGTATTTTGCCCTTATTAGGGTGTAAAAATCGGGGTCAGTGTGGTATGACCTGTGGTGCTTGTCCCCAGAAATTTTGTCTCTTAAGGTTAAACGTACGGAAATGTTGCGGTTTTTACCACATTTCAACATCTCTGTCCGACTGGTTTTTATTTCCTGTGCTAGAATTGACCCAGATCCGCACAAAACGGCGTGTTTTTGCGTCTGTAGGTTCCAAAAGTGTTAAACCTTAAGGGTCGTCTCCAGTCTAGACCGTACCAAATTAAGGTCGTTTCTGGGACACCCAAAAATGATATTTGTACAGTTCAATATTCCCGTCGCGTCGCGGGGTGGTCCGTTATCGCAATAAACACCGGCCGGGAAAATTAAAGGACTGAAAATTATCACCGCAAACGGCGGGAGGAAAGTTTATTTAATACGTGCTGTGAGGACGGTAAAGCGCAGACTCGGGGAAAGTGGGGATTTTATATATAATCTTAGTGAAAGTGACGTGAAAAATTTTGTGTATAATAATATTCCGCTTCCTGTTTACGTTATATGAATTTGTTATGTAAGTCCTGTTTTTTTGTTGTGCAATGTTGGGTAGGGTAAATGTGGAAATGTTGTTCCAAACATTGAATTGCTCATGACCACAGATTTTTTTTGATAAACAGAAGGAAAGTGCTGACTTTTAAGGGCATTTTTTTTACACCTATTAATTTTTATTTTATGGTGTGGCCACTGTCTGTATAATTGAGAAGTGTTTTTTTAAGAAAGGATTAATATAATAATAGTAAGAATAATTAGATGACATTTTAAAGTAGAGAGTAGAGGTGACAGTCAGAGTAAATTACTACTATACATTTAACATCTTTACAATGTACATATGTTAAACCTAAGAAAATATTTGGGTGCACCTACAGAAAAAAATTGGGTGCAGAGCTCCAAATTTGGGTGCACTATTAAATAAAGGTGCACATGCACCCAGTATTTCCAGCCCTAGCCTGGCATGTGAAGGTTAATCATTTGATTTACTAGTATGTGCCCCAGGTTCCATCCCTCCATACAGAGAGCTGTGTACTGGGTTTTTGCTGACATGTTCAAATGTTATCTCACAAGAACACAAACTGGGTCAGCAGTGTGTTTTAACATAGCGGAAAATCCAGGGAAACTCAGCGATGGGTCATACATAACCGTTTCTGTAAAAACATTCTCGGTATTCACAGAAACGCCAGCAACATAGCATGTAAAGCTGAACTCGGCAGATTTCCCCTAGATATAGATGTTTCAGTCAGGGTTGTTAAGTACTGGTTACGGCTAAGACAACTAGATTTCTGCACACATCCACTACAAGTGGATGCTCTATTGTCTCAACAACATGATATGTTAAACGGCAACAAGAAAAACTGGTTATGCCACGTGAAAGAGATACTCGACAATAGTGGTAACTCGTTCATTTGGCAAAATAGCAATCTACATGTAAACAATAGATTTGTTTGTATATCGTTGAGAAAAAGACTAACAGACATGTATATTCAAACCTTCCTCCACAATTTATCTATCAATAGCGGCAAATTAAGATTGTATAGAAAACTAAAATCTGACTACAATATGGAAACCTATCTGCATCACCCTGACTTTGAGCTAAGATCATCTCTATGTAAAATGAGACTAAGCGCTCACACATTAGAGATAGAGAGAGGAAGATATAAGAAACTGCCTGTAAACGAAAGATTATGTAAATACTGTACAGAGGGAGCAGTGGAAGATGAAATGCATTTTATCTGTCAGTGTCCTCATTACGATTTTGAAAGAAAAAAGTTATTCAAAGATGTCGCCAATATTTCCCCAAGTTTTTCATATCTCAACCAACAACAAAAGACTATATTATTGCTAAAGTCCACCAACCCCTTTATTTTTCAAAGAGTCGGACAATTCATCTCCCACTGCCTCCTGAGAAGAAGTCAAACCCCCTAATAGCATGACAAGAATAGTTGAATAAGATAGAATAGATTAGAATAGCAGTTACATTGTTCCTATTACCTGTTCACATATTGCATATTTACTTTTTATCCTGTATGTATACCAACGTTATTAGATTTAAGTAGAGATAGTAGGTTCGATAAATATATCGTACACGTAGAAGTTCATGTCAGCAAATAGTCTTATACATGTATCACCACATTTTCTTGTCAATGTATGCAATTAGCCCTCGGGCAGGAATTTGCAATAAACAACTATTATTATAATTAGGCCCAGAAAAAAAAAGTTGTATTTCCAGTTCCTAACGAACCCCAGCAAAAACCGCTGACCCAAGAATTTCTTTCCCTTTTTTTGGATTGACCACCGTGATGCTTGAGCATTATGAAACCTGATAACATGCAAGAAATAAGCCTGACATGGTTTTTGAAAAGGCCGTGCTATCTTGTGTAACCTAGATGTTTTATTTGCTTGTGGTCAGGCTGTAGAATTTGGGTCATCCACATGTTGTATTATCTATATACTGTCTGCTCTACACTTTACTGTAGATAAAAATCTCATGGATGAGAAAAATGGGTAACAAAATGTGCCAATTTCTGCCAGAAATGATGTTTGAGACTGAGTTCCTGATTTAGTTATCTACCGTACCGGAAATGTTGGTTATTCTGTGGCCCAGTTTGGGTTGATTCTAGTGTTCAGTCTAATCAGAGAAACTGGGACATCCACAAGTCAGGTCATGCATTTATGTAGATGTGGGTGAGGCAGACAAGAACCACAGATTACTAAAACGGTAGATTGTCTGACCTCACCACCAGTCTGATAGTTACTTTGTACAGAATCGTCTTCTCTTCTTTGGCTGTTGGTCAGTCTCGACACCTCTGGAGTTCTCTTGTGGAGGTCAGATGGATTTATTAGGACATTAGGATTTATTTAATGAAACTTTATTTGCAAAATCATGCCCGAATGCGCATGCTAATTGCTTTTACAATCAAGTATAATACTCATTGCAATGCAGTAACAGGAGACTGGAAACTACTGTCTGGTGAAAACTTATAGTATTATACTTCTACTGCTACTACTAGTTATATATATGCTAGCTATTATGAGGTTTGACTTTTTGTTCTCCCTGAAGCTTGTACCATACACTAATCTCCAAGCAGATCCCTATCGGTGGCAAAAAGACAGTATAAAATTGGCCAGGCAGTATCCAATAGCCAGAGAAGGTCGTCGGCCACCGGTGGGGGTAGCGACAAACAAAAACGGCCATATATAAAAATGTAACGATCATTCCCCCACAACCTCTGCTTGGAGAGTACCGTACACGTGAAGTGCCCAGTTTTCAGGACAGGGTCGGCAGACAGGACAGGCAGGGTTTAACCTTCACACTGTCACAGGTGAATCCTACAGGCACTGACATGAGGGGGTTAAGGTTGGGTCCCTCTGCGGACATATACATCTATCCTCCCACTACCACTTTTTTTTTCAGGTATCAGGGCTTGAAATTCATGTTTGGGGAATAGGTGTACTGGTGCACCCAACCTAAAATATTAGGTGCACCGTATGAAACAAAACCTGATTGCAGATATTACTGCTCCTCTTCTGAGCTTGAATCTGAAATGAGACCTAACGTCAAAATCTGAAACATTACTACAACAGAGATTTTATTATTTTTCTGATACTTAGAGACCAAGAATATCCGGTATACTATTATACACCTCTAATGTTAAAAATGCCTACAAAAATATTTGAGTGCACCCAGTATTTCCAGCCCTGGGTATGGAGTAGAAAATACGATGGTAGACACAGAATACAACTTGGATCATGATTGAGTAGGAAATATGATCCCCTAAAATTTTAGACAAATTTTCTGACATGTAAATTAGAATTCAGCAAGGCTTTTTCTCTTGATGATGACTTAATTAATTAGCAAAAGCAGATGTATATTGTTGAGTCTGAAGTATTGTGCTAATTTACATTACATATATATATATATATTTCTTTTTTTTTTATGACAACAGAGATCTGTGTTCTGCCACAATGTTAAAATTAAGCCTTTGTAAACATAACAGGCTTGACAGTGAACCCTACAGTGTACATGTACGTGCATGCTGCAGCCTTGGGTGTATAAAACAGTACATAAATCACACAGACTGACAGGTTTAACTGGCATGAAGTTGTCTTGTCTGGCATGTGTAAGGTTACTACATACATGTGGCCTTGTGTAGTTAGCCTTATAAATCTGTCTTAGGCCACACCGATTTAATTTGTTGGTTATCGGATTCGCCTCTTCATTTTTTTCTGATTTCGAAAAAGCAAGAACCAACAAATTAGATTGGTGTGGCCTAAATCTGTCTTACTGATGTACAGTTACAGGGAATGTTGGACAGCTCTATTGACAGTACATAAGATAAACAGATCAACAGTTTGTGCTTATAAACCTGCATTTCTCCTGCAGTCTCTTACTAGTCTTAGTGTCACTGATGAAAGCTAGTGGATGCTACCTGAAACGTCTGACTGTTTCCAAAGCCATATCCAGTTGCTTGAGTAACTGTTTTTTTGGCGTACATAAGATAATGATTGTATACAGTCTGCACATTTTACTTGGTTAAACTGTATAAGCTAAATCACAAATTGGATGAGTAGAGATTATCAAAGTCTAATAATAATACAACAAAGATAACCCCTACCAACGTACTCTTAGATTTTTCCAGGACTGAAACAGGAAACACAACATTATTTCCCTGGGCCTAACCAGCCCGCTGTAGTCCCAGGCTGGTTTGTACGTGAGACCTAGATATGGGACAGGCTGAGGAGTCAAGGTTATGTCTGGGGGAAGAACGTCAGGCTGAATTACCGCACAAAATTCATCATTTTTACTCATTTTTACCTTTTTGTTTTGTTATAAACCTATTTTTTGGTGTGTAGGGTTGCATACATGTGCATGTATATTGATATTTATCAGAAATTATGTAATTGTTTCGATGCTTATTTTTGAAGTCTGTTTTGATGAAAGTGGTTTGGTCCAAGACTACCTAGGTTATGGATATGTTGGTATGATGAAGATGATATCTTGGTAGTTTATAGTCTAGCTCAGGTAAGGATATAGCTGGTGACTCTGTGATGTGTCCTGTGCCTGTTAAGAATGCAGAGTACAGACAAATATGAGTTGTTTATAGGTTTATGTGTCAATGTTCACAGAGTGTTTGTGTATCAAAGCTAATTTTTTTTTATTCACTTCATGGTTCACCACAAAACAAGGCTCATGAGAGCCACTTAAAATGTTTTTGGTTACTGTACAGACAGTGAGGACAGATGTTTGTTGACCTTAGACTTAAAAATATTACTTATTGGTTGACTAGCAGAGGATGCAAAAACATGGACTTTGCCTTTGGCTAGATCAATGTTGATACCATAACAGTAGTACCCCGGTAAAACCTCACCAGACTTTTTGCCTTTTTGATTTTATACTTTGCATGTTTTTGTATTTCTTACCTGTGATGTCAATTTTTGCCATAAAATTTGAAGCTGTAGAAAACTTGAAAACGTCTATTATATCCACTCCCTAAAACTGTGTGAACCAAGGTTGATCTTCTGGTCAGAATAATTTTTTGATATTAAAATCTGTAAACCAACAAATGAAATTGTCCTGGCCTCAGTGATTGTAAAATGTTATTATTGTCTGAAGAATCAAATCTTCCACCTGCCAGCCTGAGGGGTCAGCTGAAGGTCACACGACAGAGGTCACCATCACCAGACCAAGGTCGTCTGGATTTGCATGTTTATTGGCACGTTGCAGTAACAGTCTGTAGTCTGTAGATGTACAGGTAATATATTAGCTGTGCAGGCACATGCCACTGTCGGTTATAGTACTTACACCATACAGTCTGCCAGTATGAAGACCTAGGAAAAAATAATTGTTTCAGTCTTGAAAAAATTATGGTCGGTAGGTAGGGATTATCTTTTTTTTTTCCTGACTTTTCTTGATCTTCAAAGTGATCCAACTTAGATCAAAGAGCTCCTTAGGTATATTCATATTCATAAAACTTGGACACTTTTATTTTCAATGTCAATGTTGGAAAACCGATTGTACAACGTTTTATCACTCTGGTGTCAGATCATGGAGCTAGAAAAGGTCGATCAGCTCAAAAAATTCCCTTGCAGGGATCCACCAAAAAAGGCTGGGGCCTGCAAGTTTTTTTTATTGAATTCCGTATGTAGAAGGTCTGTTTTTCCTTCAGTCACACCTGCAGGTCTCCAAGGAGTCTGTTTTCCTGTAAGGAATGTTTCTTGAAGTGGCTGTGCTGCTTTTAGGCTCTCAGATCTAATCTTAAAAGAATTGTATAACCAAGAACACTGAAGAACAGAACTGAACATAACAATAGTACTGCTAATTTCCTTTATGTACCTGCAGGATGTAAAAGGTAATATACGTAAGCATAATTTTGTAAGAACAGGACTGAAGACCCAAAAAAGCTGCTCCTTTATTTTCGTATCAGGCTTTTCAAGCCTTTCAAACTGACCCCAGAATTCTTTGACTGACTCTGCAGCAATTTTGTATCTAGATGAACCGAACTGAACATTCATGTTGTTGTTTTTATTATATAGACGTCTGTAGCTGTTATATAAGAAGATGAAAACTAAAATAAGCAAAAGCCCCAGAAAAGGCTGATCAATTGCTTTAGCCTTTACCTTTCAAACTGACCCCAGAGTTCTTTGAATAATTCGGCAGCAATTTTGTACTTTAGCTTGAATCTCTGGGATCAAACAGTGGTTAAGTTTTAGATGTGCAGATCAGAGATAATCTGTCTGACATTAAAGCTTCAGTTCTGAGCTTTTTGTGGTCACACTGATCCATCAGGACCACATAGGTCACCTCTCACTTACCTGATGATGAGAGAGTTGTCAGCTGTGATAATGGCTCAGGTTACCATGTTGTTCTTTAGTGAGAGTACTTCTGTAATCAGTGAAAGTGATTCTTAAGTATGCCACAGCTGGTCTCACTTTTATGTGGAGTCTCAGGTTACATTGTGTCAGTAATATGATACTTGGTCTTAGTATATTCATCAATGTTGTTGTTTCCTAAATTTTCATTCATTTTCTTTGATTAATATAAATGTTTACCAAAGGAAAACAAAATTTTTTGCTCAGTTTCTTCCTCTTCTTCTCCAAACAAATATGGTCAATGACCTGAGCTAGACTGTCTGTCACCATGGTAACTAGTGTTGGATTACATCATGTTGCAATTTCATAGCAGTAGGGATTCCTGTCACCATATAGTATGAATGTGTTTGAGTAAAAAATAACAGAGCAGACCATGGAATTTTTAATTTTGTTGTAGTATCATTAAGATAATAATATGATTGTATTCTGTTTTCAGCATGTCTTGCCCTCCTTACATGTAGATCCACTTATTACTCCTGTAAGAAATGCACAGACATTAATTAGTCCAGTGCCCCGATTTCTTCGTTAGTTGATTATGTCTAATTATGACAATCAAGCAAGGCAGAATGGATGCTCAAACTGTCCTCATTCTGTCAGGTCAGTTTTACACTCGATTTCTCTCTTTAAATAAAAAGTAAAAAAAGAAAACTAAATGTAAGAAAAACGGATTCAAGTCCAGAGGTTTAGGTTCAGCTCCGGACTCATAAGTCAGGACCTAAACCCATGGCATATACAAAATTGCATGTTGCTTGGCTTATACAAATTGCAGTGTTGTTTGGGCAAAACTTTGGCCACATATAACACTTGACGATGCCCGATGGCAATGTTTTCTTCATTTTGCAGCACAGATTTTGCAATCTATGGGAGGTTTTAGGTCGTTTACAATATCATTTATATATAGCCCAGCTCACTCCCAACTGGTTTAGAAACCTGATCTCCCAGCTTCCCTCACGACAGCTGAGGGGGCGTCAATCACATGTCATCACCATGGTAACCACGGGGTCGTGTGAGGACAGAGGTCAGAGGTCGGCTTATCTAGTACCGTTGACTGTTTCAAGTGAAGAATGGTCTCGATGTTTATATAACCCCAACAGTTTACTTTAAAAAACTGCTCCTTGACAGTCTGTTGTTATCTTAAAAGTTCATCTGTGTTGGTAGAAATCATTATGAAGCAAGTTTAAACTGTAATTCCTAACACAACAAATTGGACTCACCCAAATTTTCGACTGTACAACTCCAGTCTTTGTCAAGGAATGAGCAATCCACTACGCTTCCTGACGACATGGTCTGTTGTGGGTTTGGTTTTTTAACTTTAAGATGGATGGGATTTTAATGATGTCTTGACCCATTCCTTGGAGTTAATTACATGTACATATCAAGTAGAGCATTAGAACGTTCTGACTTCTGTGTACATGTATATTAGTAATTCTGTATTACCAGCACTGGAAGGGAGGATACCTCAGATATATAAGGTGTGAATCATGGATTTTTGATGTTTGTGGGTTAACAGTAAATTTGGTCTAAGGGTGAAATCAGGAACCATTGAGATAAACAATATTAGATTTTTATCCATGTATTACGTCCCAAATTCTGAAATTTATATGGTATAACCATTGTGGTTAGAAAGGACACATCCATGTTGATGTGTTGTGTACCTCCTTTTCTCAGTACTACCAGCTTGTGAGCCTGTCTAGTGTGGGCCTCCCTCCTGTTCCATACAATCTTCTGTAAGGTCTTTACCGCTCATTGCAGGTTTGAGGCCCATTTTTAATTGGGGTATAACAGAATCAAAAAAAGGAGTCCCAGTCTGGCCCCTTTTAGTCGGCCCCCTAAGCTTGCCCCTTAAGTTGGACCCCTTTACTAGTTTGGCCCCTATCCTGGCCCCCTGAACCTGGCCCCTTTAGTTGGACCCCTTCACGATCACTGGTTTGCCCCCTGAATCTGGCCCCTTCTGTTGGCCCCCCTTCAGCGAGCCCAGCCCAGCCCGTCACATGTACAGCCTGGTCTGTTATCATCTCACTTTCAGGTTTATAGCTGGAGCGACCTTATCACGACCTCTGTCAGCTGACCTTGTCATGACCTCTCTGTGAGGGAAAGGTGACACGTTCAAGGTCACATCACTGGGGTTCTTTAATAGTCTTCTTTTTCCTTAGAAGTGGGTTTAAGTGTTCTTAGAAGCTGTCTAAGACAAATGAGCGATGCGACCTTTCTCTGACCTTACGACCTCACCAGTTATTTGTCTGACCATATTTGGCATGTGTGGTTCAGCGGCTAGTAACCATGCATGCTTCAGGACCGGAAGGTTGAGGGTTCGAATCCCAGCTTTTTATGCTGTATTATCTATATATCACCAGTCCTGACTAATCGGGTTACTTCAAAGGGTTGAAGTCCAAGTCAAGGTCCAACCAGTTTTATTTGTCGAATCACAGATTTGGAACCAGACATGACCTCTTGGTTCTAAGCTGAATAATTTGCTGTTACGCCACCTGACCCACAATAGCGTATTCGTGCCATTCTCCGTGTAGAACCCAGGTGCTGCACTGACCCCATTACATGCAGCAGTGCCCATTAGTCATTAGTTCATTACTGTACATGTGTGTGTGTGTGTGGAAGGTCTGGTAATCAGGTCCAACTTACTAAAAAGGTACCCAGCCCTCTCAATGCTCCCATATCTTAGTATTTCTTACTATTCTTAGTTAGTCTTACTCTCTAAGCAGAGGTTGGTGGGGAAGATCATAGCCTTTCTATCAATCTCATATGCCATATCGGAGTTCATTAATGTGTGTGTGTGTGTATGTCTGTGCGCGCGTGTGTGTGTGTGTGCGCGCGTGTGAGAGCTTGCGTGCGTGTGTGTGTGTCTGTGTGTGTGTGTGTGTCTGTGCGTGTGTGTGGGTGCATGCGTGCGTGTGTGTCTGTGTGTGTGTGTGTGTCTGTGTGTGTGTGTGTGTCTGTGCGTGTCTGTGGGTGCATGCGTGCGTGTGTGTCTGTGTGTGTGTATGTGCAAGGTCTTGTCCAATTTACTGAAATGCAGACTAGCCATGTCAGGTCTTCCACGTTGAACATGACCCTTGCCATGACTCCCTCTAGTGGTTCTGGGCTGTACTGCAGCTCTTGATCCAACATGTTAAAAAAAAACTTGATCGGAATCCAAATTTATTTGTCGGAAATTTCATTTGATTTGGTGTGAATAATTGTTTCAATGATTTGATTAATTGATGGACTAATTTAAAATTTTTCCTTCCCGTTTTGTGCAGGTCTGAACTGATGCCCAGTCACTGGAAGCCAGAATTATTCCCGGAGGAACGGAAATAAACAACAACGACCCAGAAGTAAACAACAACGATGAACATCTCTCCGAGTGGGGTTATTGTTCCGGCAACGGCCGACACAACAACAGGTACGTCCACAATCATAAATATGTACAGTTGAACCTGTATAGTAAGGCCACCCAGGGGACTGAGGTACATGTAAAATGGTCTTATAACCTGCCTATTAAGACCACCCTGGGGACTGAGGTACATCTTAAGTGGTCCTCTTGTACAGGTGGTCTTCTTAGGCAGGTTGCCTGGTGCTAATAACATCTAGGGACCATGAAAAGTGGTTGTTATAGCCAGGTGGCCAGACTGAAGGCTATCCCAGATGGAAAGGGCTCCTTGTTAAAGTTTTTCCCTGGAAGCAAGGACATTATACAGTACAGATCTCGGGATAAGCATCAAGTCCCGCGGGAGATCCCGCGGGAGTTTGCGGGATATCACGCGGGAGTTTGCGGGATCTTCCGCGGGAGTTTGCGGGATCTCCTGCGGGAGTTTGCGGGATCTCCTGCGGGATTT
>NW_017804509.1:1340733-1365733 GCF_001625305.1 Branchiostoma belcheri
TTACGCAGACGATGCGTGCATGTTTTAGTATGTTTTCAATGCATGCAAATAACAGTAGAGCAAATAGTATTTTTAACCAAACATTTCTTTTTTTTTAATATCGGAAATCTGATGGCTTAATAAGGTACAGAACGATAACAAAGTAATACAACCTTCTTGAACAAGTTTTGTGTCCGGCCTTGCGACGTGGACGGCTTTATTTTGATGTCACCCGACCTGCGCTATTTCAGATATAATTTTTTAAAAAAATCTAACGCATCGACGTGCCAAATCGCCACCCGAGTTCTTTATTTTTCTCCTAGATAGGGGAGGTTGACGTATGGAGTTACGGAAGAGAGATTAAAACATCGTGTAAAACAAGGGGCGAAGCATAATTCAAGAGTTCTTTACGCCTCAAACTTTGATACATTTCGTGCGCCACGCAGTGTTCAGGGCCTGCATGGGGGTTGCTGATTACGAATTACGCAAAATTTTCGCTATAAAGTTAAAGTTTCATAGCTGATTACGACTTTTACGCTTTGCGGCTAATGTACTGATTGCGAATTACGTTGATTTTTGGGAAGGTTGCCTTCGGTTTACGAAGACAATGAATAAAAAAACGCCTGATTACGCCTTACGAAAAAGGGCATGCAGACCCCCAGTGTTGGGCCGGGCGTTCCCACGCCGCGTCGCCATAGAAACCGCACGTCGCCAGCAGCGGCGGCGGCGCTGGCAGACTCCCCGGCGCCGACTGACCACGTGGCGTTCTGGCGCGCCAATCACAGCGCGCAGATGGGGACCCGCCCACCAGCCGGCCCGCGAATTCAAAGAGTTGAGTCAGATGCACCGCCCCACAGAAACACCGCCTGACGATTGTTATACGTACGTCGGATTGTGGCTTCTTTTTCCGCCTTGCACGGCCGGCATGCGACATTGTGTAATTTTCTTATATCCCAATTTCATCCCAAAACAACGTTTTTCACATGTGAGGAGGCTAGTTCCATAGAGTGTACCGAGTGAATTTCAAATTTTATGGTCTGAGAACGAATTAATTTCCGTAAAATTTATCATAAACACGTTTAGTTCGGGTTCTCCCGTGTTTATTTATTTTTCGGGTTCTCCCGTGTCTTGGACGTGCGCTATCGACTCCGTTTTCATCTAGTTGGCTGACCCTGCAGCTGACAGAAGTAGAATGTTTTCCTACCGAAAGAAACTTTGCCAGCCGTGTGGAAGTACTTGCTCCTTGCTTTCAGGGTGATAGTAATCTATCGAAATTAATTATGGACATGGTCGTTGTTGATGCAAGAGTTTTTGGGGAGGGAGGAGACGCACGCCCCGGGATTTTGATGGGCAGACTTTTAATTGTCGCAATTCTTAATACTAATACGGAGACCTCTTGACGCAAGCTACCATGAGAAGACAACAGCTACAAGATTATGAAACACAACAACCACAAACTACTGCCGGTACGCCTCATAATTTTTATTTCTTGGTAACAATCTTGCCGAATTTACCGGAGACGGAGGGATTACTACACGTTACATTGTATTCATTCACGGTAGTTTCTTAAAGTTTGCGCTGAACAATAGCTTTGAAAAAAAAGTAGCAGTTTTATAACTAACTATGACCGCGTGAGAAATACCTTATACACATTATTTTCGTACATTCTTATGCTTCAACACCATTAAAATTGTAGCAAAATTGTAGCAAAGTTGACTGGCGTCAGACTCCATCGGCCCAGCACAGATCGCCCGGCAGGACGTAAAAATAAACATTTGGCACGCCGCCATCGCCGTTCCGAGCCGCGGTAAACTTCGGGGTCTCGCACCAAGTTTTTTCGCTACGCGGTACGCGGGACACGACAGGCCTCCCGAAAGAATACCGCGGGATATCCCGCAATCTCCCGCGTGATATCCCGCAAACTCCCGCGGGATATCCCGCAGTCTCCCGCGTGATATCCCGCAAACTCCCGCGGGATATCCCGCAAAATCCCGAATCCCGATGATGCTTATCCCGCGATCTGTACTGTACAGTCCTTGCTGGAAAGAACTTGTTCAAGTTTCGGAGAGAAAATCTTCTTGTCCTTAGTTTCCCTGTGGAAAGCTGTTTGTTTGAGTTTCCAGGAAAAGCGCGTTGAACATGCGCACTTGCCTGCTGCCGCCACATGCGCTCAGACTCACAGTAAACCAATTAACTCCCATCCGCTTCACAAACAACGTCAGTGGCAGGATTTTCATTCACTGCTGCAGGTGGAGAAGTCAAGTGGAGTGGGTGGGTGTTCAAGTGGGCAGGGGGAAATTATTGCTCTGGTTCTCACATCTGTGGCTGGAGTTTTGAAATTTCTGTATCGTAAAATAATACATTAAGAAACATTTTCACTCACAGCTGCACAGAAGTCAAATGGAGTGGGTGGTTGTTAGGGTGGGCACGGAGAAATTATTGCTCTGGTTCTCACATCTGTGGTAAAATACTTTGAAATTTCTGACTTGGTGAAATGGGAGTAAACTTGAAAATCTTAAACAGCTACTATAACAAAGATTTATTTCCTGACACTCACATGCCAAGAATATCCTGCATACTATTATACATTTGATATGTACAAAAATACCGGTACCTACAAAAATATTTGGGTGCAGAAAAAAATTGGGTGCACAGTTCCAATTTTGGGGGCATGTGCACCCAGTATTTCCATCCCTGTAGTTGTTAATAGTCTGTTCTATGCAGTATGATTATAACAGTCCATTTTATGATACACACACTAAGTACAGTGTTGCATCATGGAGGGAATTTAAAAGGCGGTTTCTCCTAAGAACATTACTAAGGTGCATTTCAGTCTTATTGATGGGGTGAAGTCTCCAACGACCTTCTTAAGGTTTAAGTTTCCTTACAGCACCTCAGTCTGACCTCTCAAGGTCAACATCAACCCGACATCCTTTAAGTAAGGGGAGGGTCCATTATTCCGTGTAAGGGGAGTTTCATAGATTCTAGTTGAGGATGTTTTGCTTAGAATAAGATTAATTTTGCTGTTTCTTGTGATGTTAGAATATTTTTTGTTTAGACGATATCGATAAAAGTTGGCATGAAGTCAAAGTGATATAAAATCCTTCCATTGTTACATATTTAGAGAAGTATTTTATTACTAATTAATGTATGATTGAATGAAAAGTTTTAAACGGGAACTATGCGGCTCCAGATGTCTTACTGAGGGACGACTGCGTGTGCAAGATGTCGGTAGCTTGAGGAATGAATCCCCTCTACTATATACTGCATACTTCTCAATGGATGGATCCTCGCTGAGTATCTTCTGGACTTCCGGACCCAGAGTGATCCCGTACATCTATAGGAAGCACCTAGAAGCAAGTCGAGCCCTCATAACGACGCCCCTGGAAGAAAACACCGCCGCCACGTCGAGCACAATGAAGACACTGAAGATACCTTTGCCGTGAGCCAGTGCGCCACCACATCGCTGCCCACCACTACCAAGAAAAGGAGAACCCTGAGATTTCTACGTGTTGTTCAAGCCCCACAAGTTGCTGAGAAGCCAGAGCTACAAGCCAGAGCAAGAAAAACAGCCAGGGGAGAAGACTACACTTCGAAGAAGATGGATTTCTCTTTATTTTTCGTTTTGTGTAACATGGTAAACAAGACCTTTATGACATTTGTAATTGTTCTAGAACAATAGATGACGTCATGTAATAGGTCAACCAAGGTCAAAACGAACTATGTAACAGGTTAGGGCATTCTGAACGCCATGTAACTGACCTGAGGGCACTATGCACTGGAAAGGTATATAAGTGAGAACTTCATGCACTTGTGTCATTAGCCTCTGTACACTTGAAGAAGCCACACAGGCGAAACCGGTCGTGTGACAGGCTGAATAAAAGTTCTAAACGGGAACTATGCGGCTCCAGATGTCTTACTGAGGGACGACTGCGTGTGCAAGATGTCGGTAGCTTGAGGAATGAATCCCCTCTACTATATACAACATTACTAAGGTGCATTTCAGTCTTATTGATGGGGTGAAGTCTCCAACGACCTTCTTAAGGTTTAAGTTTCCTTACAGCACCTCAGTCTGACCTCTCAAGGTCAACATCAACCCGACATCCTTTAAGTAAGGGGAGGGTCCATTATTCCGTGTAAGGGGAGTTTCATAGATTCTAGTTGAGGGATGTTTTGCTTAGAATAAAATTAATTTTGCTGTTTCTTGTGATGTTAGAATATTTTTTGTTTAGACGATATCGATAAAAGTTGGCATAAAGTCAAAGTGATATAAAAACCTTCCATTGTTACATATTTAGAGAAGTATTTTATAACTAATTAATGTATGATTGAATGAAGACTATTATTGTACATACATGTACATACCCACTGGGTTAAGTACAGGTCACAACAAAAGCACTGTATAAAAATTATTGTACATCATCAAGCTAGCACTAGCACTGTAGTTTATTAAGTATAAATTTGACTACTCCTCACTTACATAACTCACACATCAGTATTCAAGTCAGTTTTCTAATGCTATCATGTAATAAAGCCCTCAGACCATAACTTCAGAATTTCTATAGTTAGTTCAAATCAATCATGATTATGTAACACAGTTTTCTGTTGTACTGTGAAAAATCCTCATCAGTGTGCTACCTGGATTTTAAGATTTTTTTTAGGAAACTAGTAACTTATAGGTGGGGCAACCTAAAATTCTGATTGGCAACCTATTTTTGCCATAGGTTGCCCACTGGGAACCTGCTTCAAAAAAGTATTTTGTACACTGATACAAACTACATAAAGGCTAACATCCAGAATCATGCTTTTTAATCCAGAAAAATTGCATATTCTGGGACCAATCTACGTTCTTGGATATGCAGAAACCAGCCAGAACCGTGCCTGATCCTAACCCTAACCCATTCAGACTTACAACAAGTAATGAAATAGGCACAGCTCTGGCTATGATACATGTAGGTCCCAAACCAATTATCAGGGTCTGTAAAAATCTGCTCCACGGAGAGCTACTCCAGTGAAGTGAGGCTAACCTAAACACCTCCATGGAGTAGGCTCACACGTCCCTGGAGTAGACTTCAGAGCAGGGGGATGGTTCTTCAAAGTGCTTTGAAACCACAGCCAGAGTTATGAGTTATGGTTTGTGTTATTAATATGCTGTGTGTGCAAATGTAGTAGCTTTCCCAGCGGCGACTCTGACTGGTGATGAATTTCTGTGCAGGCGGTACAAAATTCATGTGTAAGTTTTATATAGTGCAATATTAAAATGTAGCTTTTGCTGTCAAAATATGATACAAAATAGTTTCCTTTGCAGCAAGTAAAATTTGACTCAAGTGGGGGTTTGTGAGACAGGCTTTAGTCAAAATACGATACAAATTTAAACATTTTTATAATTGCATAGACTGTTGCAAACCCAGTTTTACCTGCAGCAAAATGCATAATTTATGCAGGTGGTATCCAAGTGCACAATAGCAGGTGCACAACAGCAGGTGCACAACAGCATGTGCACAATTAACAAGTGCACAATTAACAAGTGCACAACAGCAGGACCCATGAATACAATAACAGAATTAGTGCACAACACCAAATATGCAAAACAGCAAGTTTCAACTCTATACTATGCGTTGCAAAACAGCAAGACTCTTCAGTCAGTGCCTCTAACTAGACGAACCCTGTAATATCCAGGCATATTTTGTTACATAAAGGAGCCGGGGCTGCCCAGAATGTCAATTGCAGGATGCTGGAAATTGGTTTTGCCAGATAACAGGACTGGTTAGAGCAGAGTAGATAGGGCTTTGTTCATGTGGTACAGTAGCAGGTGCACAATAGTTGATGCACAGCAGCAGGTGCACAGCAGCAGGTGCACAATATTATCAACAAGTGCACAACAATAATGGATACACAACATCAGGTGCACAACATCAGGTGCACAACATCAGGTGCACAACAGCAGGTGCACAACAGCAGGTGCACAACATGCAGCAGGTGCACAACAGCAAATGCACAATAATTATTGACAAATGCACAACATACAACAAGACTCAGTAGCACAATGAAAAAAGTAATGCACAACACCAAATACGCAAAACAGCAAGTGCTATTTAGTGAAGGTCTCTATCTAGACGAACTCTCTAATATCCAGGGAAATTTTGTTACATAAAGGAGCCGGGGCTGCCCAGAATGTCAATTACAGGATGCTGGAAATTGGTTTTGGCAGATAACAGGACTGGTTAGGGCAGGGTAGATACGGCTTTGTGATGCTACTCTCAGCCCCAGGGCTGGGAGACGGTGTGAATGTAATATGAGCCATCATTACGCAGTAACAAATCCAATATAAGGCCACACCAAGTTAATTTGTTGGCTTCGCCTCTTCATTTTTTTCTGATCTGCATAAAAAAAGAAAAGATTATGTTCTGAATCAACTAAGAAATGCTCACATTTTGCTCCTTTTCTTCCTAGACAGTTGTAGTTGTTACAGTTTTTCCATCTATCAATGCAGTGCTTTGATCAAAAATTCAAAATTCATTTGTGTTAACTTCATGGCGCCTATTATAGTAGCATTTGAGGCTATAATAGGATGCCTAGACCTGTTTCTATTTTCAAATTGTTATTTAATTTTTTTTTTGCCTTCTTGCTTCAATTTTTTCTAAAAAGATCCGAGAACCAACAAATCAAATTGGTGTGTCCTCATGCAGTAAGAAATCTGTTGCTAGAGAAATGAAGTATGGCTGAAAAGCGTCGCCCACTCTATCAAGGTGGCATGAATGGAATATAGAGAGACTCCCACTCTCTTGCTGGAGGCATAGCTTTCAGTCTAAGTCACTGTCTCAGACTTCCTTGTGAGACAATTTCACTTTCCAAGTCGGTGTGATCAGTAATTCCTGATGAGTAAAGAGACTCTTTTTACACAACCAAGTCTTTTATTCAGCCGACGTTTCGGTGACCGTCTGTCACCTTCCTCAGGGCAGTTCTGACTGGTTGTGTGAAAAGAGTCTCTCCACTCAGTGTCTTACCAACCTGATAAACTTAATTCACGGATGTAATTCCTGATGTTTTCACTGTACTTTTATGTTCACTGTTTTCACTGTCACTTCTGTACTGTGAACTTATCATTACAGTAACAAATAATTCCTGGACTTTTATTCCTGCACCTGTCACCACCATGAATATATTATGAGTTCTGTGAACAACTTCATTTACTGTGAACTTTTGCCACCGTGAACATAAAGTGAATTAAAGTTGAGGAAAGTCCTTTTCTTCCTACCAATGTAGTGGTTTGATTAAAACTTCAAAATTCATGGTTTAAATATTAACTCAGCCTTTTGTGTTGACTTCATGGCTCCTATCATACCATTTAGGACTATAATATGATGCTTAGACCTGTTTCTATTCAATATTTTCTATGTCTCAAGACTACTAAGTCTTTGACGTTATTATAAAAATATAAAGTTTTGAGCCAGAATGTCTTAAGAAAGTGCGAGTCTGAGTCTATCTGGCGAGACAGTTTTCTTTAAGAAACTTGATCATCGGCCAGGTGGAAATATAAGACGTTGATAAGTGAGAGTGGAATAACAAGTGAAAGTGGAATATTGGTGTCTGGCTGACTCATCTCTACGTTATGTCCTGACTGCAGAATTAGGAAGACGGCGGTGATACAAAATCTCTCAGACGTCACAGCTCAAAATCTTTTCACACTACGCACATTGAAAATTACCTGCACCAGACAAATTTTACCTGCACCACTCAGAATTTGAGAAGTGTGGACCATTTTACAAACTAAAAGATTTCAAGCTCTGACGTCTGAGAGATTTTATAGTGTCGAAATCTTTCTGCCCAAAATCCTTTTTTCCGTACACCTGCACTGGTGCTGGGAACATTGAAAATTACCTGCAACAGACCAATTTTACCTGCACCACTCAGACTTTGAGAAATGTTGATCATAGTTTTATACTCCAAATTGTTAATGTCTAAATGTTAATGTTAAAGGGGTCCACAGAAAATTTTGTGCACCCAATTCCCAAAAATGAATGTCGAGCCCTGGTATTAATAAATTGTACCAGACAGATTTCCTCATCCAGAATATTTTTTTGCTTTGCCGCCCTGAAATTGTTTTGGAAAATTGCCTTCAAGTCTGATAGTCTCCAGTCACTTCCCAATTCCAGACTGACTGGAAATAGGAATTCTGACTTACAAAACACTGAGCCTGTTATAGAGTAGGGTTGTAAAGATGTGAGGACTGGACTATCATGTTAAATCATAGAGGAGATAAGACACAGTCTCACTGTACAGAGACTGCCATGTACATTTATGTTAAACCCAGACCTCAGTAACATTCCAGAGAAGCAGAAATTATACTGTTAGTTTTTCTTCACACATGTAGGTTAAACCCAGATCTCAGCAGTATTTAGTCACCATTCTAGAGAAGTTGTAGAAATTACTGTTAGACGTTTTATTCCACACATTTGTGTTGAAAGCAGTTTATAGCAGATACTGCTATGTACATCTATTTTAAACCCAGACATACTCTGTAAGTGTTCAGACACCATTCTAGAGAAGTTGTAGACATTACTGTTAGTTTTACTTCACAGTTAGGTTAAAAGCAGTCACTCAATCTCCTGTGTGCTCTCGTGTTAAACCCTGCCCGTCCCAGGTAATATAGCGGCTCTCTCACAGGGTTGAGCCAATTTTCTTGCCAAACACTTTTTCAGCAGCGACACAATAAAATCCTCCTCCTGGCAATTTCATGTACATGTAGCTTCACTCAGGGCTGGAAATTCATTTCTGTAATAAATTCACTTTATGTTCACGGTAGCAAAAGTTCATAGTCTGAGAAAAATAGACATGTTCACAGAACTATATATTATTCACTGTAGCGACAGGTGCAGGAAAAAGGAAGTCCAGGAATTATTTGTTAACTGTAATGATAACTTCACGGTACAGAAGTGACAGTGAAAACAGTGAGTATAACAGTACCGTGAAAAAAACAGGAATTACAGTATTGGGAATGGTTCCTGAACAGTTTTTAGCATGATCCACACTTTCCAAATTCTGAGAAGTGCAGGTAAAATTTGCCTGGTGCAGGTAATTTTCAATTCTATATGCACCAGCGCAGATATGCAAAAAAAGAAAGCATTTCAAGTCCAGAATACAGACCCGCAAAGCATTTGTAAGAGCAGGCAATCCGGGTTACAGCAGATCCACCGTGGAATACTCTCCTTTTGTGAGGCTGAGTGTTATTGACACTTCCTGACGTCATGACGACGACCCCTGACCTCAGGTCACTGCCGACCCTGTGCTGGGACTAGTGATGAGTGACAGTTGGAGGGTTCGTCAGCTATAGGCAATATTCCTGTGGACTTATTGTTATTTTAGAATACGGGAAAGAGAACTTAGAGCTTAGACTTTTTTTTCTATAATATGCCAATGTTAACAATAGCCTGGGTTTATTGGTGAAGGTTAGACATCCAGGTAATGAGATATGCTAAAAAACAGTTACTCAAGCAACTGGATTTTGGAAACGGTCAGACGTTTCAGGTAGCATCCACTACTTTTCATCAGTGACACTTAAAGAGACTGCAGGAGAAGTGCAGGTTTATAAGCACAAACTGTTGATAGTGTAATTCATTTATTTAAACATATTGATGTCAACCACATAGTTTCCTAGCCTCTGCCCAGACTTCAGATTGATGCTAACCACACAACTGACTTGTTTCTGCCCACAAATTGAAAACTAAAGGATCAAATTTATGGAGTGAAAGTACCCAGTGAGAGTGAGAGTGATGTGAAACATACAGTTCCCTCCAACTGCCCCTACTGTGGATTGCTATATGTGAGAGTGATGTGAACCATACAGCTGCCTTCCAACTGCCCTGACTGTGGATTGTTGCATGTGAAGACTGCAGCTATAAGAGTGATGTGAACCATACAACTGCCTTCCAACTGCCTGACTGTGAAGACTGTGGGAGTGATGTGAACCATACAGCTGCCTTCCAACTGCCCTGACTGTGAAGACTGTGAGAGTGATGTGAAACGTACAGTTCCCTCCCAGCTGCCCAGACTATGAAGACCTTGAGTCCTGCCCATATAATCTTGCCACTAACACAATTTACCGGCGGCGACGTCTTAGCTTCGCTTCCTCCCAGCATCTTCAGATTCTCCTTCAGTGTTAAGACGTTGATTCCCTCCTCCCGGTTCCTTCTAAGACATTGAGGAATGACTTGGAGAGGTTAAGAATAAGACGCGGTGGTGTGTGCCTGTATGTCTGTAGAGTTGTAGCCTGGGGGTGTAGCGATGACTGGAACTGTTGTCTCGTCCGCCTGCATTACTGAGTGACGTCTACACACCATCAGGACTGGACACCTTTTTAGTACTAGTAGAGTCACCGCCGCCGCAGACATGCAGTTTGCTAACATCAAGTACGAGTTTTCCCCCTTCATACCACAAGGTGAGACTCTAACACCACCAACACCTGTTGCCTGGCAGATCGTTAGGCGTTAATTAGTGCATAACTATCGAGACAGACGTGTGTGGATGTGGACGTTGTGTGTATCGGATTCTCTGGTTCTTGTCTGTGTTTTGTGCGAGGGACAGAATAGATTTGACCTTGATGTGAAGGTCATGTTGATGTGGATTGTATGACAGACAGCAGGAGGCTGGATTGTGGCTTGTTTACTGTCGTCATAACTCAGTCTACGGCATGAATTTCACCGCAGTAGTCAATATTACTGATTCACGTGTGCACATTATACTACCTGTGGCTGCCTGTGGGACTGTTTTTACTGCTTCAGATTGACTAGATTTGATTTGTTAGGCCTTGTTTAACTGGTTGTGTGTGGGGTGTGGGTTTGTAACATTAGCTATAGGCTGGGAACACTGGGTGCTAGTTACTAGTATGTGTTTCTATGAACATATCATAATGATCAAACAACAGAGATATATCCATGACAGACAGTTGTGAACGTAATTGTTGTAGTTTAGGTTATATCCTAATTTGTAGTGTTTTAACTTAGCTAAAATTTTAGTTTTCTTACGATATCAGAATATGGTTTTCTGCATAGATTTAAACAGCACTCTTGAATGAATGAACAAATATAAATGAGTGAGCGAATCAAGAATGTTACTGCAGTAGTCAATATTACAGATTCACGTGTGCACATTACTACCTGCAGGCTGCTTTGTGGGGCTGTTTTTACAGCTGTAGATTGACTAGATTAGATTTGATTTGTTAGGCTTTGTTTTACTGCCAATATGGTGGTGACTGTGTGGATTTGTGACAGTTGGGAATACTGTGTGCTTGTTACTTCTAATCAGTGTTACACACTTCTATGAACATTTCAAGCAACAGACAGTTGTGAATTAATTGATATTGTAGTTGTTAAGCTTATATCCTTGTAGTGTTTATATCTTAATTAAAAAAAGCTACCAGAGTATAGATTTACAAATAGATTTTAACATCACTCTTGAAGGAATTAATGAAGGAACAAAAATTAATAATTTTACAGTAGACATACATGTACTTAGTCTAGTAGATCACAGGCTGAAATAAGCCACATATTTTCTTACATTCCATGTTGAACAGTTATTCCAACAACTTTTTTGATCATAACATTTTGTAAACAATTCAATAAAAAAACATTCATATTCCCGACGGTCTTTAGTGCCTGGTCACTACGGTAGTGTGACTACATCAAGGTCACAGAACTAAAATCTTGTCACATCAATGATTTAGTATAAAAATCAATAAACGTACCCTTGGAGGGTAGTTATACATTGTAGCATGTTACTCTAGAACAGAGCAGAGTTTGTTGTTTCACTTCTAGTCATATAGAGTGGATCCAATATTTAAATACCTGCCATTACCTTTGAATACTGTTTTTGTACATGTCAAATATATTAAGCAACAAAAAAAATGGAATCAGAATTTGTACGTGTTCCCTGCGAAATGGCAGATTGCAGGAATTTTTATTTAACATAACTGTTTGTCAGCAGTCTGTGTTTTCTGCTGTGAATGTTCTCTGTGTAGCTAACATTTTCTGTGGCAAACATTTTCTGTGAAAATAGTTTTTGTCAGGCGAATATTTCTGTGGTAAACAGTTTCTGTAGTGAATAGTTAATGTGGTGAATATTTTCTGTGACAAACATTTAATGTGGCAAATATTTAATGTGGCGAATATTTCTGTGGCGAACAGTTTCTGTAGCAAATAGTTAATGTGGCAAATATTTTCTGTGGCATTAACGTTTTCTGTAAGCGATTGTGTGATGAACATTTCCTGTAGCGATTTTGTGACAAACATTTTCTGTAGCGATTTTGTGACAAACATTTTCTGTAGCGATTGTTTTGTGGCGAACGTTTGTGTGGCGAATATTTTGGCTACAACAAGAATGTGCAGAACAAAGCCTGATGAGGCGAGGGTTTTTAGCTGCAGGGTGAGAAACTGTCACACAGGACAGGACAGGGTGGGACAGACTGGTACAACTACTATCTTAATTATAATTATAACAGACTGGAGACTATAGGGCAACATGCTTATTTAGAGTCATTATACAGTCTCGTGGTCTGTGTGTGTGTGATTGTATGTGTGTTTGTGTGTGTGTGTGTACTGTGTGTGATTTCTGTTAATTTGATATAAGAGTTTCTTAATTACTAGTAAGGAAGTCAATAATTGGGGTCCTGTCTGTAGTGACCAGAACCATGTAAGTCATTGAAATTGCCCCTTCTGTCCGACAGTCTTCATTTTGCTCCTTAAAGAGACCATTTCCAATCTACTTAAGATGCTGGTTGACCTTCAGACTA
The DNA here is from genome assembly GCF_001625305.1 of Branchiostoma belcheri. Taxonomy (NCBI): domain Eukaryota; kingdom Metazoa; phylum Chordata; class Leptocardii; order Amphioxiformes; family Branchiostomatidae; genus Branchiostoma; species Branchiostoma belcheri. The sequence goes on from NW_017804509.1 coordinate 1,353,500, forward strand.
TCTGTAAGGGTTTGAAGGGCACAGTCCTGATTACCTTAACTGAAAGTCTGATAAAACAAGTCTTGGAGAAAGGTTTAACTACATGTAACTTGGCTGCACCAGGGCTCCAGCCAGCTTGAATTTTTTTTTTCGCATTTTGAGAGGCAAATCATGGTGTTGAGAGTGGTTGTCGGTGGTCCTTTGGATGTTTTCATATTTTTACCCAAGATTTTGTTAATTTTGTCTGTCGAGGTGGTTTTAAAAAATTTCCGTTACACGCCGCAAAGTTTTGGTAATTGAGGAAAAACTGGTGCTGGCTACAGCCCTGTGCTGCATACAGTACTTTGTTATATTATATGTACGTTGTACATTGTACAAAAAGTCATTGTATGCTGGCTGTGTGTTAACAGGGCTGGAAATACAGGTTGCATGTGCACCTTAGTACATGTACACCCAAATTTGGAGCTGTGCACCCAATTTTTTATGAGTGCACCAGTGCACCCAAATATTTTCGTAGGTTTACGTATGTAACAATGTTAAATGTATAGTAGCATATTCTTAATATCTAAGAATAAAAAGAATCATTTGTTGTAGTGCATTTATTTAAAAAGAAACATTTTCTTTTTGCTGACATTCTGACATTTTCTGACTGTTTTTGCTGACATTCTACTTAAAGTATATGGTGCACATTTTTTTGTGCACCAATTTTTTAGGTTGGGTACACCTGTGCACCAGTATTACCAAAAAATGAATTTCCAGCCCTGGTTAATCGTGAGTGATAATAGGTATGAGTGTGATAAAGACTGTGAAAGATCCATGTAGGCAGAATAAGTGGATAAAAATTATGTAGTTCTGAAGTGTTCCCTCTCCACGGCAGTAACACAATAATTACCATCCTGTGGTATCATTTCTCCTCTGCTGACGTCAATGTAAAATTACTGCCTGTTAACAACATGTATGACAGAAGTGACGGGGTAGTGCTGACTGGGAAAACAAGATTTTTATAGTAACTGGTATGGCCTAGGAAAAAATGTTGTGTTTCCTGTTTCAGTCCTGAAAAAATTAGGGTTGGTAGGGATTATCTGTTTTTCCTCCTTTTTTTTATACTTCAGTGATATCTACATACATGTATAGGGGTCCAACTTATATACTACACTTACAGTTTAACAAAGTAAAACTTACATGAGGACACTTTTATTTTCAATTTCAATGTTAGAAAAACAATTTTATCACTATCACGTTTTATTACTCAGGTGTCAGATCATGGAGCTAGAATTAGTAGAAAAGGTTGTTCAGCTCGAAAAATTATGTCCCTTGCAGCAGGGGTCCACCCCAAACAAGTCCAGGGTCGGCAGGTTTTTCTAGGGTCGGTCGGAAACAGGAAACACAACATTTTTTTTTTCCTACTAGTAGGCCCAATAGTGGTGGAATATAAATTTGGTTTAGAAACCCATATGTTATTGGATAGTATCTCTCGTACATGTACCATATTATTCAAGTTTAAATAATGCCAACCATAATGACTATGCTTGTCTGAATTCATACTGGTCTATTCAAGTGATGCGTATATACTTGTACGTAATTTGGGTCTTAAACTTAAGTTAAAGTAAGTAAATGTCGCACACAATTCAGTTTCTGCTGCGAAACCATTTATTTTATGTCTCCCCAAAGAAGTGCTTTCATGTACCATTTAGTACACTGTGTAGTTCTGTGGCATGGATATACATGTATGTGCCAAGACTAAGATTAGTGTAATTATATTGTCATGTAGCCAGTATGACTAGGGTATGAGTTATTGTAGTGTAGTGTTATGGTAGATAATAATGCATGCCGTAGGGGAGGAATTTTACATTTATTCCTTACAGGTAAATGATATATGGATGCAGTGTTAGAAATACCCATCTGCAGTCTGCATTTTGCAGAGACATTTTCAATGTTGCAGAAGAAAAATTAATAAAATAAGCAACCTGCAATTTTGCAGAGTGGAAAAATCAGCTGGCTAGGGGTTCAATATACAAGTTTTTGAACACCTAAATTCTTGGTTGATAACTCTGATATTTGAAGGCATGACTGTTTTTTTGTACTTTTCTAGGCTGGGATCAGATACTTACTAGTAGTGGTACGTTCGCAAGTTTGTTAGTTAATTTGTACATCATGCACAGTCTGGACATTTTGACCATTGTAGCCTGTTGTGGGCACCACAAGCCTGTGTTCCACTCTGTTGGGTTATTGTTAGTCGGCTGTGAACATTTGATGAGCACAACTGAAGCTGCAGGTCAGAAAGTTCACCTGGCTACTTACAAGTTAGGGACGGAGGGTTGGGGGGTTAGCAGGGTCAGTCAATCAATCAATCAATCAATCAATGAATCAAAAATGGTGTATTGATCAATCACGAACATTGCAGCTTAAAGCTGAGTTGCGTTCATAGATGTACAAATTTTTGTTTAAAATGTTCACAGCTACATTACTGTTATCTGACATGTAAGTTATTTAAATGTTACAAAACTTCATCTAAGATATTGATGTGGCAGAAATTGACTTGAAGTGTGGTCTTGGATAACATGTTGGATTTTCGGCACACCTACATTGATGCTTTTTTTGTTACAAATGTGAGATAATTGCACAAATATTTCAGAAAGTTGAAGTTACTACTAAATTGCCATAACACAAATATACCTTTAAATAATAAAATTTAAATATTTCCATTTTTGGTGCAAATATGTTGAAAGGTGGAAGACAGTAAATTACAATCACAATTACAAATATATCTTTGAATAATGAAATATTTCCTTTTTTGTTGCAAAAATGTTTACTTACAAAATGCCCCCTTTGTTAACCCCAGATTTTCCGTATTATTGCAGAAGCCTTGTTGGCAGACGCCTACACACATGGGGGTAAGGACCTTCCTCATTCTGACCAACAATTAACCAATCAGTATTAAGTACTGATTATTAATTAGCATGAGTTAAGGTGAAGGGATGGTTTGAATCAATGTGTCCATCATACATATTTATTAACCAATCAATAATCTAGAAAATGTATTGAAGCAATAACAATCATTATGTGAATCCAGAATGGGATCAATTTATTGCCAATTGAATTGATTGATTGATTGATTGATTGATTGATTGATTGATTGATTGATTGATTGATTGATTGATTGATTGATTGATTGATTGATAATTATATGATTGATACAGGTAAAGAAATGTGCAAGTCAAAATTTGTGTTGCTAGATCTATTAGTATTACATGTACGTCATGTAGCTATACAGAAAATAAAACGTACTGCATTAGAAAAACGTCTAGTCAGTGAAATGAAAGTCTGTCTTTTCAACATTGAGCTTTTTAACAAAACAGTCACACATCAGGCGTCTGCACTGAGCACTGTCTGATCAGGACTCTCGGCTGCCTGATTCTGTAGAGAAAACTTCAGAAGCAAAACAATTGAATCCCAAAATAACCTGGCAGCCTCTCAGATTCATGCATATGTGTCTGCTACAGACATGTACATGTATATTTGGTGCGTGTGTTTATCCTTTGCACAGGGTCAGTTCAGGATAAGGGTAGCCAAAGAGCTTTTCAGCGTGTCACCAGCTCTTGTACCTCATATCTACATGTATGTAGTTGTCACTGTCCAAATACAAGTCTATAAGACAGTCCTTCTATCATGTCTATGGCAGCAGTATCTTTTCCATCAACTGCAAAATTATGGAACACCCTGGCAAGTGTTTTCTTCCTGAATACCACCCACAAGCCTTCAAAACCTGGACATTCACTGCCTTCTCCTATATACTTAGTAGCATAGTCACCTACAGCTCACACCAACTTACAAAATGTATTGCAGTGCCCAGAATGGCCAGGCATGGAGCAAAGTAGGTAAAAATCTGCATCATGCTTCACCTGAATTGATGGAGGCAAAAGAAGATCTAAACTTCTTTATGTGGCTTCCCTTAAGTTAGCCTGGGTGCCAGTCTGTTTCCAGGGCTTGTACAAGCTGTGGTAAAATTTGCTTGGCCCTGGAGCCGAGGAGCTGGTCTGTGTAGACCCTGGCAACAGTCTGGTATCCAGGCTACAGTGGTATGGCTGGGATTCGAACCCACAACCTTCCGGTCCAAAAGCGTGACTACCATAAATAAAACATACAGAAGAAGGAAAAGCCCTGACCCAAACCACATGGGGAAACCAAGTCCAGACTGTATGTCGCAGTCTGGGTGCAGGGCTGGAAATACTGTAATTCACTTCATGTTCACGGTAGCAAAATTTCACGGTCTGAGAAAAATGGACATGTTCACAGAACTATTATATGTTCACGGTGGTGACAGGTACAGGAAAGAGAAAGTCCAGGAATTATTTGTTAACTGTAATGATAAGTTCACGGTACAGAAGTGACAGTGAAAACAGTGAACATAACAGTACAGTAAACAATACTGGGTACATGTGCACCTTAGTGCACCCAAGTCTGGAGCTGTGCACGCAATTTTTTTCTGTGACTGCACTCAGGTGCACCCAAATATTCAAATATTGTTGTAGGTTTAGATAAATTATGTAAAGCCTGAAAAAAAGTTTCAAATGTATGTCATGAGTATACAGCATATTCTTAAGTGTCCGAAGTTAATAAAATCATTTTATAGTACTTCTCTTTAGAAATGAAACATAATTAGTTTTTGCTGACATTCTACTTATCTTCATCTTACAGTACATGTATATGGTGCACCAAAAACTTTTTGCGCACCCAAGTTTTTAGGCTGAGTGCACCAGTGCACCTATTCCCGCAAATGAATTTGGAGCCCTTACAGTGTATTATGTACTAGTATATCACTGTCAAGTTGTTCCCCCCCCCCTCCTCCTCTTAATGGAGTGGACCTATAAAAATAGTATAATTCAATTATCCATGGTGACCTCTGACCATGTGAGGTCAGGGGTCAGCAGTCAGCTGGGTGAAGGTCGCTGTGCCCTTGGGGGATTCCTCTGGAACTTATTAAGGATTTTGGATTGTTGGTTCAAAAGTTTAAAAGATCGATTGAAGTGGAACTAGGGGGTTAGGTGGCTGGTAGGCTTGTGGTTTAAAGGGTTGTTGACTCAGAATCGAAAGGTTTGGGTTCGAAACCCTGGCAGGCCCCATATGCAGAGAGCGGTCCGTCGACACTCTACGTAGAATTAAAACGGCCAATTACGCTCTACGGAAAAGGGCTTGCGGGCCCCCATGTAGGTCTGGTTAGTGAATAAAATTACTTATTCAGCAAACGGCACTCATTCTGTAACGTTCGGTTGGACACATTTTGTAGCTCAACTGACAGCAGTAAATTACTAATGACTGACTTAGAACCTCAGTTTATATTGACAGCAGTAATGACTTACTAAGGAGCCTGTACTTCAGTGTTTCATGTGAACTGGAAGTGACAATGACTGACAGACTGATTTGCCTCAGCACAAAACCCTTGGTTTGAAGCGCTTCTTAGCTAACCCGCAGGTACCAATTAAAGAAGCAGCCAGGAACAACAAGTTTGCTACCTGTTAGTCTTACCTAATATGGGCTGTGGAAGATTCAAGGCCTTTTCTTCAGCTTAGGCGTAGGCCTAGAAAAAAATGTTGTTTCCTGTTTCAGTCCTGAAAAAATTAGGGTCGGTAGGTAGAGATTATCTTTTTTTTTTCTTTCTTTTTTTTTAAGACTTCAGTGATATCTTACATGTATATAGGGGTCCAACTTATACAATGCAGTTTAAACAAGTAAAACTTGCATGAGGACACTTTTATTTTCAATGTCAATGTTAGAAAACCAATTGTACAACGTTTTATCACTCAAGTGTCAGATCATGGAGCTAGAAAAGGTCGATCAGCTCGATTAGTTTTTCATGTCCACCCAAAAAAGGAAATTGGGACTTACCCAAATTTTCAGGTAACCCTGTCAGCCTTGTTCACGGAAGTTAGCTTAAAATTTGCATGGGCAAGTCCCAATATATTTACTTAGTGTTGGACAGAGCGTTTAGCCTTTTTGTCACATTGCCTGAGTGGTGACTGTATAGGTATGACATGTACAGTACAGTGTGTGGGTGTGTCTGATATAAAACAGAACATCATCAATATTTCATGTCGGTGTTTTAAAGGCATTCAGCGCAGTTTTTAGGGCCTGGAAACCAGATTTTTCAAAGTCATTATAATTCTAGTCATTTATCTACATACTGAGTTGAAACCACACTGTCCCATTGTACTCTATATCGACATTCATGGATCAAAAATGCCAAAAATTCTGACGAAAAATGGTTTTACTTTAAAGTACTGAAAATTACCACCCAGAAAATAAAGGACTCATCTTTGGGCTTGTTTCTGCAGTTTTAAAAGCCCAAAGTAAAATTCAAATATGCTAATGTGGCGCAGTATATGCCAATATCATACAGATTGCCTTACTCAGAATATTTCCAGTGTTGCTGCCCTGAAATTGCTATAGGATGTCTTTAAATAACACATCTTAGCTTTTGGTCTTTCACAGACACCAAAAAAAAGTCAAGATAATCCCTAGAAATGTTGTCACAAACGTTGAACAAAATGTGATTCATACGTCAATGAAGGTTAGACATCCAGGTTGTACGATATGCCAGAAGCAGTTACTCAAGCAACTGGATATGATTTTGGAAACGGTCAGACATTTCAGGTAGTATCCACTAGCTTTCATCAGTGACTGAGAGACCAGAGGAGAAATGCAGGTTTATAAGCACAATATGTGATTCATACTGTATAACCTATACATGTAGCTACATGACGACAGAACAAAACAGGTTTGGTTGCTTTTCTCTGTGTTCCACATTTTTAGCCTGCAGGTAGAAAGACCATTAGAAGTTTTGTTTGTGTCAAGAAAAAACAATTTGTCTCCAGTCACAGTACCACACCTGGGTCAACAACTTACAGTGTAGACAGGTCTGACAGAAAGGAAAACCTGGATTATTTTAAGTAAATATGTTTGGATCAGTCATTAGCACATGATAGAAAAAAAAATCTGTGACTTATGTTTGTATCAGTCTCATGCAAGAAAAAAGAAATTAAAAAACGTATCAGTCTTTGCATTAACATTCTAAATATACCATGTAATGTCTTTTTTCATCATATTTTTTATAGATGTAAAATGCAAGACAAAACAAATTAAAAAAGGATAGAAAACTACATTGTAGATGTTTAAGTGTTATTACATAATCATTGTATGTTCACTGAAGGTTTTATTTCATTTTGATTAAAACCAGCATATCACATTATTTTTGCCTTAGTGAAGAAAAGGAGTGAAAGATTATCAGAGTATAAGTCTGCATGTCCTTATATTTTCATTTCCGTGCTATTCCTAGACCAAACAGTCGTCAGTTTTTAGGTAAAAACGTCCAGTTTAGGCAGCAAGGTCGTTTGTGGAGCAGCCGAAGGTCGGCTGGGCTGTGTCAGCCGGGGTTGTTTACACATGCCTGGTCACATGACGGCTGAGGTCAGAGGTCAGTGACCGGCCATTTTCCTCAGAGGCTGGCTGATCAGACGAGTCTGTCGGTGGTGAAACTCGCGTCTTTAAGTCGCCATGATCCAAGGTACGGCCGCTTAAGTCCTCAAGAAACAATCTGTAATGTCTTGAGACTGTTGTGTACAAGTGTCTGGTATGATGTGTGAAGTTTGGGGGAAATTTTTTGTGCCAGGTTGTGTAAAAGTATAGAGCTGTACTTAGCTATACTGTAGTATAGGCTCCCTAGCCTGGATACCAGACTGTTGTCAGGGCTAGTACACAGGTCAGATCTCACGTCTTAAAGACGTCATGATCCAAGGTACGGCCACTTAACTCCTCAAGAAACAATCTGTAATGTCTTGTGACTTTTGTGTATGAGTGTCTGTGAGAAATTTGTTGGGGTGAAGATTAGGGGAAGTTTTTTGTGCCGTCTTTCTGGTTATATAAAAAGTGTGGAGCCGTCCCTATTCTGTAGTATAGGCTCCGTAGCCTGGATACCAGACTGTTCTTAGGGCCTGTACACAAGCCAGATCCTCAGTTAGACCTTCAATGAGGGTGTCTGTGGTAAAATTTCCTTGGGGGCATGTTGGCCCTGGCAACAGTCTGGCACCCAGGCTAGCCCTGGAGCTGAGGAGCTAGCCTGTATACTGGCCCTGGCAACAGTCTGGCACCCAGGCTAGCTACTTACTTGCTACATTTGTACTTACTAGCCCTGACCACAGTCTGGCTCCCAGGCTATAGGCTGAGCTCTAATGTTCTCCAGACTTTAGAAGTGTAGCTGGTTGAACCTGGCTGGTTTTGAAGCTGATATGTTAGTATTAGACATGTATACTGGCTTAGTAAGGGATACGCATGGGTCTGGCACACATTCTGTGACCCTGCGTTCGTTGGCCTAGTCAAGAATGTCTAGTGTTACATGCTCTAGTATGCAGCAGCCAAATAACTGTTCTTGTATGTGGTTCTCTAGGTTTTTGTTTGAGGCAGTCATGGGTTGTCCAGTGTTGTACTAAAATTTTATATGACGTTCTGGCGCTAAAATGTGTGATAGTTTTTAGTCATAAATTTTTAACCTATCAAGACCTAACTTCTGTAAACTTGTGTAATATTTTGTTTGGTGAAGTGAGCGGTAACTTAGATCTAGTACCCGTAATTTTTATCTTTTCTCTCTAAGCTATGGGTACTTAACTACAGGTTGTCTAGTGTTCTACTCAAATTTTGCCTGGCACTAAAATGTTTGACGGTTCAGGGTTGGACAAGTTTTCAAAAATCCACTTGCCTTATCGGGCAAGTACCTGGTCATTTCCACTTGCTCGAACCAACTTTTTACTTGCCCAAAATACGACACATTTCTATGCATTTTACTCACAGAAAGGAAATTATTTTTTTATAATAGAGTTTCTAATGTTGGACGCTTTATTCATCAAAATTGTTTGAAACTTGGTCAAAATACTGCAGGGGCTGTACTTTGCATCCAAAAAATTTACTTGCCCAATCGGGCAAGTCCAGGGGGATATTCACTTGCCCGAACAGTACTTTTACTTGCCCTGGGCAAGTGGGCAATGGGACTTGTCCAACCCTGCGGTTCAGTCAGAAATTTGTCTTGCTATCAAGTTACTAACTTGTGTCAACACTTCCATAAAAAGTGTGACGTCATAAAACAAACATTTTGTTTGGTAAAGTCTGAAGTACAACAATGTAGATCTGCTCTGAGTTTTTATCTTCGTAATTTTTATAACATTACAGTTTTACTAAGAGAATCAACCTCACAGCATTAGGTACATGTAACAAGCTGAATTACACTGAAATTTGTACTATCATTATATGTAGCAAGAATCAACATAACATATGAAACAGAGAAAATGCAAGTAAAGCTATACAAAATGCCTAACTATATATGGGCACTGAAGTAACCAAAAACAACCTAGAACAGTCTATAATATGCTGTATATGTTATGTATTTTATATGCTGAGCAATACATTTTTTTTGTGTGTACACTTTAGTTGACTAGTAATTGTCAAAGTTCATCTTGTAGGCTGCAAAAACAGTTTCCACTTTGCTGTAATTGTATTGTATGTCTTTGCAAGAATAATCCAGTCATACATGTACATATAAGCTGAAACAAAAGTGCAGATATATTCAGACATTCTTCAAATCTCGCGGCCACCATGTCAGGATTTAGCCTGACCTACTTCTGTATCTGTGTGTAAACATGCCCCAGTTCTTTTGTAAGTGTGCTTCGGAAGTGTCTGCGGTTTTCTGGTTTTGTTAGATGTCAATAAGGATCAGGCTCACAACCAGGTTAATGCTGGGCTTTCGGTAGCCTCCATAGCCTGCCAAAAACTGTGGGTTTTGGAGTGTCTTTGGGAGCTTTTATGTACTATTTTCAGACTGCATATAGACAACATGGCCGGCCTGGTTGAATTACCCCCGTTTTTTAAAACTGGGCAAATCAGAAAACAGCCGAAGACCACCAAAACCCCCAGTTGTATAAGCCTGCTACGGAGGCTAATCAGAAAACAGCCGAAGACCACCAAACCCCCAGTTCTATAAGCCTGCTACGGAGGCAAGGCTTTTGTCACTAAAGCCGGCTTGTGACATTTTCTTAGCTTGTTTCAGCTGGTGGGTTTTGTTGTCAAATTTGTGTAAGTTACGGGGTTAGGCAGGGGCTATGGACACCTGTTGTTATGGTAAGAATCCGTCAACAAAGGTTGGTCAAAAATTGGGCAGGTACAGGTACAGGTACAGGTACAGGTACAGGTACAGGTACAGGTACAGGTACAGGTACATGTACGAGGGTTGGGTTGTGGCTTTTTAGGTTTTGTCCTTTTCTTTGTTCAATTGACACTGACATGTTTTGTTGCTGGATTTGTTCCAGTTGCTTACACTTCAGGGTTACATGTAGGGAGACAGTACAGTACCTGTAGCAGGGCTGGAAATACTGGGTGCATGTGCACCTTAGTGCACACAAAACTGGAGCTGTGCACCCAATTTTTTCTGTGGGTGGACCAGTGCACTCATATTCTTGTAGGTTAATCTATAGAAAAGATATCAAAATGTAGTATACAGCATATTCTTGGCATCCAAGTGTCAGAAAAACAATAAAATCATTGGAGTTTATGATAATTTTATATGGTGCACCCCAAAAAACATTTTTGGTGCACCCAATTTTTTAGGTTGGATGCACCAGTGCACCTATTCCCAAAAATGAATTTCGAGCCCTGTGTGGTCTAACTTGTTTTGTCAACAATGCCAGTTTAAAGAACAGGACTGGTACATTTTGTAAACTGTGATCAGTGTGATGTACTAGTACTATTGCTGTACCTGTATGTCTGAAGACAGACTGATCTAGAGTTACCTGAGAAAGAGGTCAATGACCTGACTGTGCAGTTAATGTGGAATAAAGACCACTGGTCAGTGACCTGACTGTGCAGTTAATTAAGGGTTAATGTCCCGCCCCGAGGTGAATATGGTGTGATAAAGCCTTGTCAGTTGCTATAACCACAGAATAAAGCCACCAAGTGAGCGCAGCGAACGAGGTGGCTTTATGAGGTAGTTATAGCAACTGACAAGGCTTTATCACACCATATTCACCGAGAAAGGGCGGGACATTAACACTATTATCATATAGCTTACACGATAGTCTATCCAAACTGATGCAGTAAGTGATACAATGCACATGCTGAATAGAACATAGAACATAGTTCCCTCTGGAGTCACCTGAGGTCACTGGGTAGAGTTCACGTTCTATGTCTTCTATCTGGGTCACAGGCAGGGAACAGGTGTTCTTATGGGAGTCAGCCGAGGTCATTGGAACACAACTAAAGTTATTTTTGGATTTTTTAGAACTAGAGCCCTGTTCTGCGGGTGATTATTTGGGTTGTTTAATGTATGGATTGGGATGAATAAATACCCGATTTTGACTCTATTTGTGACATTACGGCGTCATAAGGAATGTGGAATGGAGCCTTCTGATTGGTCAACGTCACCTGGCTATATGATAATGTGGAATAATGACCAGGTTAATGACCTGAGCATAGGAACAATAGAGTCAGGCTAATGACCTTGCCAGGGTAAATAAGCTGTAGTAAGCTGTACACATTCACACAGTAGAGTATAGCAGGGCTGGGTGCATGTGCACCTTACTGCACCCAAATTTGGAGCTGTGCACCCATTGTTTTTCTATGGTTGCACCAGTGCACCCAAATATTTTTGAAGGTTTTACATTATGTAAAGATGTTATGAACTAATATGATACATTGTGTATACAGCATATTTTTATTTTTTTTAAGATCTAAATTTTACAAAAGATAACTAATAAAATCAATGTTGACAATATTTTTCTTTAGAGATTAAAGATACTTAGTTTTTGCTGATATTCTACTTTTTTGTATGGTGCAACAATTTTTTAGGAATGGGTGCCCCAGTGCACCTATTCCCAACATAGAAATACCTGCACAGCTTAAAAGTTACCTGCATCTACTAAATCTTTCTCAAGTGACAGGGTTCAGGTCTGTCTTGTCAGAAAAGTCAGGTCAGTAGAAATTTTTCGTCTGACAGAATTCTACAGAATGTCAGCCTCTGGCTGGATTCCAGTTTGACTTTGACTTTGACTGCTGCTGTTTTGGAGGTTGAAAAGTGCAGTGTCCTGCTGCATACACTGGTAAGGGGGCCTGCATGCCCTTTTTTTGCATGCCATTTATCGTAAGACGTGATCAAGCCTTTTTAGTCTTCATAATCCGTAGGCAGCCTTTCCCAAAATCAACGTAACCACTGCCTAAGGT
>NW_017804509.1:1370733-1430218 GCF_001625305.1 Branchiostoma belcheri
TTTCCCTGGTACGATGAACCTGTAAATACTGTACAAAATTAATATGTCTGTCTTCTCTGTCACTACCAGTTGGAGATAAGCTCTCAAGTGAGCTACAACTGGATCAAGACCACTATTGCTATTTATCAAAAAGACTATGGGACTACCTTTAGATTTGCTTATGTTTCGCTTTACTGTCACTATTTATTGCTAGCATTAATGCAAGCATGGACAGAACATACAGATTCACGTCACCAACATATACAACACATAAAGACTAAGTCTGCATTTGGCTGTTTTAGAGTCTGATTGTGTCAGGTGCAGAAAGTTTGAAATGTCCTTATCTTAGTCAAACTTAGACGTTAACGCTGTTTTCTCATTTTTCCCACCCGGTGCAGTGTTGTTACGGGAGCCAACATCTGTGAACTCCAGTGAGCTACAACTGGATGGAGATCACTTTTACTATTTACTTTTATATATTAAGGCTATTGATTGATTGATTGATCAAAAAGGCTATGGGACTACATGTACCTTAACTGACATTAACATTGTTTTCCCGTTTTTCCCTCGGCTACAGTGTCATTACCAGAGCCTGTGCACAGCACGATAAAGGGGGACCCGGGCGCTCTGCTTGTCGCCGCGCAGGACTGCAACGGCAGCTTCGAGAACATCCCCGTCAAACGGAAGAAGGGCCCGGCACCGAGACTCACGGAGCCGGAACTATGCCGCGTCTGCGGAGACAGGGCGTCAGGGTATCACTACAACGTTCTCAGCTGCGAGGGCTGCAAGGGTGAGTCTTAGGGTATCACTACAACGTTCTAAAAGATGTAGTGTTACTGATATCTAGTGTTACAGGGTATCAAGATATCATTGTGAGCTACAAAGGGATACAAATTTGAGTGTTATGGTATCACTACAACATTCTATAAGTAGTATTTGTGGGTATCAAGCGAATGTCCAGTGTTACAGGGTATCAAGGCAACGTTCAACAAAGTGTACAAATGTCACTGCAGCAGGAGGTGTAAGATGGACATGTATGACACACTCACCTTTCACCTCTGACCCGTGACCCTTGACCCTTGTGTTGCAGGGTTTTTCCGGCGCAGCATCACTAAGAACGCGGTGTACAAGTGTAAGTACGGAGGGAAGTGTGAGATGGACATGTACATGAGGAGGAAGTGCCAGGAGTGCCGACTCAGGAAGTGCAGGGAGGTCGGCATGCTCGAGGAATGTGAGTCATTTCTGTTGTTTGTTTGTTTGTTTGCCTGTTTATCTGTTCCTGTTTTTGCCACTTATTTGGTTGGTAAGTGTAACAGATCAAGGAGCTTTGGGTAGGCCTAATCAGCCCCAGTGAGACCTTATGTTACATAGAGAAGTAACATCTTAAGGCTGCATGACTTTTGTTAACACAAACTTCAAGAAGATCTCTCACCTAGAGCTTTCGACCAGTCACTCTGGTCTTCCTCAGTAGACTGACCCAGTGAGGCTTGGAATAAAGTTCAACGTTTTACTATGACTCCTACCAATTTGATTAACAGTTCAAATTTGCCTTGCACTGTTACTAGGGATGAACCATTTGTTTTTTGGTTTTGCGCAGTTTAGTCATAGTCTGCTGAGACTGACTGACATATTATATTATAACCAACACAGATGAACTTTCGTGTTGTAATAATGATTACACTTCATTTCTTTGCTTACTTGTGGTCTGGAAATGACAGTACACTTTGTCATTACATTACAACATAAGTGAATTTTTCCATTGGCAGGTTTGTTGTCTGAGGACCAGATCAAGGCGAAGCGGCTGCGCAGACAGAGCACGGACCCCGCGTCGCCGGCCGCAGCCGCCACACCCACCGCGCTGCCCGCCAAAATGTCGCCCGAGCAGACAGACATCGTGGAACAGCTGCTGAAGGCACAGCGAGAGGTTCTGCATCCCAGCAAGGAGGATGTGGAGAAGGTCACGGTGAGTAGTACGGGAGGGGCCGGGGGAGTCAGGTTGTTCAGGTGTGAGTAGTACGGGAGGGGCCGGGGGAGTCATGTTGTTCAGGTCACCGTGAGTAGTACGGGAGGGGCCGGGGGAGTCATGTTGTTCAGGTCATGGTGAGTAGTACGGGAGGGGCCGGGGGAGTCATGTTGTTCAGGTCACGGTGAGTAGTACAGTCATAACTGGCCATAGTACTAGAACAACGAACAGTGAGATGCTAGACTGAGCACAAACCAACAGATGTAAGAACTCGCCTATACCATTCATAGTTCAACTACTCCACAAGTATGGACTAAAACCCTGACTGCTGTCTTGCTAGTACAGTGTTCTGCATCAAAGTAGTCCTGGAAAGTTACATGTATATTGTCTGAAACCTGTATTTTTGTTGGTTTGTTACTGTTGCGCCTATACAACTTATTTTGAAATGTATACCTGTATTTTTAATCTACCAATGTTTTGTAAATTGGTTAATAATTCAGTTTTTAACTGCAAAGAACCAATAAAACCATGTTGAATCTTGAATATTATGATTTTTTTTTTCATGCCCAGCCGTGGCCGAACGACTCTGACCAGTCTAAGGAGGCAGCGGAAGCGAGGTTCTCCCACTTCACAGACCTGACCATCCTGGGCGTCCAGGCCATCGTAGAGTTCTCCAAGAGAATTCCCGGCTTTCTGAGACTCACTCGGGAGGACCAGATCGTACTCCTGAAGTCATCCGCCATCGAGGTAAGGAAACTGCCTTGTGTCTTATCTTGGCGCAAGAGGAAGGTTTAAGAAGTAGGCTTAAGGCAAAGTACCATCTCGCCATACTAAATTTCAGATCATCCGCCATTCTTTTCAGGTAAGGAAACTCTCGTGTTAGACAATAAGCTTATAGAAAGCAGTTACTCAAGCAACTGGATATGATTTTGGAAACGGTCAGACGTTTCAGGTAGCATCCACTACCTTTCATCAGTGACACTGGAGAGTTGTCAGAAAAGCAGGTTTATAAGTATGAACTATAATATTGATTGATATGCAAATACATGTAAGTGAAGACAAACTTTTTGAAAGTCCAAGAGGAAACAAAAGTTAGACAAGTCAAGACAAGGATGAAACTCTCTTTTCTTATCTTGCTGCAAGAGGGCGGTATGTAAGAAGTGGCATGTGCACCACCTTGCTGTTTAGTTAAGTATTACAGCTGACAAATGTGTGTTCTGTTGCAGATCCTTGTTCTGGACGTTGCCAGGAGATACGATGAGAAGATGGACATGTTGTATTTCTGGAATGGACTGCCCTACAGCAGACATAACTTTAAACACGCAGGTAACGAAAATAAAAAAAAGTACTTAATGTGTTGAATACAGTCTGAAGCTTGCAAAAATTACAGTGAAGTAAACGTCATAATTTTATATCTTTAGAGGTATCCGATACAATTTGAGGGAAGCAAAGCAAAATATATTCTGGGTGTGGAAATATGCATGATATTGACATTTACTGCCATATCCTAGCACATTTGTGTGATCATTTCTTGCTTGAAGTGTTTGAAATGGCCCAACAATGAGGTACATACATGTATGTACTTGTTTTAGAATTCTAATTTTTCTAAAAGAGCCAAGTCTTGGACTCAAAAAGAGAAGCATGATACTGTCTTTTATCAACCAACTATTTTCCAAAAACTATTAGGAAGGCTTGTTGTGAATAAAATGGTGAATTTCTGAGGCAAAAGTGTTTGTCTAGCGGCGACTGGACTAACTCGTTATGTCCGCAGGGCTTCGCGAGCTCGTTAACCCCATGTACGATTTCGCCAAATCCATCAAACCCGTCACTATCGACGACACAGCGTACGCCCTCCTGGCCGCTATCATCGTGTTCTCCCCAGGTAGGTCTAGGGGGCCTTGATTGACCAACCTAGGGGGCCTTGATTGACCAAACTTCTTGTGCTTTGCAGGCTTGACTGAACTGGTTAATCCGATGTATGATTTCTCAAAGAGGATCAGGAATGTTCACATTGACGATACCGCATATGCAATCTTGGCGTCAATCATCGTGCTATCTCCAGGTGGGTGCTATGGGGCCTTGTGTGCATGGTGGCTAGCCATGCAGCAGTGCCGCCTTGTGGTGCAGTGAGGAACTGCACCCCAGCTCTGCTTATCCAGACAAATTGCACAATAATGCATGATGGAAGGTTTTAACAATTTACGGAATAAAATTCGCTGAAAAATTCTGTAAGCAATCTAGATAATCAGAACTGGAGTGCATGTGGCATGTTTAGTCTTATTTGTTAATGTTCCTTCTTCACCGAGTCTACAAGATTCTAACAGCTATATATATAACTACAGGCATACCAAAAGGGTTAAGTTGTGTTTGAATGTTTGTTGGTAACGTTAACATTAAAAACATGACCAGAAAATTGACTTTGAAAATCCAGTTTTGTCAGGAATTTCAGTACGGTAAAATTGGAAATATTGTGAATAAAGCAATGTTGACACATTAGCACATTAGATTTTGCATCAGAATTCTATACTTTGGGTGTCTTAAAACAGTGCAGAAACAAGCTCTAAGTTGACTTCTTTATTAACTGAGTTGACAAGATTCTTTGAAGAAAATAGATGTAAATTTTGACTTTGAAAATCCTGTTTTTGCACCATGGGACACCTTTAAGACGTTATTTGACCCCCCCTCCCCAGACCGAGCGGACGTTAGCGACCACCAGACAGTTGAGAAGATGCAGGAGGTTTTCCTGGAGACGCTGCAGGCCTACATCAAGACGACGATGCCTCACGACCGCCTCCTCCTGCCCCGCATCCTCATGAAGCTCACCGACCTGCGCGCCATCAACAACACCCACTGTGAGCAGCTCCTCGCACTCAAGGTGGAGAACCACAAGATTCCACCCCTCCTCTCAGAGATATGGGACGTTCCACAGTAGCCGCGGCCAACCAGCAGGCTCGCATCGGGGGAGTAGACTTCACCGTGGGGGGAAATCTTTACATATGAAATTCGTCCTTCCAATACTCCAAAATTGGGGAGAATGTTATATTAGCTATGTACAGAATTGTCACAGGTTAATTTTTCGAGACTCTTTCCGAGTTTTTGTTTTGTCATATTATGTCCTTCCTGTGTCTGTGTTTGATTCCGTATCTTTTTATCGAGTTCTTTTCTTGTGTGTAAAAAAAAAGGTGCTGTCTTTTGAATATCCAACCTCATAGGAGTACCGAGCACTTTCCTCGGAGCGTACAGGTGTCAAGACCTCAAATAAGTCAAGATTTCACTCAGATCAGAACCAGTTTTACAGCAGCTGCAGGGCTTCTGACTTTTTTAGCGTGTTTTGGACATTTTGTTGCTTGTTTTCGATATCTTTCAAATGATGTGGGTTTTTCACTGAATGCCTTGCTTAAAAGCTCACAGTTGTAAGGCAGATTGTTCAGTGGACGACTTATAGTGCTTAAGAAAAAGTGGCAAGAAATGTCCAAAAAAGAAGGCCTGAAATGTCAGAAGTCATGAGTTTGCTTAAGTGTTGTAAACTTTACCCCATGTGTAGCTGACACCTGTAAAATGTCTGTTAATTCAGCTCAAAAAATCGTAACTTCAACCGTCATTCGTAGTTCCGTCAATACAGGGCTAGTAGTTTGTGTTCAATGTTCAACATCTCTAATTTCTCCTCATCAGTCATTTACAGTTTTTCAGTAGAACCTTGGCTTCAGTAGTGATGTAAGAAAAACGATCAAACTTTCAACCATTGGACAGTTTTTCACTATTTTTCCTGTCTTATACAAATCTGCTGTTTGTTAGAGAAGAAATCAAAACGTGAAATTATTTGACACCTCAGTGTAGGATTTCATCCCGACCCTATTGTAGTATCATTCCACCAAAAACCTCAGTGAAAAACTTAACAGCTCTTCCAAAAGCCTAATGTTCAGACATTAACTTCATACCTGGGTGTTTGGCTGGTTGCCCTTGGCAACAATCACCCTGGCAACGCTACATGTATACAGCAAAGGGGACAGAAATGATGGGAAAAGGAAGTAATTTTTTTTTTTATTTTGCGTGGGAACCTCCATGGAAATGACAGACTTATTGTAAATATGGAACGAATCAGTGTCAAGTTGTAACCACCCACACACCCCTTATTTGCGGCAATGGTACAGTCCCATGACCTTTGTACCCTCCAACAGAAAGTGCTCCTGCTATATTAATTATATCTGCTGTTATTTTTAAAAAGAATGAAATTATAAATATCTATTAGCTGTTCTGTTCTATGTATTAATCTTGTATCTTACATTATGAGTGGTTGTTAGTAAATTAGGAGACTATATGAGAATGGACTAAAGCTTGTATTGTACATATTTGAGATGAAAGGCGTATTTTGGGGCGTGAAAATTTGTTAGGGGTGTCTTGCAGAACTGGAATTGCACCACAATCAGCTGAACTCTGGTAGGAGACCCGGATTGTACCACCCCTCTACAGGGGTGTGCGAGAGAGATGACAGAACCTGTGTATAATGCAAATTTATTCTAATGATGCCAGATTGAGCGAGGATATATATAGGAAATAAGGTGGATATAGATGGATCGTTGAACAAAAAAAAGTGTGAATAGAAGAAAATGAGTAGTTTTGTAAAATAAGAAATAAAAAAAATTCTGTCAAGACCCCCCTACAGATAGTGGTTTATTCTGCAAAATATACCATTAACCATCATCCATGGGAGGTGTGAAACACCGATTTAGGGGGGGAAGGGTTGGCTTTGTAAAAGCCAGGTCACAGAAATCTTATCCTACTAATAAACAAGAAATATTTTCACTTGGTAAAGTACAATATAGTCTATCTATACATCTACTTGTTTCTACACCAATGATTTCTTGTATTGCATCTTGACTGTGAAAACTGTACATGTGACATCTAATGTGAAATTTGGTTAAGAATCACAACTACAAGTATTACTATTACTACTACTGTTATTATAACTTACCCTAGACTTTTATAAAGGGCGTTATGAAATGATGTGATACAAAACTACATGTAAAGGAAGTTCAAGGCCAATCCACACATCCCTGGTCCTACAGAATTATAAATCAGTGCTTTTCCAACATTTCTGGGCTAACCTGTTTTCCTGTATATGTATTAAAGGTGATGATTTCGTACCAAAGTTGTTTTTCTTGTGAATATTATAATACAGTTATACTGATTTCTCTGGGAAAGTTTGCTGTGTTTTTCTTAAGAGTTTTGTTTGTAGCCTTTTACTCCTACTTTAGTACTTTATTTCTTCCATTGGTAAACTTACAAGTACAAACAGACAAGTATGTTGCTAGTCTTCCTGGAGTAACAGACATGCATCATACAAACTACATGTACATCAAAACTGAAAATTATTTACATACATCACATAACTTTACGTTTTAAAAGTTGATATTTGACAATATAATTGAAAAAATGTCTATATAGTGGTTTTTCCTTCCCAGCAAATTTTCGAACCAAAATAAATTGATAATCTCCTTTTTTTTATTGCTCGTCATTGCACCTTGCAGTATTACCGTGCATAAGCGCTCCTAGCGAGCAAAGGCGGTACTACTGGTATCACATACCAGTACTTTGAAACAGAAGTTGAGATTTAATTTTCCGTAGTTGACGGTTCCTGTTTAAAGCAAATTGAGTATTTGTCTTTCCAGCCCATTCCTTCGATTTTTCAAATATTTTTTTATTAGAAACCGTCAACATTTATATTATAATAAAAAGTTGCATTGTCATAACAGTTACCGAGAGGACCCTACGGCCTAAACCCGAGTGGTATGCCCCGATAACCTTTGACACGTAAACACGCTTTGATTAACACGGTGCATGCCGGGATACGACAACATGGCGACTTCACCCAAAACTCCGACTTTCAAGAAAGACAAGAAAGACGAGTCTTTCTTCGACAAAATCAGCGGAACTCTCGCCAGGAAAAAGCACAAGGCGAAAGAGGGTAAGTTTAACTACCAGGCGGTCTAGATCTTTGTACGATCCTTTTCTTTGTGCCGGAAATAACTTTAGTCAAACTTAAGGGCGGAGGCTGTCTGATCGGAAGTTCCACTTCCTGACTTCTCGATTCGATCTCGGTTCAAATTTGCCCCCCGTTTCCTTTCCTAGCGGGTGTATTTATGTCTCTGGCCTGAATTCTGAACCAGGGTATCAAATGTTGCAGTCCGGGGCCGGTCCGGGCGCGGAGCTATGAATAGAAGACGAGTTCATATCGATTTCGGCCGTGGAAAATACCGGCCATATTTGTGATGGCATTCCTGGCATGTCGGAGGGTAAACATGGGGGTTCCGCGGACACCGGAGAGGACTGCCGAAACCCGAGATGTCTTCTCTTGACCTTGGTTGATCAAGGACGTTCTTGGTTTGACAGATTCTAGAGTTGAAAGCTTGTTACTGTTGACCACACCCCTCTGTTGTAAGTTACATGTTAGAAGATCTGTTATCAACTCATTCAACCAATTAATCACCTAATTTGGCTAATTGATTAATCCAAACAAGTCTTAATTAACAGTCAATACACCATGGATTACACTGTCACAAGTATCAAATATCAACATCAAGGGTATGACTCAGAGGTCAAGGATCAAGGAAAGCAGGGTTGGACAAGTCCCATAATGCCCACTTGCCCAGGGCAAGTAAAAGTACAGTTCAGGCAAGTAAATATCCCCCTGTATGTACTTTCCTGATTGGGAAAGTAATTTTTTCTGGATGCGAAGTATAGCCGCTATGGTGTTTGGAGCAAATTACTTATCATTTTGCCATAATGATATTATATTCTTTTGTCAGAAAATCCACCTTTCTGATGATGAATG
Organism: Branchiostoma belcheri; assembly: GCF_001625305.1. Taxonomy (NCBI): domain Eukaryota; kingdom Metazoa; phylum Chordata; class Leptocardii; order Amphioxiformes; family Branchiostomatidae; genus Branchiostoma; species Branchiostoma belcheri. The sequence continues at coordinate 1,379,508 of NW_017804509.1, forward strand.
AATCTCCCCCTAACTGCCAGCATCCCCCCAGGGATCAGCGATTCACCCCTGACCCTCACTGATTAAATGTCAGTTTGATGATCTCTAAAGCATCTTTATGACACACAATGTCCAATCGTCACCCCCAACACACCCTCATTAACACTTGAGAACAGGTCATCCAACGCCAAAATAGACCTGACATTTCCAGTGACCTGTTATCCCCCATACGGGCCCTCGGCCAGCCTCCCGGTTGAGGCGACAGTGAGAGATTCGGCCGTGCGAACAGAAACAGACGACAAAATGTCGTGTTTCACCACCCACGAGGCGAAAGAGACCGAAGAAGACGACAAAAAGGTCTTCAAGAGACACAAGACGACTTTCTCGGAACCTAAAGATGACAAGGACTGGAGAGAGAGGGAGCGAAAGAAGGAGAAAGAGAAGAGGAAAGTCTACCGAGACGAAGGTTTGACACATCTGACTCACGTTCGGGCGGGGGTGACGGGAACGCTTGCGTGGAAACTCCGTCGTAAAACCAGCCTTACGAGGTCCTGTCTTCTTGGGTGGGGGTCAATTTCTGTGAGGCCGTCTCCAAAATTTCCCTCCCAACCTTAAATTTCCCGGTTTTACCAAAAATCATCCATTTTCAAAATTACCTTGGCATTATCCTATAGTCGATTCTTGGCACGTTGTACTGAAATTTGTTTACTGTTTTGGGTCACAATGTTGCCGTAACGTGTTCCATATCCGAAGCCCCCCTCCCCCTCCGAATGCCCCCCTGTAAACCCGTGCCAGACATAACCAAACTGTAGTGCTGAAGACAAACAGGTTTATAAATACACACAGACAGAGCTCGAGCAGGCAATGGGGCGGACGCGGGGAGGTGGTTATGGCTTCTCTCGCCTGTGGATTCTGTACCTCCCAGAGAGGATCGTACTACGGTAGGTTCCGCCGGCCATGTATCGATCCGTCGCGGTCGAATGACTCCCATAACGAGCTGGAGATTGCTTCGGCATCGCCAACCCCAAGGGGGTTGTGGGAAATGGAGTTAGAATTATTTAGAGGACAGTGCTGATGGTGAGACTTCTGTGTCCTGCTGATGCCCTTAGCCATTACTTAGCCATACAAGTTAAATTTGGTACCAACAACATTGTGGAGTAATGCTGTATGTGCTGTTTAGTTTTAAACACGACATTGTAAACCCTATTAACATATCACAGCTATAAATGAGCATGAGAAGCATTACAAACATGTTTTCCATGTGATGCCTTACGTCTTTATATGTTTTTTTTGTGCAGTAAACGAGCTCCAGGAGGAGGGTAAACATGCGATCGATGACCCGTCCCTGTCTCCAGACCTCGCCGGGACCTTCATCCTCGGTAAGGCTGTTATTGGTTTGTCTATTTTGTAGAAATTTGCAACATTTGTGCACCAACAATAACAAATCCACAGACTAGTTCAGACTACATTAGTATAACTGTGAACCCCAAGACCCCAACATTTTTGATTTGTGAAGTTTTTTCTATTGTAATACTAGTAACAATGAAAAAAATTGAACAGAATTGACTCACATTATTTCACATTCATTGTTCATCTTAAATCATAGGGAGAGAAAATATGTCTTAGAATTTTACAATGATCTTGACATGTTTTGTCTGTTTGTGATGTTTGATTGTTGCCATGGCGATGTTTGATGGTTGCCATGGAGATGTTGTTGCCATGGTAATGATGGTTTCCATGGTGATGCTGTGTTCCAGATGAGGGTGAGGAGCGGTCCATGATTGAGCCGGCCTCCAGAGACGACCTCAAGTTTAAGGAGCTGCAGAAGGTGGGGACAGTTCTCTAACAGTTCTCTCTCTGGTTTTGTCTGTTGTAAGATTAAAACTGAAACAAAGGGCTGTGAAATCACTGTTGTTGCCCACACCTCCTGATACATGTGCGATGTAGTTGTAAATGAAGCAGTCCATATTCAGGTACTAGTGTTACAACATTAGCTTTTTTTCAAAATTATGTCCACTTTCATTAAGTACAACAGGAACTTTCTGACTAAATTACATCATCTTGTCTTGACTTGTCTGACTTTTGTTTCCTTTTGGATTTCCCATAATTGTCTTCACTTTTTTTTCATATCAATGAACAGTTCGTGCTCATAAACCTGCAATTCTCCTCTGGTCTCTTTAATTAGTATCACTGACGAAAGCTAGTGGATACTAGCTGAAACGTCTGACCATTTCCAAAATCATATCCAGTTGCTTGTCAAGAGTAACTGCGTTTTGGCAGATCAATTGCTATTTATGATGCCACATGTGATCCGTGATCCAGGTGCTGATTGAGTGGATCAACGACACCCTTGTTGAGAACCGGATCATTGTGAAGGACATCGAGGAGGATCTGTTCGACGGCCAGATTCTCGGCAAACTCATCGGTGGGTTTCAAAACAATTTTCGTTTGTGCACAGAAAATAACTTGATTTATTGCTTGCTCAGGTATGAACTTGCTGCAACTAGTCCTGTGTACCTAAACCCACATTTAGATTCATGAACAGATTCAAGTCCAGAGGTTTAGGTTCAGTTCTGGACTCGTAAGATTGGACCTAAACCCATGGCATATACAAAATTGCATGATGGCAACCTTGCAATGTTGTCCACATAACACTGAGGTCGCTACTTAATGATGCCCAATGGCAATGTTTTCTTCGTTTTGCAGCACAGATTTTGCAATCTATGGAAGATTTTAGGTGGTTTGGAAATAATCTTTTCGGGGTTGCCATTACAAATCGGATGGCACCCAGGCTAACAGATTGCAGCTGGAAGTTGGTTATGTTAGTTATGAATTTTGATCCTTTTTTCCAGAGAAACTAGCAGATATAAAGCTGGAGGTAGCGGAGGTTACCCAGTCTGAACAGGGTCAGAAACAGAAACTGAAGACGGTTCTGTATAAACTGTAATGTTTTGTTATTTTTCCAGAGAAACTAGCAGATATAAAGCTGGAGGTAGCGGAGGTTACCCAGTCTGAACAGGGCCAGAAACAGAAACTGAAGACAGTTCTGGACACGACAAACCGACTCCTGAACCTGCCGAGGTGGAACCATCAGCAGAAATGGAGCATGGAGAGTGAGTCAAAAACAGTTACATGTACATCACTCACACAATCTTACTCACATGCCTACACTTAGTACACCAGCAGAAATGGAGCCTGGAGAGTGAGTTAGGAATCTTAAAGTTACAGAAATATTACACACAAAATCTTACTAGTTAGATTATTACACAGAATCAATGCACATACAAACCCACACCAGCAGAAATGGAGCTTGAAGAGTGAGTGGGAAATATTACACACAAAATATAACACACAATTCCAACACTTAGTACACCAGCAGAAATGGAGCATGAAGAGTGAGTTAAATACATTACAGTTACATGTACATCACTCACACAATCTACACCTAGGCCACCAGCAGAAATGGAGCATGGAGAGTGAGTTAGAAATATTATAGTTACATGTACATCACTCACACAATCTTACTCACATGCCCACACTTAGTACACCAGCAGAAGTGGAGCATGGAGAGTGAGTTAGAAATATGTATTACACAAAAAATCTTACACAAAAAATATGTCACAATCTCTCACACATGCCCACACTTAGGCCACCAGCAGAAGTGGAGAATGGAGAGTGAGTACTTTACACTGTCTTACACACTATCCCTGACAATCTCCCACTCACTACACACACTTACTTAGTACACCAGCAGAAATGGAGAATGGAGAGTGAGTTGGGAATATCATCACTGAATATGTCCTACACAATCTTACACACAATCTCCCACACATATCCACACTTAGTCCATGGTGTGTGATCATGAGTCGGAAATCTTACACATAAAAATTCTTAGTTAGATTCTTACACAGAATGCAGGCACATACATGTACCCACACCAGCAGCCATTTCACTCTCTACATGATAACTTAGCAGGGTTCAGGTTAAACTCTATGGATCCAATATTTCCTCCCCTGTACTAAATGTTGTACCCTTACCGTAACTTTTGCTCATTTCCCTGGACTATAATTTCCAGTAATGATTCTCAAAACCAAACTTGGAAGAAAAAAACTAAAAAAAAAAGATATGACATTTCCATGGTGAGTAATGGTGTATGGCATGTTGGTGACCTGTGACCTCTGACCCTGGTGTATGGCATGTTGGTGACCTCTGACCCTGACCTTTGCCCCTTGTTTCCTGTAGTGGGGTGGCGGCAGGACAAATGGAGTGCAGACAGTAAGAACCTTCCTACCACGTTTCCTTCTCCCTCTGTACCCCAAACCCCCCTCCTGTGGCGTGGAGTGTTCCAACGGCACTCAGTAGATATGCACATGTCGGGCTGTACCATTAGCACTGTGGGGTAGTGTGTGATTGTGGCTGGTAACTGCTTATAATGTGGCAGTGTTTTGTATGTGTCGTTAACAGTAGTCAGTTTTTTGGACTAACCTACATGTAAAAATATTGTGTGTTTCATCGAAGGAAAACAGATACTTCAGTTTCATTCATTGTTTCTCAGATTTGGAAAAAATGAAAATTAGAAGATCAACATGAAATGAAATTCTGATAGGAAAGTCTGTGACTAGATATTACACACAGTTTCAGGAAGTGAATGTTGTCAAAGTCAAGTTTTCCGTCCAGCCTTCTGTTTTCATTGAGTCTTCTGCTGAAGTTTTACTTTAAGTTTTACTTTAAAATGTCTGAGAACCATTGAAATAAACTGATGTGGTAAGAAGAACACAGGGTAACAAGCGCAAGGCTAGCGCTCTCCCCAAGCAATGAAGCAAAGGGTGCTCTCCCTCTCCCCAAAATCCTATCACCTCTTCCAAAATGTTCAAATTTAGGGTTTTCTCTTTGTATTTTCCTGAAAATTTGCTAATTTTTTCGTCAACCGATTAGGGAGCACCTCTCCCCTGAGAATTTCTGGGGAGAACCCTGTAAATTAAAGTGTGTGTGCATGGCTTCGTCGTTATCAAACTGAGGGTTAACTGTCATGCGGGTTCTGCCCCCCTCTCCCCCTCTCTGCCAGGTATCCACTCCAAGAACATCGTTGCCATCATCCACCTTCTGGTTGCACTGGCCCAACATTTCCGCGCGCCGATTCGCTTCCCCGAACACGTGTCCGTAAACGTGGTGGTCGTACAGCGGAGGGACGGACAGCTCGCGACGCGCAAGGTCGTGGAGGAACTCACTACCACTAACGAGTTAGTAAAATTGTTTGTTTGTTTGTTTGTTTGTTTTTTCTGTGTAATCATTGGACAGTCATGGAGGAGCTTGTTTGTTGTCTGGTTCAAGCATGTCTCAGTTAAAGTTACTGACTTGTAACGTTTTAGTGTCAACAACCATGTTTATTTGTTGCTTGGTGTAATAATAGATGCTAAATACTAGACCCTCATATGACACTAATGCATACATTGTAAATATATAAACATTGAGAGTTTTATGAAATGTAGGTAAAATTTAAAACATTACAGTGCTTTGTCTCATCATTGTTTCTTTTCTCCTTTTCTTACAGCATGATGCAGGGCAAATTTGGTAAGTTTTGAGACTTTGAATGGTTCGTCTCATTAACATCAATGCAACTTGGAAATATGTTTTCACAACCTGGATATTTTTAGATGGTTAAGTCTTTTGTTGAAATTTGACAAGAAGCACAACTTTTCCCTTGTTTCTAACTTTGTAACTCCCTTGCAGAGCGTGATGCCTTTGACACGTTGTTCGACCACGCTCCTGACAAACTCAACGTAGTGAAACGGGTAAGCTGCCATTCCTGATGTCTCCTCTTAATGTCTGGTATATAACTTATAGCAAACCTGACTACAGGTTATGCTTTGACTAATCGTAGAGTGTCAAGGAGAGTTTTTATTATCAAATGTGGTAGGTAGCGATCCATTAGTAACTTGAAGCAATACCTGTCAGTGTGTGACAGAGCTGACTGGAGGGAGAGAATCTTAAACCAGGCAAGTCCGATATGATGATGATGAGTTTTTGTTCCCAATCCCTGAAGATACTGTCTATATATCAGCTAACTTACAGCCAGCCTGTCTGCAAAACTGCAGATTCTCCTACGACAGCCAAGAGTTAATGTAGAGTGGCTATGCTATTGACCAACAGAGTTGGGAGCTCACAAAAAAGTCAAAAAAGTTACAACGCTAAGTCTTGTTATTATGATCATGACAGTATGAGTAATAGACATACAGGCCTAGGGCTTGTGTGTGAGAAGTCCTCTGGTGTAGTATATGCCTGACTGCATTGATGTCCTCTGGTGTAGTATATGCCTGACTGCATTGATGTCCTCTGGTGTAGTATATGCCTGACTGCATTGATGTCTGACGTCTTCTTTGTCCTTCTCAGTCTCTCATCACCTTCGTCAACAAACACCTGAACAAGATCAACCTGGAGGTCACTGACCTCGACACACAGGTGAGTAACCTACAGGTCATTGACCTTGACACACAGGGATGAGTAACCTACAGGTCATTGACCTTGACACATGGGTGAGCAACCTACAGGTCATTCACCTTAACCTACAGGTCATTGACCTTGACACACAGGGATGAGTAACCTACAGGTCATTGACCTTGACACATGGGTGAGTAACCTACAGGTCACTGACCCTGACATATGGGTCACTGACCTTGGCATATGGGTAACCTACAGGTCACTGACCTGGGCACACGGGTGAGTAACCTACAGGTCATTGACTTGGACTCCTACAGGTCATTTAAGTGCCCCCCATGTGATGACCAAGTGTTGACCAAGTGCCCCCCATGTGACCAAGTGCCCCCCAAGTGCCCCCCATGTGATGACCAAGTGTTGACCAAGTGCCCCCCAAGTGTTGACCAAGTGCCCCCCATGTGATGACCAAGTGTTGACCAAGTGCCCCCCATGTGATGACCAAGTGTTGACCAAGTGCCCCCCATGTGACCAAGTGCCCCCCATGTAATGACCAAGTGATGTGTTTTGCCCCCTGCAGTTTGCGGATGGTGTGTACTTGGTGCTGTTGATGGGTCTGCTGGAGGGATACTTCGTGCCTCTCTACAGCTTCCACCTCACCCCGGACAGCTTCGACCAGAAGGTAACTATGGAAACCACTGTTGGCACTCTCTGGTAACCATGGCAACCACTGATGGTAGCCATGGCAACTACTGCTGGCACTCTGGTAGCCATGGCAATTACTATGGAACAAGCTACCACATTATTGTTTCCCATATGAGTGTAACCTTAACCTTTTCAAGTGTAATGTCAACAAACATCTGTCCTCACTGGCTGTACAGTAAATCAAAACATTTTGAGTGGCTCTCAGGAGCCTTGTTTTGTGGTGAATCATTAAATAAATAAATAAATTTAAAAAAATGTAAAAAAAAACAAAACACTGCTGCTACTATCTGGTAACCATGGCAACCACTTTTTGAAGGTTGTCAGGGAGGGGAGTTGATCGGTCTATATAAAATGTCCTTGGCGTATGAATGCACTGAAGATTTAATGTGTAGTGTCAGCACATTTCATTGTAGTATCAACCCTGAAAAAGCTCAGTCACATTTGAGGCCACAGTCTTCACACTGCAGCAGTGCCATCTAGCTTCAGTGCAAAGTACTGCAGCAGCCAGCTACATGTATTTCTGTATCAGTTGTGTACAGATAACATAACTGTTACCCTGTTGCCGCATCCCCAGGTGCACAATGTGAAGTACTGTAGCAGAGACACCTAGCTGCAGTGTGTAGTAGTGCAGCAGCTGGCTATTTATGTATCAGCTTTGTATAGATAACTGTGTTACCCTGTTGCTGCCCCCCCACCCCAGGTGCACAATGTGCAGTTCTCTCTGGAGCTGATGCAGGATGGAGGCCTCCCCAAACCCAAGGCCAGGCCTGAGGGTCAGTATCATATTACTAACCAACCAATCAATCAATCAATCAATCAATGGTCGATGAAGGTTAGAGTCATAGTCCTAATATCATAGTCCTAATCAATCACAGCCAATCAATCAAGCAATCAAACCATGAATCCAGTTACAAAATTCCACTCTATGCTGCTTCTTATAGTAGAATTCATTCAGTGACATTTTGATGAACTTTTTCTTCAATGCTACTTTCCTTATTTGATAGATCTTGATATTTTTGCCCATTCTACCCGTTTCTTGTTTTTCAGATATCGTGAACCTTGACCTGAAGGCGACCTTGAGGGTTCTCTACAACCTCTTCACCAAGTACAAACACCTCAACTGAGCATGCTCCGTGACCTTTTGATGCAAACACCTCAACTGAGCATGCTCCGTGACCTTTTGATACAAACACCACAACTGAGCATGCTCTGTGACCTTTTAACTACAAACACCACTACTGACCTTGACCATGACCTTTCAGATACTTTTTCTTTGTTATCTTTTTTTAACTACAATTTTTGTATCAGTCACCATATTTATACTGACTGTACATGTATCTGCATTTATACACACATAACAAAAAAATCAGATCCCAAAATGTATTTGTCCTGAAATTTTGACAGGCACTCCTTTATGTTATGTTGAGTGGTCAAACAGAAGATCTTCAGTTTTCTTATATTTTAAAGATTTTTTTTTCAAAGTGCCAAGGTTTTTTTTTATGAGTGTCTTCCAAGCGGGAAAGGTAGTTTTGTGAGCACTAAAAATCATGGTGTCCTTCAGTCAAATTTCAGAAATTTCAAACAATTTGACAGCAAGATGTAAGAGTGAACGATAGTAAGAATGATATCCAATTAATTTTGATATGTAATTTGTACATATAACTGTTACTGCTACCTAGAAGTGTATAGCTATAGCAACGCAAAGTATATTATTTATCATAACCTTACAAGTATCTATCTGCATATGTATTCTACTAGCTTTTATATTTATTCCTACAAAATGATCCTAAAATTTGGCAGTTTTGTAATGTAGAGTTTTGTAGCTAAACAGAAATCCTGTTTTCAGTGCTAGTGTAGACTTTTATAAGTGTAAACATTCCTCCCTAGAATAAACATTGCTTTTGTAACTGTTGTATCTCGAAGCATCAAAGTAAAAGATAAAACACCACCGACTTGTTTGTTTGTTTAAAGATTGTATTCACACATTGATTGATTTATTGAAATTGCAACAGTGCGATACACGCGGGACACAGGCAGCTGCTGCTGGTGTTGTGGAAGATAGGCAAACATCAAAGATGTGCCAACAAGCAAGACCAAAAAATAGATTTTTAAGTCAGTTGCTACAACAAGACAGGACCAAAGGGCTACGATGATAAATGGAGATTTAACCTCCGATATATTCAATGTATTTTGATATAGCGGTCTTGGTAGATATCGTCTGTATAAAGGCGTACCAACAAGCAGGATTGATAAATGGATATCTAACTCTAGAACAATACAGCACAAACAGCCAAGTAGGTAAATGGAGATTTAACCTCCAATACATTCAACAAATTGTTGATAGCAACAACAATACACGGCCAACAGCTCAATTAAGTAAATGCAGATTTAACCTCCGATATATTCAGTGTATCTTGAATACCAGGCTTACAGTAAATTCCTGCTAGGGAGGTAGGCAAACATCGTCTGCATATTTAAAAGGCCTACCAACAAGCAAGACTGATAAATAGATGTTTAACTCGGGCGCTGGAACAATACAGCACCAACAGCTAACTAGGTGAATGGGGATTTAATCTCCGATACATTCAATGGGTTTTGAATAGCTACAACAATACACGGCCAACAACCCAAGCGGATAAATGAGAATTAAACATCCCAGTTCGCTACAACACAACTCAACCTGCTGCGTAGTTACACTAGGATTTGCTACAGGGGAGTTGGATACAGACACTTTTAGACCTGTGGCAGACAACTTACAGTTTCCTGGGATCGGCTTAGATCTGACAACAGAAGATTCTGTTGGGCCAACCTTAACCGTTTAACAGCTACGGACGCCTTTCGCGCCGGGTTTGTAGTGGTTACGGGTTGGAGGCGGCAGGAAGAAGGTTAAACTATCACCAAACAGCCGGCTCGTAAGTGGTTCTTTTTCCCTTTATAGATATATAGAGCTCATAGAATGATGCGTACTATAGTTATGATGAGGACATGGCTATAATAAACAACTTTCGCCGGCATCTGGGGTGATTTCATGTTTTTGATAAACAAAAGATTGCACTTAACAGAGGTATATTTTCTTCACCTTTAAGCGTTTATAAAGTTTGCATAGTATCCGGCCTCTAGCGTATAATTGGTAGTATTGACTGTGTGCGCACAATGCTCATGGAGTTAGACTCGAGTGGTTTTTTTGTCTATTCTGGATTATCATCATAAAGACTAGGCACTATTTCTGGGTCCTACAGAGTCTGGAAAGTTGAAGAAAGGAAGAGAAATGATGAGTTTTTAGCACCGATTCTGTGATTCCAAGTTACAAAATACGTATTAATCTATTATATATAGCTTTACCTTTCTTTTAAAGCTCCACAAAGGTTGTTTCAAAAGATCGGCTCATGTCTTTGTTCGTTCATGAAAGAGTTGCACTTTGTTTTAATATTGTGTTGAGCTTGACATTGATTAATGTCCATTGAAACATCAAAGGCGTCTCCACAACTCACTGCTTGGTTGAAATTCTTGACTTTCTCTTCAGAGGTGCAGAGAACAAGCAATCTGTCAGTAACCTGGTTCTGACGGATTTTAGCAAGGCATTTGATAGAGTCTGCCATACAACTGCTATTACAAAACTTGTACAGATGGGTGCACGACCTTCACTCGTTTCCTGGGTCTGTAGTTTTATCTCGCACCGTACACAACGAGTCCGTTACCAGCAGGTACCAGCAGGTCCTGTCGGACAGGGAACCACTTACCTGTGGGGTGGCACAGGGAACTTTGCTAGGACCCCTGATCTTCTTGGCGATGATTAATGATGCTGGAACACCAAACAGTGAATATTGGAAGTATGTCGACGACCTCAACTTGGGCGAAAACCGACCGATATGCTCACCTTCATCCCTACAAAATGACTTGAACAACCTAGACGAATGGTCGGACAGAAACCATATGCTTCTAAACCCCCAAAAGTGTAAAGTACTGCAAATCTGTTTCATGAAAACTCCTCCCCCTGACCCAGTCCTAACGCTAGGAGGCCAGACGCTTAGTGTGGTGAAGCAAGCACGACTACTTGGTATTCAGATTCAGTCGGATCTTGGATGGGACTCTCAAGTTGACAGTATGGTGTCCAAGGGAAGCAGACGCCTATTTTTCCTCTGTAGACTGCGGCGGGCTAGTCTCCCACCAGACGACCTCTGTGCTATCTACTGCGGATACGTTCGGCCACTCCTTGATTACGCGGTACCCGTCTGGAATGCTGCCCTTAACATCAGACAAGTCAACCGGCTTGAACGGGTTCAAAAACGGGCCTGTAGGATTATGCTTGGCCGTCACTACACTACATACATGGACGCCCTGCAGACCCTGAACCTACAAACTTTGTCTGATCGTAGACACGACCTATGCCTTAACTTTGCAACTAAAATCAGACAATCGTCACGTTTCCGCTCCTGGCTGCCATCGACTAAAGGACAACTACACGGTAGATCGCTAAGGAACTCTCTCCATTACTGCCAGGCCAAGGGCACTAAGCGCTACACAACCAGCGCGATCCCTGCACTAGCAAAACTCCTGGTGGGACTACAAGCTTCTTAACTGCATTTTTAATCGGGCTGGACCCTAATCTCAGTACTGTTGATTGTTTATTGTGTCAATTCGAATTCTTACCGCCAATTGTACATATCCTTAGCGCTCGTACCAGACTAACTTTTAAACTTCAAGACTTTCAGCTATTTTAATGTAGAACGACAGTAGTGATTTTATATTCGTGAGAAATTATATTGTTTTAATTATATTGCTATAATAATATGACGACGACGGTTTTTATAAATTTTGTATATTACAAGTGTAAGTTGCCCTTTTATATCTACTAGTATTGTATAATCCTATAAGTTGTAAATATCAGCACAATTCAGTTTTTACTGCAAGTCTGATATGTTCTTTGCTCTTTTCAATAAACCAATCACTACATTGAGGTTTACAACTGTTTGCTTATCACAACGCACCTGCCAAAATCTAAGGTCTATGTTAGAGGCGCCTTGTACAGCTATAGTAGTAGGGATGGGATCTCGACGCCACACAAATACGAGGCAGTCTGCCATATCGGATTTAGACAAATAGCTAAACTGATTTGATGCATCATTCAGACAACATTTGATTTTACAGATGATACTAGGATGTAGCTCCAAAATGTGTATGACCAGTACATATAGCGGTATCTTGAAATGTGCTGGTATTAAAAATATGCAATTTACCTATAGTAAGAGTATTATTAATTTAGAAAAGTAACTTTACTTAATGTAGCATTTAGAACAATATAGGCGGCTCCAAATCAAGTTTTGGTGCAATGTAGTGTGTTGATAATTAGTACATGTACATGATATAGACTTTTTAACAATTGTACAGGGACAACTACGTCACAACAAGATGAAATGGTTGTTGGTTCTGCTGCTGATCCTCCTGAAGGAAGCTGGCCCGACCGCAGCCTGCAGCAGCAGCTGTTCATCAGTCTGTGACTGCAGCAACAGAGGCCTCACCAGTGTTCCTCAGGACCTGCCGACAACCATCACTAGGCTGGACTTGGAGAATAACGCAATCACAACCTTAAGTCAGTCCGACTTCTCCAGGTACACCAGTCTGGAAAGATTATATCTTCAGAACAACCAGATCTGCACAATCAACAGCGGAGCGTTCTACAACTTAGCAAGGTTAACTTTCCTGGGCCTTAGCGATAACCAGTTAACAACCATCCAAGCTGACATGTTTTGGGGACTTAATAATTTGGGGGTACTTTATTTGTACCGCAACAACATCCACAGTATTGACGCAGGGACCTTCAATGCTACACCGCAACTCAACTGGCTTATGCTCGAAAACAACAACATCAGCACCATCGCAACTGGCACGTTTGTAAATCTGCCCAGCCTTACTATTTTGAAACTTCAATATAACCAGTTAACCAGGCTCCGATCTGACATGTTGGTAGGACTTGATAACCTGGAGAGCATTCACCTGCATGGCAATAACATCCACAGTATCGAGGCGGGAGCCTTCAATGCCACACCTCAACTCAACTGGCTTATAATTGGTAGCAACGACATCAGCACCATCCCAGCTGGTACTTTTGTAAATCTGCACCAGCTGGACTCGCTGGACCTTGGTGGTAACAAGATAACCAGTCTCAGATCTGACATGTTTGTAGGACTGGATAACTTGCATTCTCTATCACTAATTCGCAGTAACATCCACAGTATCGAGGCAGGAGCCTTCAATTCAACACCGCAACTCCGCACGCTTCAACTTCACTACAACAACATCAGCACCATCGCGGCTGGCACATTTATAAATCTGCCTCAGCTGGAAACGCTCTACCTTTCTGACAACCGCATCAACACTTTCCCTTCTGACCTCTTATCCAATTTGAACATTCCACGGCTATCACGCCTTTGGCTGTATAGTAATCGAATGGAGACGCTACCAGCCATGGCGTATGACAAACTGACTTCTGTCTCAACAGTTGACATTAGGAACAACCCCTGGCAGTGTGACTGCAGGATGCTTCCCTTTAAGCTAAGAATGAACGGGTCTTATCCCTTTGAGAGCCAGATCACATGTGCTGGACCACCTAACCTTGCATGGAAAAGCTTACTACAGGACGTCAATCCTGACGATCTGCGCTGTGAAGAGACAACAACTGAACCTACCACAGCCCACAACTGCAGCTGTTCATCATGGTGTGACTGCAGCTACAGAGGCCTCAGCAGTGTTCCTCAGGACCTGCCGACAACCATCACTAGGCTTGGTTTGGAGGGCAATAACATCACAACCCTAAGTCAGTACGACTTCTCCAGGTACAGCAGACTGACAAGGTTAGATCTTAATTCAAATCAGATCTCCGTAATCAACATTGGGGCGTTCTCCAGCTTAGCCAGGTTAACAAGCCTGAACCTTCATGATAACAAGTTAACAACCATCCAAGATGACATGTTTGTGGGACTTCAGCGCTTGTGGTACATTTACCTGTCCAACAATAACATCCACAGTATCGAGGCCGGAACCTTCAGTAACACCCCGCAGCTCCTCGGGATTAGCCTTCCGAACAACAACATCAGCAACATCGCCGCTGGTACGTTTGTAAATCTGCACAGGCTTACGTCATTGGACCTTAACTATAACCAGTTAAACCGACTCCGATCTGACATGTTTGTGGGACTTAATAGCCTGGAAAGGATTTATCTGGATGACAACAACATCCACAGTATCGAGGCAGGAACCTTCAATGCCACCCCGAACCTCTACTGGCTTATAATTGGCGGCAACGACATCAGCACCATCCCAGCTGGCATTTTTTCAAATCTGCCTCAGCTGGACACACTGACCCTTAGCGCTAACAAGTTTACAACTCTTCGATCTGACATGTTTGTAGGACTGGATAACCTGCATTCTCTATCACTAATTATCAACAACATCCGCAGTATCGAACCCGGAACCTTCAACGCCACCCCGCAGCTCCGCACGCTTCAACTTCACTATAACAACATCAGCAGCATCGCGGCTGGCACATTTATAAATCTGCCTCAGCTGGAAACGCTCTTCCTAAATGACAACCGCATCAACACTTTCCCTTCTGACCTCTTATCAAATTTGAACATTCCACGGCTGTCAGACTTTTGGCTGTATAGTAATCAAATGGACACGCTACCAGCGATGGCGTATGACGTACTGGCCTCTGTCTCACGTGTTTTCATTTACAGCAACCCCTGGCAGTGTGACTGCAGGATGCTTCCCTTTAAGCAAAAGATGAACGGGTCTTATCCCTTTGAGAGCGAGATCACCTGTGCCGGACCACCTAACCTTGCATGGAAAAGTTTACTACGGGACGTCAATCCGGACGATTTGATCTGTGAAGAGACAACAACAGAACTTTCCTCCACCACCTCATCGGTTGTTCATCTAGCTACCCAACTAGCTACCCAACCAGCTACCCAACCAACTACCCAACCAACTACCCAACCAACTACCCAGCTAACTACCCAACCAACTACCCAACTATCTACCCAACCAACTACCCAACCAACAAACCAAGCACCTACCCAACCAACTACCCAACCAACTACCCAACCAACTACCCAGCTAACTACCCAACTAGCTACCCAACCAACTACCCAACCAACTACCCAACCAACTACCCAACCAACTACCCAACTAGCTACCCAACCAACTACCCAACTAGCTACCCAACCAACGACCCAACTAGCTACCCAATCAACTACCCAACTAGCTACCAAACAAACTACCCAACTAGCTACCCAACCAACTACCCAACTAGCTACTCAACCAACTACCCTGCCAACTACCCAACCAACTACCCAACTAGCTACCCAACCAACTACCCAACCAGCTACCCAACCAACTACCCTGCCAACTACCCAACCAACTACCCAACCAACCTCCCAACCAACTACCCAGCCAACTACCCAACCAAGTACCCAACCAACTACCCAACCAACTACCCAACCAACAAACCAACCACCTATCCAACCAACAAACCAACCAACTACCCGACCAACTACCCAACCAACTACCCAACCAACTACCCAAACAACTACCCAACCAACTACCCAAGTGGCCCAACCAACTACCCAACCAACTACCCAACCAGCTACCAAAGCAATAACCCGACCGACCATCCAGCCAACTACCCAACCAACTACCGTAACAACTGACCAAGCAACTGGTTGCGTCCACTTCTCACAAGTCTTCCTCGCCGGTTTTCTAGGCGTCGTCATTGGAGCCGTTCTCACCTCAGCCCTGTTTGTTGTGATTTGGTGCAAGAAGCGAAGAGCCAAAACGAGCCCTGCCCCTGTACCGGACCCCAGTGATGTTTCGAGCAACCCAAACGGCGCCGCTACCGGCCCGACCGGCGGCCGGCATCACACAGGGCAGGGCGCCTCACCGTCACGGGCAGCACATTCTGATGACGGAGAGAGTCGACCAGGAACATCAGGGACGGTCCCGCCTCCGCGCGGCCTGGATAAGAGTTACGCGGTTCTGCGGGCTCCACTCCCGCCTATAAAGACAGCGGGACCACGAGGTGATGTCCGGAACGTGCCAGAAGCTGCACATGGTGACGCTGCTGCGGACATCTCCGTCCCTCTCAGCAGGCATTTCATCTATCAGCAAACCTGCCCGTCTGGTCTGCCCAAAGGTCTGCCTGGTCTGTAGACAAACAACAAGCTGAGGAAATCACAAGGAAACAAGAAATCGGACCGGGCTCGCGATCCCTTAAGAACCGCAGCAGACATTGAAATAGGAGCGCAGTGCAAAATTGACAAATATCCAAGCTACAGGTGAAACCAGAATATGCCTTGGACTTCATGCAAAATGGGATTTTCTACGATATTGACAAGACCGAAACGTTCACACAGTTTTACTTTCATCTTTTACTACCATGATTGAGTCTGCAGCTATATATAAACCGAATTGTGTTTTATTTGTTGTGATGTTTACGTGTGACTTTAGAATTCACTTGCGATGATGTGTAATGATATATGTATTTAGCATGTATTACTTTGTTCACTCCTTGTAAAATATTTTAGCAGTTTGTTTAACAATGTAATCTGCAAATCTCACTTTGCATGATTTGATGTGTTTTATGTATTACTGTGATGTTTGTTGGAGACTTAAAACTAGAATCACTTGTGTGAGGTGGAATGATGTATTTGAATTGTTTTAGAATGATGTAAAGCAACCAATGCTGCACTGTGTGTTACCGTTTTCAGGTGTTTGTTTTAGGACGAAAGTAGCAGCTAGGACTACAACTTGGGCATCTTTCCAGATTGTTTTGTGTGTCGCTGCCATTGTTGTCATGTTGTCTGTTTGAAATATTGAAATAAATCCACTTTTGTGTCATTATGTCTAAATCTGTTTATTTCTCCCGAGTTTTAGCATCTGTAGTAATCTTTAGTTGAATAGGTATTCATAAAACAAATATAAATATCTTTATTCTGCACGCATACCTTCTGGGTTAGGTACCGGTAACATGACCAGGTTGCCACGAGGAATGTCTTACTTTTGCGCCGCCTGGCGGAACAGACGGGAACTGTGTGATGTTTATCCGGTATTAAGTTCTCTTAGAAAGAAATCAAAGCTGGCAAACTTCACCCTCCTACTCATAATGCGATGTGACCATTCAACAGATCACGTAAGTAGCCCTCAAGGCGTGTGATCATGCTCCAATGCGTGTATTGGTAATGGCAGAAACATATCAATGCAGGTAGGCCCATAGACAAAACAAGACTTCACTTCCTTAGGGTGAAGGACACTGGTATCAAACAATCTCAGTGTACTTTGAATAGCAGGTTTGGAATAAATTGCAGGCGGAGGAGGTTGGCAAACATCGACTGCATCAAGGCGTACCAACAAATAATCAGATAAATGTATATTTAACCCAGAAGCTACAACAATACAGGACCAACAACTAAAGTAAATAAATGGAGATTTAACCTACGATATATTCAACGTATGTTGAATAGTAGGCTTGCCGTAATTGCAGCCATGGAAGGTAGGCAAACATCAAAGATGTGCCAACAAGCAAGGCAAAAAATAGATTTTTAAGTCAGGTGCTACAATAAGACAAGCCCAACAGCTAAGTAGATAAATAGTATCTTAAATAGCAGTTTTGCCGTAAATGCAGGCGGTGGAGAAAGGCAAAAGCATAAACAAGGCATACCAAAAAGCAGGACTGAATTTAAACAATACATGATCTACCATTTTCCCTACGATACATTCAATAAATTTTTGATAATGAGCTCGGTATTATTGCAGCCTTGGGAGGTAGGTAAACATGGTCTGTACGAAGACGTACCAACAAGCAGGACTGATAAATGGGTATTTAACTCAGGAGCTACAACAATACATGGTCAACAAACAGGGTAAATAAACGAGAATTAAACAACTTAGGTCGCTACAACACAACACAACCTGCTGCGTAGTTACACCGGGATTTGTTCCGGGGGAGTCAGAGACAGACCTAGACAAGACCTGCGGCAGACAACTTGGAGTTTCCTGGGAACAGTTTAAATCTGACAAGTGAAGATTCTGTTGGGCCAACCTTAACCCTCTCTCAGCTACGGACGCCTTTGTTTGGTGCCGGGTTTTTATTGTTTACGGGGACGGAGGCAGCAGGAAGAAGGTTCAACTCACTAAGCAAAACACTCGTAAGTGGTGCCTTTTGTAAATAAGTCATAGAAGGATGTCTGTTATTGTTAGGATAAAGACTAGGACATGGCTGATCATCTTCTCTGAACAATCGGCATTTGAGGCAATTTTATATTTTTGATAAAGAAAACGTTGCAAGTGACAAGAATTAGCTTCTTCACCTTTCTATATACATACTTACCGTTTACAGAGTTTGCACAGCATCAGGTAGCCGTTATCGTCTGCGTTGGATGTGTGTTCACAGTTCGAATGGAGATGGCCTCAGGTGATTTGGGCTGTCTCGATCGTCATCATTAAAACTTTGCAGTATTGCTGGCTAATGCAGAGTGGAAAGTTGAACTGTAGAAGAACAAGGACAGAAAATATCCCCTTTATTGACTGACCAGAATCGGAGGACTGTAAACAACTAAACTGAATGCATGTACCTTTCTTTGTCAGTGGTGTGGCTATGATTATCAAGCTGATAGAGTAAGTTTCTATGTTGCTTAATAAAAAAAGTAAACTGATGTGTGCGAGTTTTCAGCGCTGTTCCTTTGATTCCATGTAAAGCTGTGTATAATTACTAGGCGAAACAACAGATGCTATTTTACCTATTTGCAAGGCTCACAGGTTGTTTGAAAAATTCGGATCGTGTCTTTGTTCATACGATGAAAAGAGTGACCCTTTGTTTGCTTCGCATTGATAAATGGCATTGAAATACGAACTTAACAAGCTCTTATCACAAAGGAACTGCCTAAATCAATGTATATGTCACTTGGTACAACGACGTTTGTTTGATATTAATGCCTGCTAAAAACTAAATGGGCAAACTATTCGTTTAACATCGTTTAATCAACATTGAAGTTTTCACTCGATGCCAAGGTACAGATCTCATATTTCTTATTCAAAGAGAGCAAAACTGTTTGATACAACATTCAATGGTCTTGACCTTTTAAGATTAGGTAAAATGTAGTCGGCGAACAAATCGAATTTCTCATGGTACAAAATCTAGGATGGAACTTGTTAGCATTATATATGTGTTGCCGGACTGAACCCTCATCTACTTTCTCTCTAATAGGTAGCCACAAGATGAGGATGCTGTTGGTTCTTAATCTTCTGCTGATTATCCCGAGGTCAACTGCACAAACCAATGCTACAGTACCACTGTATACTTTAGGAGCAGGCGGCGCAGCCACCGTCGCCCCCGGAGCGTTCTGTAACAGCTGTTCATGGTGGTGTCCATGCAGCAACATAGGACTCACCAGTGTTCCTCAGGAACTGCCTACATACACCATCGAGCTTTACTTGGGTTACAACGTCATCACAACCTTAAGTCAGTCCGACTTCTCCAGCTACAGCAGTCTCAGAGAATTAGATCTTCAATACAACCAGATCTCCGTAATCAACAGCAGAGCGTTCTACAGCTTAACCAGGTTATATACCCTGGACCTTAGTGGTAACCGGTTAACCAGTCTCCGATCTGACGTGTTTGAAGGACTTGATAACTTGCGGTATCTTTACCTGGATCACAACAGCATCAACATTTTCCCTGAGGCCTTATCACTTGTAAATATTTTAACCATAACGATGCACCACAACCAAATGACCACCCTCCCGTCAACAGCATACGACATTCTGGCCTCCATCTCATATGTTGACATCAGCAACAACCCCTGGCAGTGTGACTGTCTGATGCTTCCCTTCAAGCAAAAAATGAACGGGTCTTATTCCTTTGAGTACCAGATCACCTGTGCCGGACCTGCTAACCTTACAGGGAAACGCTTACTTGAAGCAAATCCTGAGAACCTTATCTGTGAGGAGACACCTCTCATTGAATCGCTTCATCTGATCAGCGGTTTTCTGGGCGTGGCCGTCGGAATCCTTATGACTTTGGCCGTTTTCCTTGTCATCTGGTATAGAAAGAGAAAGAGAAAAACCAGTCCTGTCCCTGCCCCAGACACACCACAGGTCACAACCAGGGACGGTCATGACGTCACGGGAACAGGTGCAGCAGAGTCTGATGACGTAGAGCGTGCCCTTGACCCGGAACCTTGTGACCTTGACATCGGTTACAGGCTGGTGCGCCCTTCCCTTCCTCCCATAGATGGAACAGGTGATAGTTAGACTGGTAACCAGAAGGTTAATGCACCTGCATGTGGGGATGATACTCGAGTTTGGTCATCAGCAAAATAGCCATCAAAATATAACTACTCACTGTTCAAATAGAATGGAATTGTCTTGCTCTAGGACTGGAAAGTTCAAACTGTTGTCATCATGATCAGCATAACTGCAGTTATGATTTCGACTTGTTACAGACTGTACGTTGTATCATTTGAGAAAAACTGGAAATGTGTATGCAAAGTTGTGATGTTTGCGTGAGACTTTAAAACAGACCTACGACATTATACATGTACACTGTGTGGAAGAACTACGACGTTTGCAACTGTGACTCCAGCTGGCAACAAGCTTTAGTATCTTTCGAGAAAAAATTGAGTTGCATTTTCTATTGCTTTGATGTTTGCTTGAGTGCTAGTGGTAAACAAACGTACGTTATCAGGTGTTTAAGTTTTCCTGTGCTGTAAAACAGCCAGTACTGTACATTGGTGTTAATGTCACGATGGAAGCTATAATTATGACTAAAGATTTGAAACCTTCCTACTGTACAAAAAATAATTTGAATTGTTGTCATGTTTTCTGGAGGGTTTCAAATAAATACACTTTGAAGTGATGTTTGAATTGATGTATTTCCTACACTACAAAATAAACAGTGCTTTAGTAACTGTTGATCTCGTTTGCTTGTGCCTAACTGCAAGAAAATACACAATGGGCTCATTTCCATCGAAGGTAGCGATTCAGTCCATTAGCTACGTCATCATACATTCTTTACGTGACGCACTGGTTGTTACGTCATCATACTCTTCCGCACGTGACACGCTGGTTGTCATAGTAACAGCCGTGCACGTCTGGGACTCAGTGTTGCTGTAGGCAACAGTCGGGCCAGGTACAGATGTGCTCGCACTTTCTCTCCTCCTGCGGTGGCACCAAACTGCGAGAAAAACGGTCGAGGTGAGCAGACCTCCGATCAACGCCCCCAGAAACCCGCTGATGAGGACTAGATGAGTGTAGGAGCAGAGAGAAGTGCTTGCATAGCTGTTTGCTATTCCTGAAGTAAAGTAAGCGTCACCCGTAGTTGTTTGGTTAGATGTATGGTTAGATGTTTGGGTAGTTGTTTGGGTTGCTGTTGCGGAAGATGTTGATACCACTGATGTTGAAGTTTCCATCTCAACAACAGCTGAGGGAGTTAAAGCTGATGTCGTATCCTCACAGATCAGATCGTCAGCATTTACACCCGACAGTAAGTTTTTTCCTCGCAGGTTAGCAGGACCGACACAGGTGATCTGGTTATCAAATGGATGGTCACCGTTCATCCTTAGCTTAAAGGGAAGCATCCTGCAGTCACACTGCCAGGGGTTGTTGTTAATGTGTACGGATGGGACGGAGGCAAGAATATCGTATGCCACGGAAGGTAGCGTCGCCATTTGGTTGGAGTCCATTCTAAGGGTGTGAAACCCTGAACTCAGATGCAGATCTGACAAGGCTTCAGTAGGGAACTTGTTGATACGGTTGTGCGATAGGTACAACCATTGAAGCCGGGATAGAGTTGCAAGTGCGCCAGCTGCGATGTTGCTGATGTTGTTGTACTGAAGTTGAAGCTCGCGGAGTTGCGGGGTGGCGTTGAAGGTTCCTGCCTCGATACTGTGGATGTTGTTGTGATACAGATAAAGTATCTGAAGGCTATCAAGTCCCACAAACATGTCAGATCGGAGACTGGTTAACCGGTTATTGTAAAGATACAAGTGAGTTAACCTGGTTAGGTTGTAGAACGCTCCGCTGTTGATTAGGGAGATCTGGTTGTATTGAAGTTGTAATGTTGTCAGTGTGCTGTGCCTGGAGAAGTCGGACTGGTTTAAGGTTGTGATGACGTTGTAGTGCAAGTAAAGCTCAGTAACGTTTGTTGGCAGGTCCTGGGGAACACTGGTGAGGCCTCTACTATAGCAGTAACAACGCGATGAACAGCTGCTGCTGCAGGCTGCGGTCGGGCCAGCTTCCGCCAGGAGGATCAGCAAAAAAACCAACACCATTCTTATCGTGTACATCTTGTACATGTTTTACGTGTTACCTGTACAGTAGAGAGGTAATACAATCTTATAAGTAACTGATATATAATGTACACATTACACTTAATTACACCTTTTTTATTTTTTTTTATTTTGGTATCTAATGAAATCTGAAACAATAGCTATTCATATTTGACCCATCTGGGGCCTGGTATTGTATCAGATATTTTACTTATTTATATATAAGAAATATGTAGAATCATTTATAAAAGCTAGAAGCGTTTAATTAAATTTAGTGCCATCACACTAGGCAATTGCAAATCAATTAAGTTTGATGTTTTTTATCTAATAACTTTTAAGTAGTTCGACAAGTTGTCTGAAATAAGTTTGATATCATGCTGTGCTAATACAATCTCTGATCAATACGTGACAGTTCCTGCCAGTGAAAACAGGCGACTGTCACCTGATAGTGTTTGCCTTTGGAGACTGTGACATATGTACAAAACAAATGAAAATACCAGATCGTATCAAGTGACTAAAAACAATAGAAAAACAAACTCTGAGTTTCACCTGCCCAACAGCAAAAACATGAAGCGCCCCTGTTGTACCTTGTGAGAATGCTGGAAGGCGTCGGTCACTATATAAGGAAAACACAGGTACGTTTGGTGGTCGGCAGCAGAATTACCTGATGAAGAATCTTCGCTCCCCCCTATATATAGCTACCGCCCTCCCTCCCTGTTGTGGTATTTGTGTAGCCTCTGAAATATAGTCAAGGTTACAAGTTGTTCGACGATGGTGTAACGTGGTGTTTCGACGTTAGACGCACCCACCGGTTCAGTCAGTAGTCAGGTCTGCGTTGTCCTCGGTACCGGTACAGACACGCAGGGAAAGGACATCGCGATCGGCTGTGTTCGTCTGAACTTGCGTAGAAACCTTCAACCTTTCACCTTCGGTCTTAGCTCCGAATGCCCCACCTGAAATTTATAGTAGTACTAGTAGCTCACTGTTCCGTACATGTTCTATGGATCTGGCCCTACTCTGGTTGTGATGTCGTCCTCTACTATCTTCTTCTTCTTCTTCTTCTTCTTCCTCTAACAACCCCGTAAGGGGTATCGCTGAGGGGGGGGGGGAGTGCGTGGACCTTACAGTAGAGAGGCCCGAAAGGCCTCCACAGATTGTGCCTGTACGGCCTGGGCAGGTAAACTGTTCCACTCTCGTATCGAGCGTGGGAAAAATGAGAATTTGAAACAGTCTTTCGTTGCAGGAATAATATTGTATTTAAAGGCGTGGCTACCTCTGGTGCGCCGCTGTGCAGGAATAAGATATTGTTCAGAGGGTATGTGCATGTGACCGTGAGTTATTTTGAACATTGTAGTCAGACGTGCCTCTCTTCTTCTGTTTGCAAGAGTGGGCCATTGGAGTTTTTGCAACATTTCGGTCACACTACTGGTGCGGGCGTAGTCATTCATGACCATCCGGGCTGCCCTGCGTTGTACGCGCTCAACTGCCTGCACCCCACCAGCTGTGTAGGGGTCCCACACTGAGGCGCAGTACTCGAGTTGAGGGCGTACCAGGGCTTTATAGCAAGTGTTTTTGACTTGCGATGTGCAATGGTATAAGTTACGCCGGATAACTCCCAAGGTCCTGTTTGCCTTACCAGTAGCGTGAGCAATGTGAGCATCCCAACGCATGTCGTTGGAGATGTGAACTCCCAAGTAAGGGTACGATTTTACAGTCGTAAGATTTACCGAGCAAAGACTATACTGCGTAACAAGTGGTCTACGTTTGCGTGTAATGTGAATAGTATGACATTTGGCTGGGTTAAAATTCATTTGCCAACGATCCTGCCACTCGGTCAGCGCATCCAGGTCGGCCTGTAAGCCCTGGGCGTCTGTCGGGCTCTTAATAACCCGGTATAACAAACAGTCGTCGGCAAACAGACGTACGTTACTATTAACTATGTCGGGCAAATCATTTATATAAAGGAGAAAAAGAAGCGGGCCCAAGACCGTGCCCTGAGGCACACCGGACGTAACCCTTGAGGGTTTGGAGGATTCGCCGTCGAGAACTACGGTCTGTGTCCGCTCCGTTAGAAAGGCTTTGAGCCAGGACAAGATGTGTCCCTTGATGCCGTAGTACTGGAGCTTACTCAGCAGGCGTTGATGCGGTACCGTATCAAACGCCTTGCTGAAGTCCAGCACCACGGCATCAATTTGAAGGTTTTGGTCAAGACCATGTGCTAGATCATGGGTAGTTACTAGTAGTTGGGTCTCACACGAAAGTCCTTTTCGGAAACCATGCTGTACCGGGCATAAAATATTGTATTTGTCAAGATGGGACATTATATGGCAGTGCACAATATGTTCTAAAATTTTACTACAAACAGACGTCAGTGAGACTGGCCGGTAGTTTGCTGGCGCAGCCTTGTCACCTTTTTTATAGATAGGTGTGATGTTTGCAGACCTCCAATCTAGAGGCACATCACCAGTGGTTAGGGATTGTGTGAAAATGACTGTTAATATAGGTGAGACCTGAGTAGCTACAGTTTTTAATAGCCTAGGTGATAGCCCGTCTGGGCCCGTTGCTTTATTTGGATTTAAATTTGTGAGTAGCTTGGCTACCCCTTCCACTGATACCTTGAGCTCTGGTGTGGTCGGTACTGAAGGTTCACCAAGGGTTGGGATGATATTAGTGTCTTCCTTAGTAAAAACCGACTCAAACTGTTCTGTATCTGCCATTAGGGCGAGACCGATCTAGTTTGATTCTAACGTTATGCGAAACCGGAAGTCCCCAGGTGAAGTCTCACCTTTTCCCGCGCGGAGGCGTCTGGGAAGGATTCTTTCCGTCCGGACTGTCCCATTTGAATGGGGAGAGGAGGTGGAAGCGTCAGATTCAGGACACAATCACAAAAGTGGATTTATTTCAAACCTACAACAACGCACAAAATGATCTTGAAAGATGCCAAACTTGTAGTCAGAGCTGCAACTTTAGTCCTCAAACAAACAGTATATAACATCTATATGACACAGCAATACAAATACGGAACGGTTTCTCTTCCAAAACAAATCAAAATCCGAATGTAAACGTGTAAGCTGCAGATTCCGTTGTGAAACAAGCTCACTACTAAAAAAACGTACACGCAGTAAACAAAGTAATACTGGCTAAACACATCATTCCACATCGTGGTAAAGTGAATTCTTAAGTCTCACTCAAACATCACACTGCAATGAAAATATAATCATGGAATATTCCATTTCGCTATTCTACTTCACCTACAGCTTGGACATTTCACAATTCTGTTCTCGATTCGATTTTTAAAGTCTGCTAAAAAGCAGTTGTCAAAGTCTCATCCCGTGTAGTAAAGTGATCGTGATTTTAGTCCGGTTGTTTTCTTGTTGATTTCCTCGATCAGCTTGTTGTTTGTCTACAAACCAGGCAGACCTTTGGGCAGACCAGACGGGCAGGTTTGCTGATAGATGAAATGCCTGCTGAGAGGGACGGAGATGTTCGCAGCAGCATCACCATGTGCAGCTTCTGGCACGTTCCGGACATCACCTCGTGGTCCCGCTGTCTTTATAGGCGGGAGTGGAGCCCGCAGAACCGCGGAACTCTTATCCAAGCTGCGCGGAGGCGGGACCGTCCCTGATGTTCCTGGTCGACTCTCTCCGTCATCCAAGCTGCGCGGAGGCGGGACCGTCCCTGATGTTCCTGGTCGACTCTCTCCGTCATCAGAATGTGCTGCCCGTGACGGTGAGGCGCCCTGCCCTGTGTGATGCCGGCCGCTGGTCGGGCCGGTAGCGGCGCCGTTTGGGTTGCTGGAAACACCACTGGGGTCCGGTACAGGAGCAGGGCGCGTTTTGGCTCTCATCTTTATGCACCAAATTGCAAGGAAAATGACCAAGATGAGAAAAGATCCAAGAACCCCGCCAAGAAAACCGCTGAGGAAGGCGGAGAGGGAGAAAGAAGCAGGAGAGGTACTGTCCGTAGAACCGGTCTCTTCACAGTTCAGATCTTCGGGCTCTACAACTAACAGTAGGCTTTTTCCTTCAAGGTGTTCAGGTCCGGCACAGCGGATCTGTTTTTCAAAGTCCCGGAAACCGGTCATCTTTTGCTTGATGGGAAGCATCCTGCAGTCACACTGCCAGGGGTTGTTGTCAATGTTAACATATGAGATGGAGAACATGATGTCATATGCCGCGGATGAAAGTGTCTCCATCTGGTTGTGGTTCATCCTTAGGTTTGAAATATTTGCAAGTGATGGGGACTCAGGGAAAATGGTGATGTTGTTTTGATCCAGGTAAAGATACCGTAGGTTATCAAGTCCCACAAACGTGTCCGATCGGAGAATGGTTAACCAGTTATAGCTAACGGAAAGGGTTTCAAGCCCAGGCAGATTGAAGGTTCCTGCCTCGATACTGTGGATGTTGTTGTGATGCAGATAAAGTATCCGCAGGCTCTCAAGTCCCACAAACATGTCAGATCGAAGACTGTTTAACTGGTTATTGTGAAGGTTCAGCTGTTGAAGCTGTGGGGTGGCGTTGAAGGTTCCTGCCTCGATACTGTGGATGTTGTTGTCGTACAGATTAAGTTCCAGAAGGGTATCCAGTCCCACAAACATGTCCGATCGGAGAATGGTTAACTGGTTATATCTAAGCCACAGGCCAGTTAAGCTGGATAAGCCGTAGAACGCTCCGCTGTTGATAACGGAGATCTGGTTGTGATAAAGCCATAACCTTGTCAGGTTGCTGTACCTGGCGAAGTCGGACTGACTTAAGGTTGTGATGGCGTTGTGACTCAGGTCCAGCCTAGTAATGGTTGTCGGCAGGTCCTGAGGAACACTGGTGAAGCCACTGTTGTCGCACCAACACCATGATGAACAGCTGCTGCTGCAGGCTGCGGTCGGGCCAGCTTCCTTCAGGAGGATCAGCAGAAAAACCAACATCATTTTCATCTTGTCGGGAATTTTGCCTGTACGAAAAATATGGTTCACAAATCCGTCTGGAGTTTTCTGTGTCCGGTGGTCCCGAACTCAACCCTGTAACTGCGCAGCACGTATTAAGTACGGGCGTGTCTTTGTGTACACTGTTTATTATTACTCTCTCGTTACGTAACACTACTGTGTCTATTCAGAGAGAGTTACCTGAGCAGGTTCTATTCATAGAAGTCACAATTCACATCCCTGACCTCTTGATCTTGAAGTAACCCTGCTACTTCCGCCATTATTTTCATGTAACACAAGGTATTTATTTATTGTATGGACGCGTCTTTGTTCTACTCTCCAATTACTTTGTGGGCAAGAAACTACAGTTGGCCGGCTCGTAACCAGTTGCCCCGGTAATCTGCTTGGGGATTATCTTTGTTAAGAAAAAAGTGTTGCCTACGGACCTGTAATAAGATTATCCGTGCGTGTCAGGGACGCCCCCTAGCGATTCAAG
This sequence comes from Branchiostoma belcheri, assembly GCF_001625305.1. Taxonomy (NCBI): domain Eukaryota; kingdom Metazoa; phylum Chordata; class Leptocardii; order Amphioxiformes; family Branchiostomatidae; genus Branchiostoma; species Branchiostoma belcheri. The sequence continues at coordinate 1,407,358 of NW_017804509.1, forward strand.
CTATTTTGCCACTGCTCATTGCAGTGAGGATTTTTAAGCTACATGACAACAATGACAACAGAATTCGAGATGATTGCAAAAGTAGATTTATTTCAATGTCTCAAACAACCTGACAACCATGACAAAAACAACACAAAACAATCAGGAAAGATGCCAAAGTTGAAGTCACAGCTGCAACTTTCGTCTTAAAACAAACACTTGAAAATACTGACACACTGCAATTTCAGTTGGTTTTACAGTACAGGAGACAATGTAAACACATCTTCCACGTGAAACAATTGGCTCTAATTTCAAGTCTCCAGCAAACATCACAACAACACAAATAATCAACAAGCCAATTTCTCTCATAAAACACATCAAATCTTGTAAATGTCTGAAGTCAGAGTTGCAGATGCCATTGGCAAACAAACTACTTGAAAATCTTACACACAAAGTGATACTGGCTAAATACATGATCATTCCACGTAACACAAGTGGTACCGTGCAGTTTCGGGTCTTGGGTAAACATGACAGCAATACCCATGCCAGTCATTTTCTCTTCCAGAACACATCACAACTTCTAAGTGTCTCAAGTCAGAGCTGTAGATTGTATTGTGAAACATTCTGCTAAAACTCGTACACAATAAACAAAGCCAGGCTAAAACCCTGAACACATCATGCCATGTAGCACTAAACATCACCAAACATCACAGCAATACCAATACAAGTCACCTCTAAAACACATCACATCTAAACGTGTAAAGTCAGAGCTTGTGAAAGGCACTTTACACAACTTTCCTCTCTGTATGGTGGAGTGACACCCACCAAGCCTCTTCGGCCAGTCTTTCAAAATGTGTGCCAAAAGCACACTGTAAATTTGGTGCGCCAATGCGCCAACATCTAAACATTTGCCACTGATATTATCGTGGAAGATTTCATTCTGTAAAAAGTGCCTTTCTGGTTTCTGCACAAAGTTTTCTGCACAAACATTTCTGGGTTCAATTTTAATTTCCACTTCTTTAAAATGAAAGGCAATTGTCAAACAGGATTACAATAGCCTGGGTGCCATCCGATTTGTATACGGCTACCCACAAAAAATTTTTCGGGGTAGCCGTTATACAAATCGGATGGCACCCAGGCTAGGATTACAAGCTCGGTGCAGTTTGAAGTTGACAAACTATGCAGACCTTTGGGAAGTCCGGGAAGACAGATTTGCTCATTGATAAATGCTCCTTCATGCGTTCATAGTTGTTGGCAGCATCAGTTGGTGATCTAAGAACTTCCGTCCTTCATAGGCGGGAGTGGAGCCCGCAGAACCGCGTAACTCTTACCAAACATCTGTCCTCACTGTCTGTACAGTAACACGGAACTTTTGAATGGCTTCCATGAGCCTTGTTTTGTGGTGAACTATGAAATAAAAAGAAGAGCTGCGTGGAGGCGGGACCGTCCCTGATGTTCTTGGTCGACTCTCTACGCCATCAGTATGTCCTGCTCTAAATCGGTTACTTGTGACGCGCCCTGATCTGTACGGCCGCTGGTCGGTCCGGCAGCGGCGCCGTTTGGGTTGCGGGAAACATCACTGGGGTCCGGGACAGGGGCAGGGCTCGTTTTGACTCTTTTCTTTAAGCACCAGGTCGGAAGGCAAATGGCTGAGATGAGAAAAGATCCAACAATCACGCCAAGGCCAAATGTGAGGAAGGCGGAGAAGGAGAAAGACTGAGCGGGAGCGGTACTGGTACTCCCAGTGGAACCGGTCCCAGTACTAGTACTCCCAGTGGAACCGGTCCCAGTACTAGTACTCCAAGTGGAACCGGTCCCAGTACTAGTACTCCCAGTGAAACCGGTCCCAGTACTAGTACTCCCAGTGAAACCGGTCCCAGTACTAGTACTCCCAGTGGAACCGGTACCAGTACTAGTACTCCCAGTGGAACCGATACTGGAAGAAATACTGCTGGTCTCTGCACAGATCAGATCTTCGGGATCTACAGCTAACAGTAAGTTCCCTGCAAGGTGTTCAGGTCCGGCACAGGTGATTCGCTGTTCAAAACTCAGAGACCCGTTCATCCTTTGCTTAAAGGGAAGCATCCTGCAGTCACACGGCCAGGGGTTGTTGTTGATGTTCACATTCGAGAAAGAGGACAGGAGGTCATATGCGGCGGACGGGAGGGTCTCCATTTGGTTGTTGTTCAGTAAAAGCGTTGACATTGCATGCGACGTATTTGCAGTCGATAGGGCCTCAACGGGGATAGTGCTGATGTTGTTGTGAGATAGGCCTATGTATTGGAGCGCTCGCAAATTTTCCAATGCCCCAGCTGATATGCTGTTGATGCTGTTGTTATCCAGGTAAAGGTACTGCAGATTATCAAGGTCCACAAACATGCCAGATTGGAGATTGATTAACTGGTTATTGCTAAGGGTCAAGAACCACAGGCTCTCAAGTCCCACAAACATGCCAGATCGGAGACTGGTTAACTGGTTATTGTTAAGGGTCAGGTAGGTTACCGTGGACATGATGTAGAACGCTCCGCTGTTGATTACGGAGATCTGGTTGTGATCAAGGTGTAACTCTGCCAGGCTGCTGTACCTGGAGAAGTCTGACTGACTTAAGGTTGTGATGGAGTTGTGACTCAGGTACAGGTGAGTGATGTTTGTCATCAGGTCCTGAGGAACACTGGTGAGGCCTCTCCTGCTGCAGTCACAACATGCACAACTGAAACAGTTCCATGCACATAATGACCATGAACAGATGTTACCGCAGCTTCGGGCTGCGACCGGATCAGTTTCCTTCAGGAGGATCAGCAGAAGAACCAACAACCTCTTCATCTTGATTGTGGTTTTGCCTGTACAATAGAGATGAGATGTTACAAGTCATGTGTACTAGACATCAAGAATTTATTTGTTTACTGGTAATGTATCAATGTGCTGTAAAAAATTGTAATAAAGAAAACAAAGTAGCATCTCGGCAAGTTACAGATACTGTTGTAAGGCGTCTTTACACCGAAGTTTACACAACATAATCCTACTTCTAAACGGCCTGTTACTTTCTGTTCTTTACGGCGCCGAACTACACTGGTGTAGCCTGGGTGCCATCCGATTTTTACCCCGAGGTAGCCGTTATACAAATCGGATGGCACCCAGGCTAAGTGTATTTCTGTAGGTGAATCTGCATGAAGTAAAAATGAATGCCGTCTTGTTTTTGGATAAATACCCCCTCAATTACAGATACTGTCAGTTTTTAAAACGTATCCATTCGCTTCAGTAACAAATCCTGGCGTATGTCGTAATCTGGATGTCTAACCTTCATCAACATAACTTAAACAGTGCTTTGTTTGTTTGTTTTATGTGTTAATTATGTAGTGGACTCCACCAATGCACAGCCAGCTGGCTTTGCGTTCTGCACTGTGCCAACTACACAAGTGTTTGTACTTCTGTTGCCAAAACTATCTAGACATGTCGTCTTGTTTGTATTAGCACAGTGCCTTTTCTAAGGACACAAAAGTGAGGCCTCCAAGGGATTCGAAACCAGAACCTTGTCTTTGTGCACACAATGTTGCCATAATACTCCCCTTACTACACTACACAACACAACATGTTTATTCAGGTCAGTGCTATCAAGTTAAATAAGTGCCTCATGTGACGCATAGGGCGGCGCCCATTTCCGTTTTAGTAACCCTGGGCCACACAGCAGTGCAATCACTACAGCAGGGGGCAAGTCCACTGATAGTGGTGTGCCCATACTCTTTCTCAAATGTATGACTCGTTCTTTGATCGAACTCACGACCTACCGAATGCAAGGCGAGCAGACTTCAAGTGACTGTAAGGTTTGAACCACTCATATCGGGAGGATCTCACTAATTATGGAGGAGTCTTAAACGTGCACAAGGTGTGGCTCTCCTCAAATACAGGTCCTCGGTCTTTACGTCGCATCCGAGAAGACGTCCCTAACCAAAGCTGGGAACTTATTTCCACCTGGGGAAACAGGTGTACAGTGCCTTTCTCGTGGAACACAAAAGTCAGGCCTCCCGGGGAGAGTTATCTTTGTCCACTGTTTATTGCCCTAAATTTCTCCTCGTTACCAAAAACCACCATGTCTATTCAGACAGAGGAATCGGAGCGGACTTCATTTGAAGTCCCAAGTTGACGCACGCCCACGCACTTGACCCGACTGGAAGAGAGGGTAACTTATTCTACAGGTAATCATGTTCACCTGAGTTGAGACAGAAATAGGCGCACATTGTCTTTCTCAATGGCTCAACATTTGGGCCTGCAGGGTATTCAAAACTAGAGCCCTGTCTTTGTGAACTCAATGTTGACACAAATTTCTCCTTGCTACCAAACACCACCATGTCTACAGCATTAGGCCACACCGTCTTAATTTTTCGGATGACCTCCTCCAAAGACCCCTAAAAAATTAGTGCGCGCGGGCGAATAAAAAGAAAAAATTCCGGCCAAAAATGAAAATGCTACTAAACCACAGGAATACAATGTACAAAGCTGGCATTGTGAATTTGCGGCAGTACATGGCAATGTATACACGCCGGTACATGCTGGCTTTTTGCGGAATTTATGATTCAACACTGTGCGTATGTACTGAGTTCTTGAGTCGTGGAGCTTCAGTAGCCTGGGTGCCATTCTCCAGGGTTACATGTTTGTACCATCGGCTCCGTATTGTCGCTAACTACTATGGACTATCCAGGCCTTGAGCCAGGTCAGAGCCTTGGAGGACGTGATCTCTTTTTTTTTGAGAACAGACGAAAAGCAATGCGCGCGCGGATAACATCCATGCAATTAAGACGGTGTGGCCTTATCATTATTATTGTGGCAGATTTTGCATTTTATTGTATGCTAATGTTGCGCAAATACTACTACTGTAAAGGTAATTTTACTTGTAACCAGTGACATACTAAGTTCTCACATGTAGTCTATTCAACCATGGTCTTTAAACGTTACTGAACAATGGGTACTGTTCTAACCTATCTTTGCATAGCTTTTTAATCGAAATAGTGAATCACATTTTAAATTTTGTGTGTAATTATGCACAATCAATGCAATGTATGAATTGAATCCCATATTTAATGTTATTTGACATGTTAAGTAAAGCTGAATCCGAATTTAGGCACGGTTCTGAATGAGGCACCTAATAGCACGAGCGCACTGGTACCTTTAACTGAATCTAAAAGTGAAACTACTATAAATATAAAAGCAAAACTTACCAAAAAGCAGTTTTCTTAGTTTTTAGAAGAGTTCCAGAAGCCCAAACAGCCCTCAGCTGTGTGAATCGCCTGCTCTCAGATATAAGCTTAAAGTAAGACTTCAGAAACCCGTCTGATGTTTTCTGTGTCCGGCCTTCCCGAACCCAAACTTGTAACTGGGCAGCACGTTTAACTGTGTGGGCGTGTCTTTGTGTACACTGTTTACCCTGTCGGTTATATAATACTACTGTGTCTATTCAGAGAGAGTTACTTGAGCAGGCCTCATTTATAGAAGTCACAATCCACACACCTGACCTCTTGGTCTTGAAGTAACCCTGCTACTTGCGCCATTATTTTCATGTAACACAAGGTATTTATTTATTGTATAGACGCGTCTTTGTTCTACTCTCCAATTACCAATGAGGGCAAGACACCATGTACAGTTGGCCAGCCCGTAACTCGTTGGCCCCGGTATTACAACTCATCTTAGAGATTTTCGTGGTCCAATCAGTGTTACCGCTGCTCATAATGAGATGCTTCCTGCAAAGAGGTTTTAGCCGCTAGGCGGGGCTTTTGAGGCATGTGTGCAGAATGGCAGAATGATATAACCCCATTGTTTAAACATATCATGCGACGAACATGTACGAATAAAATTATCATGTCATTCCTCTATCTGACCGGCATGTTTTAAAAGAAACCCATAAACCAACGAGGAACATTACATATAATTACAACATAAACATAAATGAACATATACATGTATCATATTGTATGTACATTTAACTGTTATATCTATATAACATCATCATTTGTCCCAACACCAATAGGCCAAGCAACGTTGTTGGCTAATGGACATTGCTTGGTAGATTTGAGATTTCCTTTGAGCATCGTTGAATCTGCTAGGTATTACTTTTGTGGTTACTTTTCAAGATAGTTTTGAGAAAAACTAGTATCATACATGATCTTGGTACGATTTGAATTTCGCGCGCTGCCCACCACCTCTCGCATCCTCCCGCGAGAGCCGGCGAGACTTGTGACGTCATATGGCGGAAGTTGGATTCGGGGTTGGAACTTTTCAGTCGTCAGTAGTGATATTTATTTTGGGAGGGGACAAAAACCGGCTGTATAGAAACCTTTCTCCTGCTGCAGAAATGGCACAGAAATGCCGATTGGACAGCTGAAAGACTTACCAAGGACTGTGACTTGTTGTATTTTCTTACGGCAGTGTTTTTACGAAGTAACGACTACACTAGTACTAGAAGTCCCGCCCACTTGCTGATAATATTTTGTGGATCCTGAGTTCGGTACAACTGGTGGCCAGCTTTCCGGTGAGTCTGGTGGATTTCTACACTTGTAGATGAACAGTTGTTGTACATTTGACTCCACAGAAGTACGACATTCTTTCCTTATTTATGTGTAAACTTGACTCAATCGTCACAAGACTGCGAAATCGGGCTTCTTGGAACTTCCCGAGTTGGGGTCACAGAGAGTTCACGATTTGGGAGGAAGTCTCGGCTTTAGTATAAAAGCGAGTGGAATTAAGGCTTCTTTTGCGTACAGGTACAATTTTAAGGGACTGGCTCCTGGTATAAGTGAGCTTACAGGTAAGTTTGGGGTTGGGATTGTTCTGTTGGGGTTTGTGGCGTTGTTTTTGGTTCAAGTTTAACAAATAACAAGTAAACAACACAGAGAGTTCACAGTTTGGGAGGAAGTCTCGGCTTTAGTATAGAAACGGGTGGAATTAAGGGCTTCTTTAAATGTGTACAGGTATAATTTTGAGGGACTTACTGCCCGTACAGGTGAGCTTGGTTGGTCGCTAAGATTTTTCTGTTGGCCCCGGGGGTTTGTGGCGTTGTTTTGGGTCAAGTTTAAGGTTACAACAACACATTTATGAAGTTTCTTGCCGGCGGAGTTGAACTTTGGAAAAGTGTAGAACAAAAGTCACCATGTCACGTACACAGGGGCAGGAAATGACTCTGCTCTTTGACATCCTTTTCTTGTAATTTGGATTTACAGGTTTTTATGTTAACGTTACATTAATTTTTGAACCCTTTTATTTTATAATTACTAAGACGTTAGCTATTTTGTTGAGTCCTCGGCTGTTATACAGTGCCTGAACATTCAGTGCCTAGAGAATCTGTGCTGTAATCTGAGCCTTAAGAATTGTAGCTGTAATCTGAGCCTTAAGAATTGTAGCTGTAATCTGAGCCTTAAGAATTATAGCTGTAATCTGATCCTTGTAGTTGTAATCTGATCCTTGTAGTTGTAATCTGATCCTTGTAGTTGTAATCTGACCCTTAAGAATTGTATCTGTAATCTGACCCTTAAGAATTATAGCTGTAATCTGATCCTTGTAGTTGTAATCTGATCCTTGTAGCTGAGCCTGTAATCTGACCCTGAATTTTAGCTGTAATATGATCCCTGTAGTTGTAATCTGACCCATATACATGTAATCTGACCCTTCCTTTATCTCATGACCAGTACTGAACCACGATCCTTCCTTCCTTCCTTTGACAGGACTTCAGTAAGTTAAACACTTACGGTGTTCACAATCACAACTTCACATTGATTTATTTAGAGACATGTTCACAGCTCCAGTGCTAGTCTGGGTGCCAGACTGTTGCCAGGGCCAGTATACAGGCTAGCTCCTCGGCTCCAGTGCTAGTCTGGGTGCCAGACTGTTGCCAGGGCCAGTATACAGGCTAGCTCCTCGGCTCCAGGGCTAGCCTGGGTGCCAGACTGTTGCCAGGGCCAGTGTAAATGCAAGCTCCTCGGCTCTAGGGCTAAGATATATTGCCTCCCAGTATCCAGTTCAATGTAACAGTCAACTGGAGTAGCACGAAAAGTGGCGAATCAACCTGCTACAAACAGCATCGTATTTCCCCAAACTGTCACAGTTGCCTGCACTAGGGATGTTCTGATTGGCTGATGTCTCTGGTGACCTTCAGATGCACTCAGGCTGCCACTTCACTTCAAGATATCAAGTTACATTACAGTTTGTTTGGAATAGTCCATCTTCATTCAGAGGGGTGTTCTAGAAAATACATTCGACTTAGGACTCGAAAGTCGTTTTGCTGTTGTAAGTTGAATGTACTTGTAATTCTTTTGTCTCATCAGTTGGAGATTTTTTAGCATACTAAAACTTTATTATAAGTTTATTACAAGTGTTTAAGGCTACTTTTTTGCTTCCGTAAGTTTGAATGGTTTGATCCAATGAAACAATCCGTTGTCTCTCTCGCTTACTGGGACAAGTTGGGAACTTCTGGTGTCTGCATCCGGAGAAAAGAACAGGTCAGGAATAATATTGATTAATAGGAAATGGAATGGATTTGACAGTTCCTGTACACTTTGTGTCTTGTTTTTGTGCCAACTGTCCCACATTTTGGGATGTACGTGTACATGTATCAGCACCTGTAAAATTTGTGTTAGCTTCTAGTGATGAAATAGTTTGAATGTGTTGCTGTTATAATATTTCTCAATGTTAAAGGTTTGTAAGTGTGTTAACCTTTATCACATTGCCTGGTTTTGGTGTTAGGCAGCAGGGAGAAGGTTAACCTTTAGCACACTGAAGTAGCTGTTTGGCTACCAATTCTCTATTGGTTACAGGGTTAGGCAGCAGGGAGAAGGTTAACCTTTAGCACACTGAAGTAGCCCTTTGAAAAGGTTTAAGAAGCCAAGAACAGGTAAGTTCATTTTCTCTGAGTGTCTATATAGCTAGTCAGTGGTTTGTTACATGCTCTAGGTCATAGGTCAATGGTTTGTTGTGCTGTAGGTCATAGGTCAAGTGCTCGTTGCTGCAATACTGTTCCATCGAGGGTCAGATTGCGTGACCTTGGCATTGAAACAGCTGATTAGTTTTGTTGAAGGTCACAAATACTTTGACTAAGTTAGTAAGTAGGACGTTTTATAGTGTTGACACAGTGTCTGTTGAATGTTTGACACTTAAGGAATGAGTTATGAAGTAAGTTAAACTTAAAGGCATCCAGTGCAGTTTTAAGGCTTGGAAACCTGATTTTTAAAAGCCAATATTCTAGTCATTTATCTACATACTGAGTTGAAACCACACTACCCCAGTGTATATTGAACCTCACGGAGCAAAAATACCCAAAATTCTGACGGAAAATGGTTACTGGAAGGACCCTGGGCTGATTTTTAGGGTACCACCCAGAAAATAAAGGCTAATCTTGGGGCTTGTTTCTGAAGTTTTGAAAAGTATGAAATACTGAATTCAAATGTGCTAATGTCCAGTAGTATGATTGTGTCAATATCACAAAGATTGCCTTATCAAGAATATTTCTAGTTTTCTGAGTTTTTGAAGGACAGGATAATTTGTCCAGCAGCTTATCTGTGAGTGAGTTGGAGTTCCTCTGTGTTGTTGGCTGTCTGTAGTGACTCCAAACGTACACAGCCTGGCAGCTCCCAATAACAAGCTGTCACTCGCAACCGATCACAAGTCACAGGAACTATTTCCGCCAGACCCATGCCAACATACCAAGTTGAACGTGAACAACTTCTAAATCATAACCATAGAACCAGTAAAACTCAGTAGCCTGGGTATCGGGGGGGGGGGTGGTGTCCCGCAAGCCCTTTTCCATAGAGCGTAATCGGCCGTTTTAATTCTACATCGAGCACAGACGAACCACTGTAATTTAACACAGAGCGTAATGGACTATTGGGGCGTTTTGCGTATTTTTTAATTCCACATGATACATATTGCAGCCAGCTCTCAAAATTTAGCGTACAGCGTTGTCAGGACCCCCCATGCAGGCCCCCACACAGGGTAACTTTGAGCCTAGTGTGCTGTGGGTCTGGCACCCAGGCTGGCTGTCCTTCAGAGCTGCGGACTGTCCCCAGGTTGTTGACTTGTCTTGTTGACTCGGCCAGGCTGGCTGGAGTGTTGTGCTTGTGTTTTGGATTAGAACAGAAGACGACTTAGATCTTAGACTCCATATCTTGGGCAGATCTTAAGACATTTTCCAGACATCACCTTACGAGGTAAGGATTTAACCCTTTTCCTACCGCCACTCCACATTGTAGACACTATACATATTATACATGTAGGTACTGTAACATAAGTAGTAAAAGGGTTACTACCAGGTAGTAGATATTCAGTAATTGCTGATGTTGAGTTTTTCATTTGTAGTTGTTAAGTTTTAAGCTTTTGGCAAGTGTCAAGACCTAAGAAAACATGGGACATGGGTGTTGTAGAATTGCCTAGCTAGTGGGTCAATTGATGCATGATTAGGGTTTTTCCTTATGAATCATAATACTAGTTTGCCATATTCTAACACAGCGAAGGCAAAGTAGGTACACTGTACGATCAAACTGGTTCATGACAAACAGAGGAGGGCCTGCAAGGGGGGGTCCCGACAACGCTCTACGGTGAATTTGGAAACCCTCGATTACGCTTTACGATAAATTCCAAGTGGCTACAACGCATTACGTGGAATTATAACGCCAAATACGCTCTAATATTAGAGCGGGCCGTCTACGCTCTACGTAGAATTAAAATGGCCGATTACGCCCTACGGAAAAGGGCATGCGGGCCCCCCCAGAGGTTTATTTTTACCCAGTGAGTGAATGATACAGATAGACCACTGGCTCTGTTGTGTACATACTTGAAGTAGTGTACACACTGGTAGCAACATTAGGCTGGAAATACTGTTTTTCAGGTACGTGCAATATAGCACATTGGCATAGACTTTAGGTGCGATTTGAAAAATTTATCTGCAAAATTTATGCCAATGGGTAATGTTGCAGGTACCTGAATAAAAAGGTATTTGGAGCCCTGCCAACAGTGTGTACACTACTTGAAGTATGTGTAGTCAGACCTGCTGCTGCTTTATATAAGGGTGAAGGTGGCACAGAACAAACATCTTAAATTCTTATCTCACTTACATAATTACAGGTATGGTCTATAGATCTGTCACTGGACTTCTGAGGTATGGGACATCTTAGGCTATGCTAAGTTAATTTGTTGGTTCTCAGATGAAGGTATTAAACCTAAGATGTGGGATGAAAACAGTCTGAGGGGAGGTTTGTACAATTGTAACAGTGGGGGTTATAGGTGCTACCAACTGACCCGGCCGATGGGTCTAGACCTTTTAATCAAATTGTTAGAGCGTCAGGGTTGTGACTATGTAAGCTGGTGCCTGGGTTTGGTGTGGGTTTGAACCCCGGCCCGGGACCAGGAGTGTCTTTGTGTTTCTTCTCTCCTAACTCTTACACAGGTTCAGGTGCTGAATATATCATAACCATCTTGTGCTCAGACCTCCTTTTTGATTCAGTTTGAAATATTGATGCAGAGAATAGTCAGAGGCTTGCAGAGGACTAATATTTCTTTTGGTGTTAAAGTGGCAACTACACATTAATGTGAACACTGAACGTAGGAGATCTTGAGAGGTTTTGACAAAATGTTTTGTTTCAATTACTGCATAAAAGTGATCAAAGATCAAAGGCAGGAGAACTACCGTCTTGTTTTGATAATTCTCAGCTCCACTTCAGGTGTTTAAAGACTTGCTAGTGATTTATAATACGTTGTTGTGGTCCTGTGGGAGTTTTATAGAGCACACAGGACATTAGTGTTTGCAGTCCTACACTTACTGTGGGCTCTGTTTTTCACATAAAACTGGGCTGAGACACAGTCAGACTAAATATCCAGGGTTAGAAATACTGGGTGCATGTGCACCTTATATAATTTAGTTCAACCAAATTTGGAGCTGTGCAAGCAATTTTTTTGTAGGTCACTGGTGCACCCAAATATTTTTGTGGTATTTTGTACATATTACATGTACATACAGGATATTTTTGACATCTAAGTGTCAGAAAAACAATAAAATCTTTGTTGTAGTTACTTGTTTAAGATTTTAAAGTTAGACGTCACCCATGTCACTTCAAGCTCAGACAGAATTTGACAGAGAAGCTGTTTTTTTACTTCATATTCACCACAAAACAAGGCTCATGGGAGCCACTCAATGTTTTGGTTTACTAGACAGTGAGGACAGATGTTTGTTGATGTTTGACTTGAAAAGGTAAGGTTATACCCATTTGGGAAACAATCATGGCATTGTGGTAATGAAAATAAAAACTACAATATCCCATATATTAGCTAGTCTTGTTTTGGAGACATTTAATACGTTGACATTGTTACTCAGCACTTTGCCCAGTTGCTGACGCAGGTACCAGTAATATAACCCTCAGGCCAGAAACATTTAATAAAGCCACTTGACTAACGATCTGCCGCGCTAATTAGCCTGATTTATAACCAAAGTGTAACGACCCCTGAAGAGTCTCGTCACTCCACATTTTACTGCTCACAAGTGTTTGGATGCCACTTTGCTGGGGAGAAGTGATTTCGGAAGTTCAGCTCAAGACTACAACACTTTCTTAAGACTTTCTTAAGGCTGTTCACAGTTCAGGAAAGGTCTTGTGAAGGTTTGAGTGTCTTTTGTTTTATTTTTTTTCACAGTTTGTTTTATGTTAATCTGTCATGGTCTAAACTCTAAATAATTTATTTAAGGAGTTGCTGGTTACAGAGAACAATTTTGTCTGTCAAGTCTTCATGTTGGTGCATTTGCGTATTTCTATGTCTTTTGTACATGTGTTTCTATGTTTTTGAGCGAGGTGGGCGGGGCTTTGAGACATTTTTTCCCTCAGTTAGGATTTATACTGTGAATTGTGAGTAGAGATAGACACAGTCAGGCAGAGAGTTGGACATGTGTTACTTTTAGTACAGTTGGAGCTACTTACTATTCCAGATACTGTAGCAGATTAAGGGCTTTTTCCTCTGAGTCAGGGTTAAGACTGTAATTTGTGAGAAGAGATACCTCGGGATAGTGGGCTAATACTGGCTTCTTGCTGTCCCTGACACTCAAGCAAAGTTCAACTCATGATTTGTTAGTTAGAGAGATAGTCAGGCAGAAAGTTTAACATTTAGCTACCTGCTGTTCCTGATACTGTAATTCACTTTATGTTCACGGTAGCAAAATTTCACGGTCTGAGAAAAATGGACATGTTCACGGAATTATATGTTCACGGTGGTGACAGGTGCAGAAAAAAGAAAGTCCAGGAATTATGTGTTAACTGTAATGATAAGTTCACTGTACAGAAGCAACAGTGAAAACAGTGAACTTATCAGTACAGTGAACAAATCAGGAATTACAGTAATCATATCAAGGAGAGTTCAGAGTCAGGATTTAGCTTGTGATTTGTGGTTAGAGAAAACAAATTGCAAGGAGACACTCTTACATGTGTTTGGAAGGACAGTAGCTACCTTCTGTCCTTGATACTGTCTAGAGCATAGTTCAGAGTCAGGGTTCAGACTGTGATTTGTAAGTCTAGATCCTAGTAGATAGGTAGAGATAGACCCTGATGACATATGTGTTTAGAAGGACAGTCTGAGTAACCTGATGGCCTTTAATGGATACTCAAGCTCTTAGTTCAGAATCAGGGTTTAGCTTACAAGTACTTAACGTGATTTGTGAGTGTAGAACATGTAGGCAGGCAAAGCTAGAGACTGTGACAAAATTGTTTTTAGATGGACAGTCTGCTACTTGCTGTCCCCGATACTGGAACAGAACAGTTTAACAGTCAGGGTTTAGCTTACAAGTGATTTGTGAGTGTAGATACAAACATTGTAGGCTGAGACCCTGACAGACTGTGTTTAGAAGGACAGTTGACTACCTGCTGTCAGTGATGCTGTCCATGTGTGTGTGATAACCAGGCTGAAGTGATAACAAAGTTTGTACTCTAGTAAGCAGACATGACCCAAGTTTACCTTTGACAGGTCAGTCTTCTGTCTCCCAATTTTTCAAAGCCAATATTCTTAACATTTATCTACATACTGAGTTGAAACCACACTTTCCCAATGAATATTGAACCTCATGGAGCAAAAATACCCAAAATTCTGATGGAAAATGGTAACTGGAAGGGCCCTGGGCTGATCTTTAGGGCACCACCCAGAAAATATAGGACTCATCTCGGGGCTTGTTTCTGCAGTTTTAATTGTGCAAAGTATGAAAAATTACTGACTGAAACGTGCTAATAATGTACAGTATGTGTCAATATCACAAAGATTGCCTTGTTCAGAATATTTCCAGTTTTGCAGCCATGAAAATAGTGAAATCTCGCATTGGATGCCTTTAAGTATTTGGCGCAGTATTTGTGTTCCCGAGTGTTTTCCACAGAACCAGACACATGTCCTGTAGGTTTGACAGGTCCAGAATGAGTCACACATTAATGTTGACTTTGCTCACGCCTCACAACTTATCCGCAAACAGACCTCACTTCTCCGAACGGTCGCTGGGCCAGGTCAGAGGGGAAAGTTCACAGGGTGGTTGGTCGAGCATATGGGAACTGTTCGAAGGTAAAGGTAGGCAGTCATCATCTGTATTGAGGTTACTATTATAATGCTGACTGATAGTGCATTGTGGCCACATATTTGATGTTGGGTTTATGTAGTAGAGGTGTCTGTAGATTTGTTGTCCCTTATTGGAGCAGAACTGAATCTTGAAGGAATTTCTGTCTTCTTTTCATGAACAGTTGAGTTTGGTGGAGCATATTAAGGGCCTGTGAATTTCCTTGTTTGTACATTAGGCAAGTACACATGTGTTTGGAGGTGTGTTGAGAGAGTGGGCAGCCAGTCTGAGTCCTTTACATATTATATGGAGCGACATTATATGATACACTAGTTTGAAACCAGTTTCAGTTATATAATTAGACATGAATGGCTTGTTTAATTAGTTGTGACAAGATGTTATAGCACCAATTGGCATGTGTTGCACAGATACCTGTAGTGTACATTTATTGGTAGGAAAGTCAGAACATTATAACCCTTAATTATTATTATTATAGTATTCTTTACTTTACTCAATATTTACTTAAGTACTTTATTGGCCATGGAGACTGACAACATATTAGTACACGGGTCAACAAGATATATCTGCTTGTGTACTAATACTATAGATGACATATCCCAGACAAAACTGTACATACATACTGTACTACATTTAGCTGATATATATGCGTGTGTACTAAAACTATTCCTGTATGTAGTTGTTGGTGGTCAGTGGAGGTTTGTATAGATGTGACAGTGTGGACCATTCTGGGACCAGGTTGTGTTTACAAACATCCTTATCACATACAGAGTTCAGCTGCCTGGTTTGTGTCAGAGGTGGGACTGTCTGTTACACTGTTTGTTGTACATCATTCTGGTCTTTCACTTCATGATGGGACTTATATGTAAGCTTGTTTCTTCTTTTTAATCAATTACTATGCATTCATGAGATAGAGAAAGAAGAATTTTGGTCTTCAATTTTGTCAGTATTGTCTTGTAGAATCTGATGTATAAACTAATACAGGTACATGTACCCTTATATTTCAGCAAAAAAACTTACTACTAAAACTACAAGTCACAAATTATAATTAGTAATTTGCCCCTATTTTGCAGGTATTTAGAAGCAGGAAGTTAAAGAGACCTGGACTAAAGAGCCAGCCATGAATTTTGGTCTTCAATTTTGTCATGACCAGTATATTCTTGTAGAAGTCACCACAAACTTAATAATTTAGTAATTTTCCTCTGTTTTGCAGGTATTTAGAAGCAGGAAGTGAAAGAGACTTGGTGTAGGCCTAAAGTCAGCCATGAGTGCTGCCCAGAGAACCAGAAATAGCTAAGGCCATAACACAAAAAGTGGTTGGCTAGTCTAATAACTGACCACTTTTTATGTATGTCACAAAGTAGTTATAATTTGCCCCTATTTTGCAGCTATTCAGTGAAAGAGACCTGGAGTAAAAATTCCCACCTCAGCCATGAGTGCTGCACAGAGAACCAACATGGAGTGGTCCCCCCCAGAACTGCCGGACACCAAGCAGCAGACAGAACTGCTGGCTCTACAGAACTGCCAGCACTCCAAACCGCTCCCGTTGTCAAGGAAACGCGTTCTGTCCCCGCCCCACAGTCCCCACGGAGTTTATAACTACAGAACACCGCCGCACTTAAGACAGAACGGCCTGGAGGATCATAGAATACACCCGACAGAACAGTTCTACGTTTTAAAGGATATAGGTAAAGAATTTACAGTATTAAATATTGTAATTCACTTTATGTTCACGGTAGCAAAAGTTCACGGTCTGAGAAAAATGGACATGTTCATGGAAGTATATTATATGTTATATTCACGGTGGCGACAGGTCACCGTCAGCAGCAGCAGGAAGAAGAAAGTCCAGGAATTATTTGTTAACTGTAATGATAAGTTCACGGTACAGATTGTGGCTGTGAAAACAGTGAACGTAACAGTACAGTGAAAATATCAGGAATTACAGTAACTGTTTCGTAATAGATGCAAAGTAGTGACAATATTAATTTTATACCTATTTATACCTATTTCAGTCAGACCAACCGCTATGCAGAACCATGTTGCTATGCAACAGCAGCCAGTTGCTATGCAACAGCAACACAGAACCGCCACAGACTACCACCACAGTGCCTTAAACATGCTCTACAACCAAGTACAGAACTCTGTAGAACAGCACTTCGCTATGCACCAGAACTCCAACTCTATAGAGTTGCCTCCCAGGCAACCACCGTTCCCCCATGCAGACCCTCTGGTTGTCATGACGACACAGAGTTCTGTAGAATACACCCAGAGCAGTTCGCGGTCGAGCACGCCACTTTCCTCCAAGCCGGGATCTCCAGAACAGCTGACGATAGAACAATTCCAGAACAGGATCGTGGTGAGCCAGCTCCAGAACCCTCGGATCGTACCACTCGCGAGCGGGGAGGTGAAGCTGGCCCTCCCCGCGGGGAGTAAAATGGTGATGCCCGACCTGGAGGACTTCTCGGATTACCAGTGTGCCGTGTGCGGGGATCACGCGTCCGGGTACCACTATGGGGCGCTCAGCTGCGAGGGCTGCAAAGGTAAATAAACAAACAAACAAACAAGTACACAATTTATACTATCATGAAAGTTCATCTGTATTGGTAGTTACATGTTAAATGTTAAAACTTTTGACCCAGTGTTGACGTCACACTTAGAAGCCACGTGACAAGCTTCACTGGGTCAGTCTGCTGAGGAAGACCAGAGTGACTGGTCGAAAGCTCTAGGTGAGATACCGCTAACTTTTGTGTTGGATCAAAAGTTTGAACTTTAAACAAACAAACAAACAGACAAGTAAATGTTTTAAAGTTTTTTGCCTCTAAACTGTAGGTTGACCTTTTAGCAATTTCTTTACCTTGACAACATAACGCTCTTATTTCAAACCAATATTAGTCTGAGTTCCATGATATTTCCATCCTTGACAACAGATTTGTGTGTAGTTAAACTGTGACACAGCCCAAAATGTAGTTTAGTGGGAGTCTCTCCTTGCCTGTGTTTGGACAAATACCAGTTGTGTATTTTAAACACTCTGCCTAACACTGGCACAGTAAATCTGCCATGTTGAGTTTACAACTGTTACACTAAACACACCCTGCTGCTAACCTGTGTAGGTCCCTGTGTGTGCTTGATCTGCAAAAGGCTAAGAATAATAATATAGGATTTTAGGCTTTGATTTCTGATCCAATGTAGAAAACTAACATGCTAAGGGGGTGTCACTAAAACTCCGGCCAACACTTGCACAGTAAATCTGCCAAGTTGAGTGTACACACCAGTGGTTTCCTGTGTAACTGGTCCCTGTGTGTGTGTTACAGGGTTGTTGGGTAGGATTATTATCAGTCACGCACCAAAGCTATAAACCAACCCACACACTGGTACATTATAGTACACTCAGTCTGGTGCACTGTCTGTTCATGAACTTCTGTTTCTCCTAATTGTATCTAAACTTTAAGGTTTATTATCAGAATTATATTTAGTCACGCACCAAAGCTGTAAACCCACACACTGGTACACTGGTGCCCTGTTACTGACTGTTCATAAACTTCTGTTTCTACTAATTAATTTCTTAACTTCTAATAAAAGTTTCTTCCTGAAGCAGGGCTGGAAATACTGTGTGCACCTTTAGTTAGTGCACCCAAATTTGGAGCTGTGCACCCAATTTTTTCTGGCCCCCGACAACGCTCTACGCTAAATTTTGAGAGTGGGCTAAAATATACTGTAAATTCTGGGTAGCTACGTAGAATTAGAACGGCTGAATATACTATACAAAAAAGGGCATGCTGGCGCCGACACAGAGGTAGACTTTATATTTATCAATATATAGAATTGATAAATACAAGAAATCAAAGATTTTAGACCTACGTGAAGTATTTAGAGTTCTTACTATTATTTCTCCTTTTAGTGTCAAGTTTGATGTCCAATTCAACTTCCAATGTCTGCAGTTAGAAAATTTCCCCCTCACTTCTTTTATTAATCAACATTCCAATGATTATCATCTCCTTTCCTCCAAAATCTTCAGAAGAAATATCAAACTTTATAGTGACCCAAACCAAATATTTTAAAGTCCTGCTGAGCGCAACAAAAATTATTGTTGTTTTGCACATACAGTACCAATTCTATATACTAGTAACACCCTGTATAGGTACGATTTGGGGGTATTTCTCGTGCAACGCTTCACACCGCAGCGAAACGCAACGAATGCGGAAGTAACTATGCCACCGCAGGGCAAAAAAATTGGGGGGTCTATGATCTAATTAAGTAATGAAATTATTGAAAAATATTGTGCCAGGAATGTCAGCAGGACAAGGGTTAAGATTGATGTGTGAGTTTGTTTTCGGTTGTGAAAATGGACCCCTGCCTGCTGACATGTTCTATACGTGAGTCAGAGCCGGTATTTCCCCTGTCCAGCCTGTGTGGACAGACTTGGAGCAGGAAGCAGTAAATTGAAATATTTGAGACTAAGGCCACACCAATTTAATTTGGTTGGTTCTCGGATTTTAAATAAATCGAGAGGGTGAAAAAAAAAGAAAATAAAAACAGGTCTAGGCATCCTATTATAGCCCCAAATGCTACCATAGGAGCCATGAAGTCAACACAAAAGGCTAGGTTAATATTTAAACAATGAATTTTGAATCCAACCACTGCATTCATACATTGTAGATGGAGGTGTTGACTTTATACATGTAGCTTATATCATAACATTTCCGGCTATCATGGGGTCCCTTGCATGCCCGTAGCCAGGGGGGGTTCGGGGTTCGGAAGAACCCCCCACAAGCCTTAAAGGTCCACTTTTTGGTCCACTTTTTATGTAAAGGTCCACTTTTTGGTCCACATTTTATGTAAAGGTCCACTTTTTGGTCCACATTTTATGTAAAGGTCCAAGATTTTTCTTGAAAAGATGGACTGGAATCGTAGAAAAACTGCTCCCTTTGTCATTGAATAAAAATTTATCTCTGATTTTTTCTTGGAAATCCTCACAAAAATGCACGAAATGCCATTTTAGAAGGTTCATTTTTCAAAATTTCCCGGGGGAGCATGCCCCCGGACCCCCCTAGGAACCTCGCGCCTTTGGCGCTCGCCTCGCGCCTACGGCGCTCGAGGTCCACTCAAGCAGTCGGAAGAACCCCCCCATTCAAAATCCTGGCTACGGGCATGCCTTGGCCTGTTTTTTTTTTAAATTCTGTCCTATTGCTTCATATTTCTTCTGAAAAAAATCTGAGAAACAACAAATTAAATTGGTGTGGCCTTATCTGTTAAAAATTGTTCGATTCAGACAATTTGAAAATAGTTAAAATTCAATCAACCCAGCTGTAACTTCAGTCAAAAGTTATTCCTGGTAGCATTTATCCGACAGGTAAAATTGCAAGGAGGAAAAAAAATTTAGAAGCGATGAAAGAAATTTGGCTCAGATCCAGACATGGTGGGAAGTTTAACGACTCTGAGAAAGTGAAATGACTTACCTGCTTCTTAGAAGGGTGCACTCTCACTTTTCCAGATGTCTTGAAGCCAAGAACTTTCCCTGTTATCAGTGTGAGATATGTGTGTGTAAGGCCTAGGAAAAAAAATGTTGTGTTTCCTGTTTCACGTTCAACTGTGAACCTAGAAAAAACTGCCAACCTTAGACTTTTATAGGGGGTGGACCCCTGCAAGCGACATAATTTTTTGAGCTGATCAACCTTTTCTAGCTCCATGATCTGACACCTGAGTGATGAAACATTGTACAACTGGTTTTCTAACACTGACATTGAAAATGTCCTCATGCAAGTTTTACTTTGTTAAACTGTAGTGTATCAAGTTGGACCCCTATATAGACATCACTGAAGTCTAAAAAAAAGAACATAAGATACAGTACAGTATGAAGTCTAAAAATAAAAGAAAATAAGATACAATACAGTATCATTACAGTTAACAAATAATTCCTGGACTTTCTTTTTCCTGCACCTGTCGCCACCATAAATATATATTATAGTTCCGTGAACATGTCCATTTTTCTCATACCATGAACTTTTGCTACCGTGAACATAAAGTGAATTACAGTAATCCCTACCTACAGACCCTAATTTTTTCAGGACTGAAACGGAAAACACAACATTTTTTTCTTCGGCCATATCTATCTATGTGAGCTATGTTAGTTGTGACAGTGTTTACTGGTTAAGGGGGAGGTGGGATTCTTTTACTGTTATTTAAAACCTACAAGTGACAAATTTACACCAATCTGTTTAACTGATACCCTGCAATGTTCATTACCAGCCTGGTTAGAGGTGTGGCTTGTGTAGTTGTGATGTTTAATGGTTCAAGGAAAGAATACGAGAAGATAACGTTATTTTTCATATCACAATGATTTAACCAAAATAACAGGAATTTGAATCATAATTCATTTATTTGCCAAGAGGCCATGTTGCCACTCAATGACAGGAACACCTGATGTAATGTCACTAAGAGTTTTACCAAGCTTCAAGTTTTAACGAAAAGTGTGTTGGGTTCTTTAACCTACATACTGGTTCGAAGGCTTCTGCATACACACACAAACACACATACATGTACTGTCCCCGTCTGAAATACTTATTACTCTTTGTCTCTTTCTCTTCCCTTTTAAGTTTTTGCTGCCTTTTTTCTTATCACTTCCTCTTTGCCTTTCCCTCCCTTATTTCCTCTTTTTCTCTCTCTCTTCTTATCATATAATATATCTGAATCTAATTGACACCTGACTACTGTTAAAGTCCTCAGGGTTTCGGGATTGGAACCCGGGACCACTGAATTTGTTCCCTTGGACAAGAATCAAGTCCAACAGTGCATTTGCCAGAACATTTCCCCAGACAGATATCCCGTCCCTGACCTATACATGACCCTGTCTCAGCTACACGCCTGATTACCCCCCTAATCCTGCAAATGGCTCCTCCCAGTTTAACTACCTGGTCTTAAAAATGAATTAGCTTGTGGACCGTCCACAAGACCTTAGGGGAGGGGTGAGTGTGCTGAATTTTAAGTAAATCTTGTTGCAGAAACTTGCTACTTACATGCGAAAAATAATTACTGTGTGAATAAAATTCACTATTCTTTGGAAATATCTTTGAAGTAAATTATTTGTAGTATCCATGCTCAATCGTAGAATCACTAACCTCTAAAAATAAAAATCCCCCCCTTCCAATTATGAAACTGTTGCAGGCCTAATCCTATAATGACCTACTGGCTGGTTTATGAGCTGAGCTGAAACATTGTAAAAACTTCAAACAAACAGAACTCATACTGGTGGAGCTGTGCCAAGCTCTATTATAGTCAAGTAAGATAGTTCTGCTTTGCTTGCCTAGCCTTGAACCCAGACTGTTTCTAGGGCTTACCCATGTACATGTACAGGCCAGCTCCTTAGCTCCAGGCCCAACATGCTAGCCTGGGTGCCAGACTGTTTCCAGGGCCTACTGCTCTGGGTTTTCTATACACAACTCATGATCAGTACACAGTACTACAGATTTGTCTTTTTGACATCATAGGCCACACTAATTTATTTCCTTAATTGTCTTTGATCAGACAATTTACACAAAAACTTCAATCTGTGAACAAGGGTTAAAACAGGTGTCCTCAAAATGTTTATTGTGTACATTTCCACCAATTTGGGTTCAAGATGCCTAAATTCCTTTTATTTATGGGCGTTGGCATTTTCACGATGCACCCGGCTGTTGTGTGACCTTCATTTCACCTTGAGGGATGTTTGGTTGGGTGTCATATGGCCCATACGCAGAGTAAACATGCCGTCATCGGGCTGCGTATGGCCCGTACGCTGGGTATATACGCCCGCTCGACAGTGTGACAGCAGCTCTGCGCACTTGGCAGCCAATCGTGACACTGCTTCAAGAGCTGTCAGTCTGGGACAATGGTGGCAATGTTGGGCCTTTTTAGTTCAGTTACTGTACATCGTGGGCTTTTTATCATGTTTTGGCAGTTTAGTGGGTTAACTTTTCAAGCTCTAACACTAGCTGTGAGCTCATTCCTTGTGCACATCTTGTGTACTGCAGTCATTCCTGAGTCAGTAAGACATCTCTTTAGCGCATATTCTTCTTGTCATTCACTCTGATAATAAAATCATCATCATCAACTAATTTACCCACTTACCCACTCACACAGACTTACTATTGATCACCATGTACAACTGTCAAGAAATAAAGTTCATTCATTCATTCATTCATTCATTCATTCATTCATTCATTCATTCATTCATTCATTCATTCATTCATTCATTCATTCATTCATTCATTCATTCATTCATTCATTCACTCACTCACTCACTCACTCACTCTCACTCACTCACTCACTCATTCATCCATC
>NW_017804509.1:1430265-1452010 GCF_001625305.1 Branchiostoma belcheri
TCACTCACTCACTCACTCACTCACTCACTCACTCACTCACTCACTCACTCTCATCCATCCATCCATCCATCCATCCATCCATCCATCCATCCATCCATCCATCCATCCATCCATCCATCCATCCATCCATCCATCCATCCATCCATCCACCCACCCATCCATCCATCCACGTAACAGTTACCCCAGAACTCAGTTACAGCAGTCATCGTCAACCTGACGGACGAACGACACCCCAGAACTGCCCTAGTTCTGCCCATGTTGCCCCCCTCCCCCCACACACATGACTCCTGCAGTGTCAACATTATTAGCAGAGCTGTCAGGTGACAAGTACAATGTTATTAGCTGGAGTGACAGACTGTGATTAAGGCACACAGGTCTCTGTACCTGTACTCACACTCAGTCCCAGGCCTCCAAATTAACCTTTCTTCCTGTTGTCCCAGCACTGTCCCAAAAATAAATTTCAGTTGTCCTGAAGTGAGGATGAACTGTCCCAACCTGTTTTTTGGGGAAGTATAATTTGTATGACTTCAACTTGAAGTCAACTTTATTTTGCTTAATATGTTCACTCCCAGGCACACTATAATTGCAGAGTTGACAGGAAATTCGGGGGTAGTTTTCCAGGATCCAAAAGTCGGACGTGTGCCTGATAAACAAAAGAAGGGCTGACATTCTGATGTTGATTATTTTTATGTTGTCCCCAAAATGTCCCAAAGTGTCTTTTTAGTTGTCCCAGCCTAGATTTTAGTGGTCAGTGGCCATTGGACTACCTTTAATTTCGAGCCCTACTGTACATGTACATGTACTCAGTTCTTCACACTTAATAAAACCCACAGGAACATAGACAAACATCCAGTCATGAGATGACACAGGCTCTATTTTGGGTACCATAACAGAAGGACTGGCTTTCGTTGGGAACTCGACCAAAGTACAATAAGTTTAAAGTAAATAGCAGAAAGGGCCTTTCAGACATGGAAATGGGAAGAGGTATTATCATGTGTCAAGTAAAGTTACTTAGTATATATAATACCAAGAGTGCTTTAGCAAACTGTTTATGTTGTTTGAAACCAATGACCTTCTTAATCTTATACAAAGAAATGTAAACTTTCAACAAAGTAATATATAAGGCACTGTGTCACTGACGAAAGGTAGTGGATGCTAGCTGAATCGTCTGACCATTTCCAACATCATATCTTGTTGCTTGAGTAACAGTTTTTTGGTGTATCTTATTACCTGGATGTCTAACCTTCATCGACGTAATATATAAGGCCCCTAAATGAATTCAAAATAATCAACCAATCGGCTATTATACATTATTGTATATTGCATTCATTCAAGTTTATTTAACAGATTTATAAGATAAAATTGTTGTGGCCTACGTCTGAGATGATTGTCTAATCTCTCTACTGTTATGTTTTATATCCTGTGATTGACTGATAGTATAGAAGACACCCTGGCTAACTGTTAGTGTAGAAGCTGGGAAGGGGGGTTATACTGTCCAGACATCATTCCAACATGACATCAACATAAAACTACCCTAGGCTTTCTCCTCCCATTCTAGGTATACATTGTATGTGTTGAATACCAGGAAGACTAGTGGTGGAATCTTGGCCCACCACCAATGGTAATTCGAAGAAAGTTTCAAAGTTTCATAGGTACATTTGTAAGTCTTGGTATCAACTACCCCTCATTTCCATCTTCTTTTATTTTGTCATCATTACTTGAGATGCAGCATGTGTAAATGAATAAATGAATAAAATAAATAATTACGACTACTAAAATTGGCACGGTTAGATATATTGCTTCCATAAATAATGGAAATAATATCTATAGTCATGCCAATCTTTAAAAATCTGTGCAAAATATAACCTTCAGATGACCTTGTGATAGTTCAATGTTCACAAAGGTCACGACAAGACTCTTCAAAAGAACCAGCAGGTAAACGGTGGTGTTTCAGGGTGTCCGCAGGTGTGTCTGGTAACCATGGTAACAGGAGGTGCGTACAGAAGCGTGCGTTCTAGCGTGACGACAAACACGTCCTGCCTGTGACATGATTTATTGAGAACTTCCTGGGTGAGACACGGTGTTGACTCTATAGGGCTGCAGTGAGGAGGGAGGAATAGTTGTCACGTGTTGAACAATGGTGGTCTGGGATCTGCACAACCTGCTGTATTTGCCCAGGTTTGGGTAGTGTTGAGGTCAGGAAGACCAAATCATGAAGACTGTCTGAAGAGGAGTCTTCATTTTTTTCAAGTTGGCTCTGGCTCTGATTTGATAGAGAATTCAAAAGTAACAACTTATTCTAAAGTAAAAATTTTGACAAAAGAGATCTATAGAAAAGATGAAAATAGAGGTTTGAAGGGAAATTTGACTGACTACATGTATGTTCACTCCCTGAAACTGGTAATACCAACGTTCACTTTCCCCTCAGACTTTGTTTTCAATTTAAAAGATTCTTCTTCCAGTTCAACGCATAATTCTTTCAAATTGTAGAACCAGTGCTGTTGATACTGCCGTTAGACGGTTAGATCATATTTGCAGATGTGAAGGTTGAGACGTGGAAAGAAGCGAATGTACAGTGTGGAGGTTTTGTCAGTGAGGGGGTTTTGGCACTGCTGCGTTCCTGATGACAGCTTTATTCAGATTCTTAATCCCATTATAAACATCTGGATGTGACTTTTCCAGGTGAAGTCCATCAGGACTCAAAAACAAGTCAGACCCAGGCTGCGGCAAGGTAGTTTGCTGGTTTTTAGATTAGAAACTGGAACGCTGAGGTTTAATTTTTCTTTTTTTGTTGGTGGGCTTAGTTGGCAAAATCACCTGAAAAAAAGAGCGTCAGAGTTGTGAATACAGTAAAACAGAGTTTCCTGTGGCTGTGCTTTGTTTCACTTTTGCTTGAGCTTTATCTCTGAATGTTCAAGAAAATTGGTGTGGTCTGTAACCTTACAGTGGCAGATCTGACACTATTTACAGAAGTGACAGTTCAGAAATACTGAATGAACTGCCTGCAGGTGCACATGGACAGACTTTGTTTTTAATTATACCATGATGACAGCAGTAGTCACTGTGCAACTGTCTGTAGAGACGGTCGGCAAACATCTGTCAGTGAATGTGCTGCCTCCAGGTGTGCTCAGGGAGAAACATGTCACAATCATACTGACAGAACTCAGAAAGGGCGCTCAATATGGTGGTCATTTTTCAACTTTCAAGATCAACATAATTGAAATCCTTTTTATTGTTAAAGTTGTTATGTAAGTGAAGGTTAGACATCGAGGTAGAACATAAATATGTACATTGTAATGCAAAATACAATATAGATCAAACAACAGCGATATTTCGATGATATAGTTTGATAATGATGATAAGTTCGAAGTGCTCACTCACTGTCCGGTTTATCGTCTGTTGTTCCCTGTCCTGAGGGTTAGACGTGCTTGCACTGCAATACCAGGGCCTGATGGCAATTTGCCACCTGCCTAATATATCTTGTAGGTTGTCACAATAATCTCATAAACATTAACCTCTCTTTCTCCCTCTCTCGTAATTCTCATGTACACCGTAAAATAAGCAAAAGGTAATCAATGAATTAACAAACCAAACTTTTATTGAAATAATCTGTGGTTTGTTTTAGAGTGGTGCAAGCTGCGCAAAGGTGCATTTCTGACTGTGAGCCAGGCTCAAATGATGACACTTGAAATTAAAGGCGGTCCAATGGTTAGGACAGTAACTGTTCATTCTCACTTCAGAGCAAGTGAAATTTATTTTTGGGACAGTGCAGGGACAATAGGAAGAAAAGTTAATTTCGAGGCCTGGATAACCTTTGGCCCACTTTTAATGACTGTACAGGAAGCCCTTTCTTGATCTGGTTTGTTTGTTTGTCCGAACTCTAGATCTATTTCAGATCTTAATCAGTCCATTAAAGGCTGCTCTACCTCAGCTTGTTGACTCTGTGATTAAAGAAAAAGATATCAGAACTAAAATGTCAACATGGAAGCAAATAGTCTGAGGGGAAAGCCTGTACCTTAATTACACATTCACGGAATGAATATGAGTCAGATTCAAGTAACATTGTAACATTTCCTCCTAGCCCTCTAGATCTGTTTTTGCAGGGCTGGAAATGCATGTGCACCTTAGTGTACCCACATTTGGAGCTGTGCACCCATTTTTTTTTTCAGGTGCACCCAAATATTTTTGTAGAATTTACGTATGTTAAATGTACAAAAAATGTGTAGTAACTTATCAATAAGTAGTACACATCATATTCTTAACGTCTAAGTGTCAGAAAATTAATAAAAGCATTGCTGTAGTACTTTTCTTTTCAAATGAAATATAATTTAGTTTTTGCTGATATTCTACTTATTTTTATTATGCGGTAAAATTTTTTTTTGTGCATACAATTTTTTTAGGTTGTGTACACCAGTGAGTATTACCAAATATAAATTTCCCTGTTTTGTTATAAGATTTTTATCTCAGAATGCCAGAGAAACAAGGAAGCAAATTGATTCAGAATTGGCCTTTTAGTAATAAGTTCTACAGATTTCATTTGATGTAAGGAGGTCATCGCTCTGTACTGTTTGACCAGTTTCAGTGCGTAACATTCCGACCAATGGGAGAGGCTTTTACAAACAGACCCCTTTTGAGGTTGTGTTTGCGTTTCCTGTTGGTTAGTCATTAGAGCAAACCCCGCTGGTTTTCCTACCGTGTTCCTTAAGACAGAATTCTGTATCAATTTTAATTAGTCACAGGTTCAATGTACTCTCATCTGCCGAATAAACATACCCCCCGGAATAAACGTACCCCCGGAAAATTACCAAAATTGACGGGTAACCTGTGTCTCTTGTACTAAAATGCACCCTTACTGATATATGTACAAATCTTTAACTGTTATTTGCAATTAGGAATTTAAATAGACAAAAAAAAAGAGCATTTAATATTTTGTATTTTGATAAGCACCACCCATGACAATAGAACATTCAGACGAATTTACGCACGCGGTGATTGCAAAAACCGGCCGGAAAATGACAAGTTTCTCGCTACAATATGCGTTTATAAACGTCTTCACGTCGATGATTTGTCAATTTTTTTCACACGAAGTTGAAAAAAATTACTGGTTTTCAAAAAATTAATAAACGTACTGTGCAAAATAAGAACGTACTGGGTGGATGTTTGGGCCCCAAAAAATAAACGTACCCGTATGTTTATTTGGCAGATGAGAGTAGACTTAGGAAATTTCATCCTCTGCTATAAAAAAAGAAAAATTAAAGAATTTACACCTTTATAAAGTATTACACTACTTGTTTTAGTCATCATTGTGAAAAGTACAATGCAAGAGTCATAATGATATCATTATATAAAAATTTTCAAGTAACAGGTCAAAATGTTCCTTAGGTCTCTTCAGAAGATGCATGATTAAGAAAGAGGTTTAAATCTAAGGTGTAATAAGAAATTTTGCATGTCTAAGTAATGCCTCCTTTCCTCCCATTTTTTTAAGAAAAAGTACAACTGACGGGGAACAACTAAACGTTAAACTGGATAGTGCATGAGGCCCATTATAGGTGTAAATCTCACGCAAAATAAAATGTAACGTTTCTGTTTCCTTCAGGTTTCTTCAGAAGAAGCGTAATAAAGAAGGCCAACTACACGTGTAAATATGGCGGGAACTGTGAGATGAATGTGCGGCTGCGAAACACGTGCCAGGGATGCCGGCTGAGGAAATGCAGAGATGTCGGCATGAAGGCGGAGTGTGAGTACTGTTTGTTTGTTTGTTTGTTTATTTGTTTATGTGAACTGTGAGATGAATGTGCGGCTGCGAAGCACGTGCCAGGGATGCCGGCTCAGGAAGTGTAGAGATGTCGGCATGAAGGCGGAGTGTGAGTACTGTTTGTTTGTTTGTTTATGTTTGTTTAGTTGTTTACCTTACACAGGATGTCGGCATGAAGGCTGAATCTGAGTACTGGAACTTCATATGTAACACAGTTTATCCGTAAATAATTTCATCAGGTTGGAAGATACTAAGGGTATAGAAATTTCTTCTTACACAACCAGTAAGGTTCTCACCTGCTTACGTTTCGCCACCTACTTTGGCGATAAATAGCGGCG
Source organism: Branchiostoma belcheri (assembly GCF_001625305.1). Lineage (NCBI taxonomy): Eukaryota > Metazoa > Chordata > Leptocardii > Amphioxiformes > Branchiostomatidae > Branchiostoma > Branchiostoma belcheri. The sequence goes on from NW_017804509.1 coordinate 1,436,359, forward strand.
AGTTGCAGAACTCCAGTCAGAAGCTCTGAGGAAGGTGTCTGATAGACATCGAAACGTCAGCAAGGTGAGAACCTTACTGGTTGTGTAAGAAGATAATTCTAAACCCATGAGTACTGTTTGTTTATTTGTTTAATATTTGAATGTTTATTTGTTTACCTTACACTTGTGGCCGATATCCACATTGTCTAATCCATACAGAAACCTGTGTACATGTACTAAAAGTGCCTCCTTTTGGAGAAAAATGGTACTGCATCAAATGAGATGAGTCATTGCAGGTCTCTTGAAAGAAGTGTGGAAATATCCACAGCAGCTCCTCCTGTTGGCAGCAAATGGTATTGCAGTTGAAGTTTGAATAGATTGTAATGTTGATTTTATTCACCACAGGTCTACTAAAAGAAGTGCAAATAAAATCCAAGTTTCACTGGAAGTACCCAAAGTCAGACTGCTCCCCCTAGTGGAAGCAAGTGGTATTGCAACAGCAAGAGTTCAAGAAGACTAATTTTCTTTGTTGTTACCACATACAGGTCTCTTAACAGAAGCGCAAACAAAGTCCAAGTTTCGCTGGAAGTACCCAAAGTCAGACTGCTCCCCGTCCTCCTCACAACCGGGTTCTCCCAGCACGTCCTCCACTACTAACGGGCAGGCTAACCAGCTACTGAAGCTTAGTGCAGAACAGAAGGACTTGTGCATGGAGGTGGTGTCTGCGTTCCAGAATGATGTGGGCTCAAGACCCCAAAATCACCACGGTACGACAGACCCCCTTTTTCACTAGACCCCCCCTCCTTTTACTATACCCCCTCCCCTGTCTACCAGATACCTTTGACCCAGTGTTGATGTCACACTTCAAAGAAGCCACATGACAAGCCTCACTGGGTCAGTCTACTGAGGAAGACCAGAGTGACTGTTCAAAAGCTTTAGGAGAGGAAACTTTTTGTGTTGGATCTTAAGTTTTAACTCTAAACGAGAACTGTCTGTATAGCAAAGCTCTTTTTATCACAACCATTTATTTTTCACTAGCTGACATTTCGATGACCGTCTGTCATCTTCATCAGGGCAATTTTCTGATGAATCAGGGAATTGCCCTGATGAAGATGACAGACGGTCATCGAAATGTCAGCTAGTGAAAAATAAACCAAACAAATAAATGGTTGTGATAAAAAGAACCTTGCTATTCAGTCGTTTACCAACCGGCTGAAATTTTTTATGGAGAACTGTCTTCGTGCCCCCCCCCCCCCAGTTGTGGCCTAACGATGACGAGGTTCGGAGCAAGTCAGAGAAGGACCTTCTGGACCAGAAGCAGCAGCATCTGCAGGAGGGGATGACCGTCACCATCGAGAAAATCGTGCTCTTCTCCAAACAGCTCCGCGGCTTCATGACCTTGAGCCAGGAGGACCAGATTGCACTCCTCAAGGTCAGTGGGTGGCGGAAATAAAAAAGTACCAGGCGAGTCGTGAATGTGTTTGTAACACAGACTACAATGGTTTTTTTTCTTACATTTTTCCAAAAGTAGGCGGCACAAAAATTTTTGTAGGCCGCATGTTTTGAGAAGGCTGACGCTATGCTGTATCTCTCTCTCTCTCTCCCCCTCTCTCTCTGTCTCTTTTGGCAGTCTTGTTGCAACCTTCCTCAGCTGTAGGGCTGTAATGCCTACTTATTCTGCAAGGTGGAGCTGTCAGTATGGCTAAATCTCCATCATATTCTGCTGTATTCTAGCTTGTTCATTGTATCATAACTTACCTTACACTAGCACTGAGGATTCGGACTACCAAAATATTGGCAGGCAAGACGAACAACTTCTGAACATTTAAGAAGACTTGAAGTCGAACATCCTATGCTCTATCCACATAATGAAAATATTCGCTAATGTGCTGTTTTCCCCTGATTGATTGATTGATTGCTGTTTTTCCCCTTATGTTCCAGGGAGGTGCGATTGAGGTAGTGATGCTGAAAGGAGCTGTGTACAGGGATGACAGTCAACAGAATGCTGAGAGGTGGATCAACGCAGGTTCGTCCAGTCTTCGTTAATTACGTAATATTAATTATGTTTACCGAAGGAAAATATAAGGGTTTTGCTCTGTTTCATCTTCCTCTTCTCCTGATCCAAATAAATACGGTCAATGAGCTGAACCAGACATCTGTCTCCATGGTAACTAGTGTTGGGTTACATCATGTTGCAATTTTTTTAGCAGGAGGGATTTAGACTCCTGTCACCATATATATGATGTGTTTGAATAAGAATTAACAATAACAGAGTACTCGGACCATATGCGAACTCACAAGGTAAACATTATGCATTTGCTTTGCAAATATTACGTTTCTAGTTTTCAACTACATCTAGACATTCTAAACTAGACACATTGCTTACGATCTCTAACGTCTTAGCGCAAACAGTGAAAGTTGTTTTCTGTTTCTTCAGGTGTTCTTGAGACGTTTGTGCACACCTTCATGGACTTCCTGCACAGCATCCAGCAGCTGAAGCTGGACTGGTTCGAGTGTGCTCTGCTCACAGCTGTTGCGCTGCTGTCCCCAGGTACGATTGGTCAGTTTGAATACAGGTTAACCAATCAGAGACCGGTGTCTGTTGTGGCTGTGTGTGATTGGTCAGTTTGAATACAGGTTAACCAATCAGAGACCAGTTACTGAAGCAGCTCTGTGTGATTGGTCAGTTTGAATACAGGTTAACCAATCAGAGACCAGTTTCTGGTTCGAGTGTGCTCTGCTCACGGCTGTCGCACCGCTGTCCCCAGGTACGATTGGTCAGTTCGAATACAGGTTAACCAATCATAGACCATGGTCTTTAGCAGCTCTGTGTTATTGGTCAGTTTGAATACAAATTAACCAATCAGAGCGCTGTTTCCCACAGACCAGCAGTACGTGCAGAACTACTCCACCGTACCTCCGTCCTGTGATTGGTGAGTTTGAATATAGGTTAACCAATCAGAGCCCTGTTTTCCGCAGACCGTCAGTATGTACAGAACTACTCTGCCGTGGAGAAGGTACGTCCGTCCTGTGATTGGTCGGTTTAAATACAAGTTAACCAATCAGAGCGCTGTTTTCCGCAGACCGTCAGTACGTGCAGAACTACTCGGCCGTGGAGAAGGTGCAGGAGCCGTACCTGTTCGCCCTGGAGACGTACTGCCACGCCCGACGACCAAACGACCCCATGTTCTTCCCTCGGCTGCTGAGTCGTCTGACGCAACTCCGGACGATCAACTTCTACCACTCTAAGCACATCCTCTGTTACAAGGTAATGTAATTCACTTGATGTTCACGGTAGCAAAATTTCATGGTCTGAGAAAAGTGGACATGTTCACGGATATATTCACAGCGGCAAAAGGTACAGGAAAAAGAAAGTAGAGGAACTATTTGTTATAACTGTAATGAAGAGTTCATTGTACAGAAATGACAGTGAACATAAAAGTACCATGAAAAAATTAGGAATTACAGTACATTAACTTCTGCCACTCCAAACTCGTGTCAAAACCATGAACATACTTGTATACCATTCCAAACACATCCTGTGTTACAAGAAGATGTTTGATGTTTATTTATTTATTTGTTTGTTTATTTCAGGTCCAGGACAAGACGATGCTGCCCTTACTGCAGGAGATCTGGGACTGGAACAAACTGGACGAAGGTATGGGTATGACCACCAACGTTTCTCACCTGCCCTGACATAACATGCAGGTGTGAAACACACCTGGACAAACACCTGTCCGGGAAATCACCTGTCAGGTGTGCTGTATCGTCATGGCAACAAGCCTATCATGTTACATAGTATTACATCATGAAAGTTCATCTGTGTTGGTAGTTACATGTTTGGAGTTAAAACTTTTGGTCCAACACTAAAAGTTCTCTCATCTTCAAAGAAGCCACGTGACAAGTCTCACTGGGTCAGTCTACTGAGGAAGACCAGAGTGACTGGTCGAAAGCTCTAGGTGAGAGAACTTTTTGTGTTGGATCTAAAGTTTTAACACTAAACATGCTACATACATGTGTTAGACATAGGAGCTGACTATTGTAGCTGACTGATACTTATAATGTAAATGCTATACAGTACATCAACAAAAAGGGAAAACAATCCTGGGATCATTATTGTGACAGTAATTTGAATTTTTTAGTGTAAGAGATCATTTCTGGACACTGAACTTAAAGTTCAGGTTACTGTAATAGCATCTCTTCTGCCTAAGTCAGAAACATCAAAGCTGGAGACAAGGTGGACTTACTAAGAGTGAGAACTGACTTACAATGTGCCCAATAGGAGTAACTATCAGTCTACTCTTGGAAATTATTATGGTTTTGAAGATATCGATGGTGTCTTCCGTTAAGTGCTATAATTGCTCACAAAACTCCAGAAAACACGGAAGAAACTGGATAAAACTCTGCTATTTAAGTATATAATATGGGTACTTAGTCTAGTATATGATATTACCACTCATCACTGATGGAGCTGATTTTGTAAAATAAAGGAAAAGGAAAGTTATACTCAGGACTTGTAGGAATCTTACATGCCAGTTTCTTTGCACAAATTCTGTGCATGGAAGCACTCTAGAGATTAGGAGTTTAAGGGTTAATTGAATGCCATGGATGTGCCCTAGAGCCTTGGAAGGTTGAGGGTTAAATGCCACTTTACAGGTACATAATTATTATGTATAAGGAGCTGTATTACAGAACTTATTATACATTTTTGTAGATTTTGTACATGAGTATTCAGAAAATATATTAGTGTACAGTTACTGTATATTAGATAGTACATTTTTATTGCTTAAACAGGTGAGTGTTTTTCATTTTAAATTACTGCTTGTTTCATGTAAACTTTGAATAATCAAAGAAATCAGGCCTTCTGATCTGAAATCTTAAGTAATTTTCTTAAAATGCTTTGGAAATCATAATAATGCATTCAATTTGATATATGCTAGATAAATGCTACTTTTTGTGGGGATAGTACACTAACTAACACCACTGGTTCAGCATTACTGTCTGTACTTGGGGAGGGTACACTAACACCACTGTTGTGATTGGGCAGTCCCTAGATTTGATTTGGGGGTTGTACACTAACACTGCTGGGGGAGTCTGTGCTTTTTCTATGGTGTTCTTACTAGCTATAACTTATTCAGGTGTAACTCTTTAAAATTTTTGTACACAAATTTATGAGAGATATCTTTTATTTTCAAATATTTGCAAAGCCAGATTGAAGATTGCCTTTCACACAAATTACAATTTAGCAAGTCATCCAGATTTTCCTTACAGTCAATCAATCAACCAATCAATCAACCAATCAATCAATCAATCAATCAATCAATCAATCAATCAATCAATCAATCAATCAATCAATCAATCAATCAATCAATCAATCAATCAATCAATCAATCAATCAATCAATCAATCAATCAATCAATCAATCAATCAATCAAAATATATTTATTTGATGAGAATCTAGCTGTGATGTTTTCTTAATGCAACATATTCTTTTAACTTAAGGCAAATTAAAGTGTGTTTTCAGTGCAAATCAAATCATAATTTCTTTTTCACAATATTTTTTAATTCCATGTTTTTTTTACACGTTTATTTGTAAATATTCCTTCAACATATTTTTTTCAACTAAAGGCAAATTAGTGTGTTTTCTGTGCAAATCGTGATTTCATTTTCCCAAAAGATTTTTTTTTAATTTCATGTTTTTTTACACGTTTATTTGTAAATATTTCTTATTTCTGGTGGCTGCCTTTTCTGTCTTTAACACAGAGTTCATTTCTTTTTTTTTCTGCATGTTTCTTACAGAGTGTAAAGCCACTCCGATGCAAGGACAACCTGTCTACACTAGGTGCAACCTTCACAGCCCTGTAGTGCATTAGCCTCCTGTCGCATCATAGCCTAAAGGGGCACTGTATACTACTAACCTATACATGACTTTGTGTATGGTCCTGTAGTGCTTTAGACATTCTGTCGCAAGATAATCTTAAGGGACACTGTATACTACTAACTTACTACTAACTTGTGTATTGGGCCTCCTGTCGCATCATAGTCTAAAGGGGCACTGTATACCACTAACTTGTGTATTAGGCCTCCTGTCGCAACATAGGCTAAAGGGGCACTGTATACTACTAACTTACTACTAACTTGTTTATTGGGCCTCCTGTCACATCATAGCCTAAAGGGGCATTGTATACTACTGACCTATACATGTGTATGGTCCTGTACAGGCTGTAGTGCTTTAGACTTTCTGTCGCAAGATAATCAAAAGAGTCACTGTATACTTCTAACCTAATAGTATGTACCTGTTTAGGCCTCCTATCGCAAGGTTTGTTGCAGCATCTGTGCTGAGCTTACTGTGCAGTGTGGACTCTTTCAAAATCAAATCCTGCCCAAACGTGTAAAAAAAGTCTTGTGTGACAACTTAAACATAGACAGAAGGCCTGGTTTCTTGGTTGATACTTGAATGTTTTTGGTGATGTTATAAATTTCATGTACAACAACAGTAACAAAATAATGTCATAAAGAAAATGTTTTTCTTTTTAATTCCTTAACTGTTGTCTTCTAACCATACAGAAAGATGCTATTGCACGACAATTGTACAAGGTGCAATGTATGGGAAAAAGAGTTGAACATAGTTCAGAAAGAAATATAGAAATTCAATAAAACCTAACATCATAATCACATACATTTGTACAAATAATTAGTGGTGGAATCATCATAATGTTACTCCATGTGTAGCAGGTTTATAGTTTTGTTTTCTAAATGATGCAGTTCTGTAAACTATAATGTGAAAGTTCATGTACTCAGTCATTTTAGGAAAAAAAGAGAAAAATATAGTCACATTTACCTCCACATATTGTACAGCACAGCAAGTTATTATTAGGTTGTTATAATATAGTTTTACACATATCTTATGATACAGTTAATAAGATAGTGGTGCGTTGAATATGTACATTTCTGTCAATGATTCTGATGCAGTTTCTTTCCATTATATGGAACTTCCATAGCAAAAGATGTGACTGTGTCTGACTGTGTGTGTGTGTGTTGTGCTGTGCTAGTACAACCTATTTTTTCACCATAATATGTACGTCCAACTTATTCTTAGCTGAAGCTATACTGTATGTTACAATACATGTATTTTAAGGGGAGGGGGGTATATATATATATACTTTTCTGTAAAGATGGTCTGATTGAGTAAAATTTGTTCTCTTTTAGACAAAGAAGGGATTTATAAAGTAGAGTCAAGAATTCTAGCTGGTGCAGTACGGAAGATTCATTCAAAGTTGGATAATATCATATGCTGCCAACTTTTATCATGTACAAGTAGGACTAGACCTCCATCTAGATGTCACAAAACATGCTACACATTCCTACATGTACAACTGTAATGCTGCCTGTAGCATCAATGACTTTTAACTGTTGAATAAAAAGTATATATATGAGTATATATCAAAATAATGCAATAATTGTATATTCAGAATCACCAAGTATATTTCAGATGGCATATCAAATCACTATTTTATGACCATATCATAATGGTAGGTGATGAACTGTTTTTACATGTTAATAATGCAATTTTATGTAATGCTTTACCCTTTCTGTTAATAGAAAAATAAAGTCTTTCTCTAAAGGTGCTCCTGTTGTGTCTTCAATCAGGCTGTAGCTGTAATTTTTCAAAGTTATACCAAACAAGAACCAGAGCTCTAGCCAGCTCAAAATCTTTTTCCGTTAGCCAGGTTCACGATCGGACCTGGGGGGAGAGTGCTCAGAAGGTAGGTGGGTCTGGGGACAAATTTTAAGCCTTTAAATGCAAGGTCACAATTTCTTTGAGAGGCAAATCATGGGGTTGATATTGGTTAGTGGTGGTCCTTTGGGTGTTTTTATATTTTTACTCAAGATTTTTTGTCAATTTTGTCCAAGTATAAAAAATTTTCCATCACACATGTATCACAAAGTTCCTGCAATTGACCGAAAAATGGGTGCTGGCTAGAGCCCTTAGCCTGGTTACCAAACCTATTATAGCTCCCGAGTCCTACATCATCTCAGGCTATAGACCCCTGCCAAGAACCAGTAAATGTTGAATAGTTCACACTTTTGAGTACGTATATATACCACCAAGCTACACCACAGTGTAATCCCAAGTGTTCATCAACTAATTCTATCCACCGGTGTGTTTTCCACCCTCCCCTCATCAGAATGAACTTTCCCCACTGGTACATGCTCCACCCTCCCCTCATCAAAATGGACCCTCCCCTCCTTGAAGAACTCGGACTGTTCCTTCCACCACGTCTTGGCGTCAAACTCGGGGAAGAAGATTTGCATCTCGCGTAGAGCCGCTTTCTCAGAGTCTGCACCGTGTGTGCAGTTTCTGGTGTCGGTTAGTCCGAACTGTCCCCGTATGGACTCACGGTGTGTGAACTGTGAGCGGAAGGTTTTGGTTGGTCCCATCAACTGTCGCCATCGGGAAATGGCGTCTTCGCCTGGTGATGAAGAAAGAAAACAACATTAGAACTAGTAACATTTGCAAAGCAAATGCATAATGATTACCTTGCAATATGGTCTGCTCTACCTTGAAATATGATCTGCTCTGTTAATTCTTACCCAAAGACATATTCATATATATGGTGACAGGAGTCAAAATCCCTCCTGCTATAAAATTGCAACATGATGTAATGATGTTAGAGGACTGCAAAAGAGTAGTGGTTGTATTGTGACTAATTTGAGGTTCCTTAAATAAACAAACAAACAAACCGGTTCCCCACCTGCCAGAATGTGTGCGCTCATCTGTCCACTTGCCATGAATCCCACCAGTCGATTATAGAAGAACCTGCCTTCATGTTCACCATAGAAACTTGCGCTGTCCTGCCGGGACCATCTCAGAACCCTGCTTCTCACAAACAGAAGTCGGTTCTTCAGGACGGTCCCCACGATGTGTTGGTACAGTCCGGGGTGGGCGTGGACGTCAGGTTTGATCAGGGCAAGGGTCAACTGGAGACCGCTGACTCCCATTGGTCCAATCTCTCGTCTTCTCGTCTAGAAAATGAGCGAAAAACTTGCTTAAGTCCAAGTTCCTAGGTGTACTATGCTAAGAGGGCCTGCATGGGGTGGGGGTGGGGGTGGTAGTGATTATGAATTCAGCAAAACTTCCACTGCCGATTATGAATTAGTTTAGAGCTGATTACGACTTAACGCTTTGCGGCTAATGTACTACATGTATTACGAATTTCGTTGATTTTTGGGGGAGGCTGCCTACGGATTAAGAACCTTAAGAAAGTCCCTGCACTTTTATAAGTAATTTCTGTGATTGCTTTCTTACAAATCTCTTTGATGCAAAGTTCATAAAGACTTCTCTTACGTCATTGTCACTAAAGTAAAGTAGCCAAAATCCAGGGCTCATAATTATGTTAATGTATAAATTCTCTTGGGTGAAATATACGTGTAAATGGTATATGTTTATTACACAAAATTTATTTGAACATATTACGACACATAACAAGTTATCTCTCAACGACACATGCATGCCGAACAATTTAATTAGCTCAAGGAGATTTTGGATGAACGCCCAACACGAAAAGTTCTCTTTTAAGTTGGTTTTACAAAAGAAGGACTTGAACTAGGGAAAAATCTGAAGATAAAGACAAGATCCATGATCTTATAGCTCTAAACTCACCCTACAAATGCCCCAAAAACACTACATACGTGTATAAAGTCACGTACACCTTGCCTGTCGAACCCGGAAGTGAAGGTTCGGCAGAATCCATTCAAATAGAGGGGGAGGCAGAAATTTCATAGTTAACAATACATTTATCATTTGCCCTCTTCAAAACATCTGACTTTCAATAATCATTGTATCCTACGTGAAATTATTTTGTTGATTATATGCTATTGGAATAATTGGAAATTTTTCAAATTTTTGGAAGAATATAATGTACAGTAGCAACTATGGATCACCCTTCTTTTATAATGGTATAGTCTTCAGGTAAAAGGTTATTAGTCTATACCACTTTGACAATGGGGTGGCTATTATCTTGATACCTTATTGCAATTCAATGTGTTTAATTTTTTAGACTACATTATAATACACAAATAACAGACTATATTAAATATAATAATGACTTAAATAGTAAAGATGTAGGACTTTATTCACCATAAATATGAATTTCTATAGTTAAAATAAAACGCACGCATCCCCCTGGCAATGTACTCGCCCGAACCATCAAATTCAACTCTGTTATATGTAAACACTTGATGTTCCTATTCTGAGAACTGCGTATTTCGCCAGCTCTGACAAGAATAAAGACCACAGGTAAGACTCTAAACAGTTATAAACATAACAGTAAATATATTTTACCTTACACCAATTCAGAGGAGAAAATTTGACAAGGACAAAACTGGTGCATGGTAGTGAATTTCAAGTTCAACACCAACGTTATGTTGTTTAGATGTTACATTTGATTGTCTGGGTGTCTAGTCTGTGAGTGATCTTTTGTATCAGATTCAGAAAATGCAATGAATTTTTTGAAACCTGATATAACTATTTTGTCCCATTTTGTACACGATTTTAACTTTAGATCAAGGCCTGCCCTCGATCACAAAATTGTATCATGTCCTAACGTTAGCAAAAAAGATATTAGGTGATCCAATGATTGCAGCTGAATGTCTGTCTGCAGAATGTACTTGATTTATATTCAATTGTGCCATGCATGGCTCCCTGAAGTTCAATGTTACAGGGAAGCAAAAGGAGAGACTGTATGTGGTCTCCTAAAACACAATTTTTTGTTATACGGTATACAACTGTAGAAGGCTTCCTGCCTCAGCTATCCCTGCTTTGCCCATGTGTGTTTGTTTGTTTATTTGTTTGCTTGTTTGTTTCTTTGCCCCATGTTGTTTAGAAGTAAACCAGCTCTAGTGTTTATTTATTTGCTTGTTATTTGCTTGTTTGCAAAGTAGTAAATTAGGTCCATGTTTGTTTGCTTGTTTGCTTGTTTGTCCAGTGTAGTATCAGCACCATGGCCCCCTCCTGGCTTGCTCCAATCCTCGGCACGCTTCACCCCCTACTCGGTGTAGCTGGAAGCTCGCTAGTTCAGCAAAAAGACGCCATGACCTGGTACGACAAGATCAAAAAACCCTCCTGGACGCCCCCCAACTATCTGTTCCCACCCGTATGGACCAGTCTGTATGCCACCATGGGGTAAGATCTTCAGTGATTTTTGCATGTGTTTTCTCTCTCTCTCTCTCTCTCTCTTTCCTCAGCAGGGTGTAATTTGATCTCATGGCTCCATCTTGGCTCCCGCCAGTCATCGGAACGTTCCACCCGCTTGTGGGGGGGTTTGGAGCGTCGTTTGCGGGGAAGGAGAATCTGAAGTGGTATGACGCGCAGGTTAAGAAACCCTGGTGGACCCCACCGAACTACGTGTTTGGACCGGTCTGGGCTAGCCTGTATGCTAGCATGGGGTAAGCCACGTTTGTTTGTTTGTTTGTTTGTTTGTTTTGCACGATTGGTAAGTTGCTTCATGGTGTACAATGTATATAAGAGGCAACTTCAGTATTTTCACACCATACTGAGTCAGCTAGACCAGACTCTGAAACTTTGACTCCCCTGTACTAATGGTAGAGCTCAGCCTCTATATATTGTCATCTTTTATTTGAGCAGTTATGTTTTGCAATTGTAAGCAATTATGTGTAATTTTTTTTCGTGTACTGAGCTCCTCATCCTGAAAATTGTTAAATTACATTCTATAACCAAAAAAACACCTGTGGTCTCAGGGGTGCTTATAGTATAAGATTTTATCTGTTAATGCCCACGATCATGATAATGATCATTCTGGCATACTCATTTTTACCTGAGGAAAGCCGTAATCGTATATAGTACCTTTCCCAAGAGCACAAGCTAGGTTTGTGACTTGGCAGGATTCGAACCTGGGACCTCTTGGTTCTGAGCCGAATGCTCTGCTGTTAATGCCTCACAACCCCACAGGTGCTGCCGACCTTTAACCTCACAATCAGCTGATGTGTTTACCTGGAATAACTAAACTCTCAAGGACATGATAAACCCAGACTGTACCAAGTTAGAAAGAGGGGTGTATTTGCTCTGTTGATTCTTACCTTTTAGAAGCTCTTTAAGAATTTTAATTATAGACTACCGGTATCATTATTTATGTTTCTGGATAGACATTTAGGAAATTTTCATTTGCTTAACTTTGTAAGGAACTTACTGAGAGAAGATCTTCACAAAAGTGCAATCTTAAGTTTTCCTGGGTCCTTTATGGATGGACCCTGTAGGGTCATGTAAGGGCGCGACCTTGATCAGGAAGGTCACATGACGCTTACACAACCACCTGTTGTTGGTCACTTCTCCAAGCTGTTTGGGTCACATCTGTGCTTCAACACAACTCCTCAAGGCTAGTCTGGTCCTTATAGTAGGGTTCTCAAAGGTATGTCTACTAGTACTGTACTTGACTTAGCCAGTATCATGGTTGGGGCATGGTAGTTGGGGCAGGCTGTCTTCAGGGCTCTAATATAGTTTTCCCCGCCCAGTTTAACAGGCCCCCCAGTAGGAGTGTTACGCTAAAAGAGATGGCAAGCCAAGGGAGTTGATTTGCCCCACCACAAATGTTTGTGCTGTACTTGCCTTTGTTATCTCTTTCTCCTTCTGGTAATCCTACTTAAGTCAGTCAACAGGTGGTTTGTCTTTAAGTCACTCAGTGAATAAGAATCAAAGATGACTCCTGAAGAGGCCAGTAGTTATACAGGAGCAGGCTCTCCTCGCTTTTGACTGGTTGGCCTTGCTTGGGTACTTTCTGAGTTTCTGTAGTGCTAGCATCTCTTCTTGATAACCTTTGCACTACTGTTACACAACTGTTGTGTAAGATCCCAGAGTACACCCCTCAGGTCAGGAGTGGGACAGTCCAATGACCCTGAGGTCAAACTGCCCCATAGAGGCATATATACTGTGTAAAACACAGTGAGTAGCAGTATCAGTTAAGGCAGGGTCAGTCCATTTGTACTTTTTCTTCTACCTATTCTTCACCACCTGGTTACCTTAAGGACAGGTAAGAAGTAGGTGAGCTGTAGTAGCTTGTACTAGAACTGTGAAACTCTGAATTAGGCCCAAACTTGTTGGCTGACCTACTTAATGCTTTTCAGCACTCAGGCAGCATGCTGGTTATGTAAACAGACCATACTTTAGGAAAAAGGCATCCATTTTGTGATACAGGAGTTTAGTTTGTACTGTCCTGATTATATAGTACACTTTCCAGTTCCAACTACATATAGTTTGGCTTTGGTTCTAGCAGTAATTAACTTTTTATTAGAGAGCGCGGCCTTGCCAGTGCTAACCCACTGGACAGGGCTGCCTGGAGGTGCAGTGTGAAGACCAGTACTACTAGCCGACTGCTGCCGACCCCTGTGGCAGGGACAACAGCAGCAGTATAATCTAATCCTGGAATAGTGAGTGTGAGTGAGTGTATTGTCAAGTTTTGATATCCCCATAATAAACTGCAACTGTTTCCTCAGCCTCAGCTCCCCCCTTCGAGAGAATGGTATCTCCCAGCTGGGCCGCGCCCGTTCTTGCCTCCGTGCTGCCCCACCTGGGGGGGTTCGCGGGCGCGGTCGTCTCATCCCGAAATGTCCGGACCTGGTACGACAATGAGATCAGGAAGCCCTGGTTCAGACCGCCTAACTGGGTTTTTGCGCCGGTTTGGACCATGCTCTACACAGCCATGGGGTAAGGAAAGGGAAAAATGGAAAATGAAATGAAAAAAAAAAATCAATCAGAAAGGTGCACATTGATAATCAGAATCCGTGAACCAACAAATTACACTGGTGTGGCCTAACAACAAAATTCATGATTGAGGTACTTTCCCAGATGATCAGTGGAATAAGGCCTTTTAATTCCATGTAATTTGTACATCTTTATGACTATCCAGTATCCTGTATAAAACACAGCTATGCATGGGGTAAGCTGGGTTACCATAGCCTAACAGCCTGAGGGTACCATCCGGATTTTTACTCCGCAGTGCTAAAAAAAATTTGCGTATGGTACCCAGGCTATAAGTAGGGGGAATAGAACAGGAAAATATGAACAAAAGACAATCCGAAAGTAGCAGATTGCATTATTAGAAACAAAAAGTGTCAGCGAAAGAAAAATAATCAGACAACAGATCAGATAATTGGAGGCCTTATGTGCCCTCCTACTGAAAGCATAAAGATCAGCCGTTTCAATTCTACGTAATTCGTACTCCAAAGTGGTGGCAGATGGAAAATAACATATCAACCACCTGTTAATTTGGTGCCTACATGCTCTTCTGTGTAGAGAGTAATCAGCCATTTTAATGAGCTGCCTGCCGCACTCACAGAGTCACACCCTTATTATAACATCTTGCCTGAATGAACACATTTGATGTGTCTTGAATTCAAAGGACTGGGGAAGAATCAGGCATGGCTCAAGACAGTGGAAGAAAGATTCCAGTGTCTGTTTAAGTAGAGAATTTCATGAACATGCAAGGGGGTGAAGTCTGCTATCTCTGATTGCAAGGTGTTTTTCATGGTACCTTAATATTAAATGCAGTATCAAAAAGAGTGTATGTCCCAGGAATACCAAACATGTTACATCTTATGTTCCTTTATTACATGTATTATCAAGAATGAGTCGCTTACACTATTTTTATGTTCCTCCCATACATACTGCCCGATTAGGCACAGGAGAAACTAGTCTAAGGTAAGGTAAGGTCATACACACACTGCCCTCTTTCTTCTCTTACCGGTATTGCAGCCTTCCAGGCAACATAGTCCTATAATACTGTACTTAGTCTTGTGGCCTTTTACCTATCTCTAAGTACTTAGCAAATTGTCTTAAGTGGTACGTCCCTGCATACTCAGAGCCTATACTAATCCTACCTTTGCCTGAGGCTGTTTGTGCACTTGGTTGTAATCTATTCTACCCACCCCTACGTCTGGTCTTGAGTGGTAGGTCCCATCATCCTTAAGGATACAGCTGGGATTCTACCCACCCCTAAATCTTGAGTGGTATGCCCCATCCTGCCATCTCAGCGTTAGTTTGAGAACCCCTAAATCTTCAGTGGTCCGCCCCATCCTGCCATCCCAGCTTTAGCTTGTTTGTGAACTGGCTTGTTCCATTCAAACACCCCCAAGTATTTAATGGTAAGCCCCATCCTGCCATCCCAGTGCTAGCAGGAGTTTGTAAACTGGGTTCTTCCATTCTAACACCCCCAACTTTTCAGTGGTACGCCCCATCCTGCCATCCCATGCAGCTTTAGCTTGTTTGTGAACTGGATTCTTCCATTTTAAAACCCCCAAGCCCAAGTCTTGAATGGTATGCCCCATCCTGCCATCCTAGCGTTTACTTCAGTTATACTAAGATGGCTGTAAACTGGGTTCCTCCCTTCGCGGCGACGCTGGTGCCGAATGTGGGCGGCTTCATCGCACACATGCAGACCCAGAAGGCTCGCTGCTGGTACGTCGGTCTGTCCAAGCCCTGGTGGTGCGCTCCCAACTGGCTCTTCGCGCCAATGTGGGGGACCATGTATGTAGGCATGGGGTGGGTATACTGTGTACATGTATAGGCATTGCTGTGTGTGTGTGTGTGTGTGTTGTGTGTGTGTAAGAGAGAAAGAGAGAGAGTGTGTGTGTGTGTGTGTGTGTGTGTGTGCGTGCGTGA